>NC_051065.1:139722226-140035871 GCF_004664715.2 Peromyscus leucopus
TGACGTGGGGTCACAGAGGAATGGCAAAGAGAACATCTGGGGACCAAAAGGCTGCTGGGAAATTCAAAGTCTTCCCTGCATCTGGAGAAAAAGGCATGTGTGTAATCGAAGGTGTTGGGAACAGGCTAGTCTAGTCTGGTTACATCAGGAAGGTTCCTTAGGCTTTTTTCATCTACTCGGCTGCAGGCATGGATTCTAAACAGGAGCGTAGGCAGGGCTGGATGGCATTACACAGGGCAGTTTGCTCAAGGGCCAAGTCTGCTTGTTCCGCCTCCCCTGAGCCTGTGCAGGCTGGAGGGGGCTACCAAAGGCTGAGTGCTTCCTACACAGCTTCCACATACATGGAGAGGACTTTACAGGACATAATTTCGCTGTTCCATGAAAAGCTTCTTGTGTAAGATATAATAGTCTGTGACTGTGTCCAGTTCCAGGGAATTCAATGCCCTCTTCTATCCTCTGTGGACACCAGGCACGCACATGGTACAGACATGCAGAAGGCACAATACTCATACACATATAAGAAAAATAAATTTAAAAAAAGGGTAGTTAGCCGGGCGTTGGTGGCGCACGCCTTTAATCCCAGCACTCGGGAGGCAGAGCCAGGCGGATCTCTGTGAGTTCGAGGCCAGCCTGGGCTACCAAGTGAGCTCCAGGAAAGGCGCAAAGCTACACAGAGAAACCCTGTCTCGAAAAACCAAAAAAAAAAAAAAAAATAAAAAAAAAATAAAAAAAGGGTAGTTAACTCTAACTTCAAAAATGTCGAGAAGGTGGGTGTGGTGTCACACACCTTTAATCTCAGTGCTTGGGAGGCAGAGGCAGGTGGATCTCTGTGAATTCAAGGCCAGCCTGGCCTACTTTGAGAATCCCAAGACAGCCAGGGCTACATAGTGAGACTTTGTCTCAACAAAACAAAAGAAAACAAAACAAAAAATCCACAAAGAAAAAAACAAAAGAACAGCAACAAAAAACCCAACCAAACAAAAAGGCCAAACCAAAACCAAAGCCCCAAACATGTATTCCTGTAGTTATTTATTTGTGTGTGTCTGGGTGTGAAAACCACAGTGCATACTGAAGTCAGAGGACAACTTGTTGAGGTCAGTTCTGTCCATTCCTCTTGTGGGGCTTGGGTTCAGGTGTCAGGCTTGTTGGTTAACCTTTATCTGCTGAACCATCCTGCTGGCCTGGAGATGACTTGCCAACCTCTGTACAAATGCAACTGTAAGAAAGATAATGGGAAATTGTTATCAAACTGCTGCCTATTCAGTTGATACACAACTGGTCTTTAATTTTTTTTCTTTTCTTTTGAGAGAGTCTCACGTAGCCCATGCTAGCCATGTATATGGTGCTGGAGACTGAACTAGAGCAGTGATTCTCAACCTTCCTAATACTGTGATCCTTTAATACAGTTCTTCATGTTGTGGTGACCCCCCAACCATAAAATTATTTTCATTGCTATTTCATAACTGTAATTTGCTATGGTATGAATCATAATGTAAATATCTGGTACACAGGATAGATATCTGATATGTGACCCCTGTGAAAGGGTTGTTTGACCCCTAGAGGGGTCATGACCCACAATTTGAGAACCACTGAACCAGATCCTTGTGTAAGCTAGGTAAGGACTCCACTGACCTACATCCCCAGCCCACTTACATTTTCTTCGATTAGTGTACAAAATAAATGAGTTGTTTTGTGACGTTTTTACACATATATATGCTAGCACTCAGTGTAAAGCACTTTGCTTACAAAGAGACATATGACATTGAGAAATTAAGAGAAGTGAAACTCCAGGATTAGGGGAAAAGAGACATCAATATTCAGTAATTTTGGAAGATTAAAATGTGTTCATTCTTCCATAAAATTTAGGACTACTTATATTCTTTTAGGTGAACTATCCTGGGTGAACATTCAAGGTTTTATAACATATTCTTCCCTGTGAATTTTCATTATCTGACTAAATTAGTATGAATTCTTATATTTTTTGTGAAATATGAATTTTTATATCATAGATACATATGAAACTTAATGTTTCCTTATGTATTATTTTTATGCTGTAATTTCAAATGCCTTGAAGGAAATCTTGTTTTCAAGCACCAAATTTAAATTTTTAGGCATTAATTTACTACACCACAAAGTGAGAGGAAATAGCTATTTTCTCTTTAAAAGAGCCAGCTGGGGATGGTACTCAGGCCTCAGGACTGATCTCAGCACCCAGAAGGCTGAGACAGGATATGCCTTTGAGGCCACTTACTGCATTCAAGTTCAGTTTGGGCTGTAATGTGAAACCCCTTTTCAAAACCAGACCAAACCAATGCAAACTTACCCAACCTAAACAAACAAATGAATCAGGAAGTAAATATTTCAGAATTTGCAGACTGCATGCACTCTGTTGCACATTCATCTTTATGTCTTTTCTTTTAATGACCTTTAAAATCGCAAACATCAAAATATAAAAGATTTTGCTGATCAGCAGTTTTAGAGCTGACTGGAGATTGACCTGGTGAGAAAATAAGGCTGAAACTATAAATCTGAATATATATATATCCTGGGTTCAGCAAAGGCAGGACATAGGCGTTGTGCCTGTGTTGCCAAGACCAGGAAGCAAGACCACAACAGAGCCAATATCCAATGCAAAACACAAAGGGGTTTATTGATAACAAGCAAGCGAGGGCTTGGTCTGTGTCCAACATCCGACACAGCGGGTGGAGGAGGACGGCCCTGAGCACTCACTTTAAGGGGTTTATATAGGAAAGGTTTACAGGCAGCTTGGGATTGGATGAGGGGGCTAGGGGTGAGGCAGTTCTTTGAAGTTACTGGCTGAACTATAAGCATGAGGTTTACTGATGGCTAACAGGATTCAGAGTATCTACAGAGACATAAATTTTTACTCCCTATTTCCTGCTTTTGTTGAACCCGGAATATATACATTCAGATTTATTGTTCCAGTCCTACTCTCCCCTGAGGTCAACTTCTGGTCAGTTGAGCCCATTACTCCTCATATCTTGTTTTGCCAAGTTCAGGATATATAGATTTATTGTCCCAGCCTTATAAGTTCAACTTCTGGTCACTTCTGAAACTGCTGGTCAACAAATACCTTTGGAGGAGGGGAGGGGAAGCATCTCTCAAAATGGCTACTGATTTTTCACTTTCAGTAGGGAGTAAAAAAAATTATGTCTCTGTAGATACCCTGCATCCTGTCAGCCACTAGTAATTTCACACTTACAGTTCAGCCAGTAACTTCAAAGACCTACCTCACCCTAGTCCCCTCGTCCAATCCTGAGATATGTAACCCTCTGCATGTAAGCCTTTCCTATATAAACCCCTTAAAGTGAGTGCTTGGGGCTGTCCACTATGTGGAGTGTTGGACACATTGCAGCCCTCTCCTGTCTTAACTTTAAAGATTGCTAGGGTTGGCTCAGTAGGCAAGGATCCGATTTCTATCCCGGGAATCCATATGGTAGAAAGAGGAAGCCAGTTCTAAAAAGTTATCCTCTGACTTCCATGGGTGACCCCTGCCACACACACGTACACACAGACACACAATGAATACATGAAATGTAACTTTAAAAGGTGGGTGAGTGGAGAGATGGTTAAGAGTGCTTACCATTCTTGCAGAAGATCTGGGTTTGGCTCCCAGCACCCACGTGGTGGCTGACAACCCTCTGTAATTCTAATTCCAGAGGATCCAGTGTCATCTTCTGTCACCCACAGGCTCTTGTACTCACATACACTTATACATATATACACCCAGGCACACACACATACACATAAAATAAAGATAAAAACATAATAAAATTATAAGATGGCTCAGTGGGCAAAACCACTTGCCTCAAAGCCCAACAACCTGAGTTCCCTCCGTGGGACCCACATGATGGAAGGAGAAAACCAGCCCCCGGGGCTTATTTTCTAACTCCATATGCACAACATGTCCTCCCCCCCCGGACACACACACACACAAGAATACACTCACAGAGAAACACACGAATAAATATGTAAACAATTGCCTTCCTATAGGTACTTGAGGGGCAGTGCTAAAAATCAATGCGGGCACCGTCCCCTCCTGCTTCTAAGTCCCGATCCTCCTTCCACACATACACGCTAGTTCTTCTGCAAGAGATGCTTTGGAGTTTCTGTCTCATAAAGCTTTCCTGACTGACCCCACCCCACCCCAATCCCCACTGACCACCCAGTTGTATGAATGAAGGCAGTTCTGTTTTGTGCTGCACACTGCAACCCTCCTCTGCCTCCCTGCCAGACCTCACATGCTTTCTTGGTTGCTCTATCCCCCCTTCTGATCCAAGCTGCTTTCTTAGCTCCAGCTTAATACACATCAGTCTTTTTATTGTTCTAAAACAGTCAAAAACTTTAAAAAGGCACCAGCAGGTGGCAGCAGAGCCCATTGGTTAAACCAACCTGTCTCTATTTGATTTTGTAAATTCACATGACCAGCAGGTGGAGCGCTTTGACAGGAAAACCTCACACAGCCCTGGAATGGCTGTAATGAGACACACGTAGCTTTGCATAAAACCTTAAATAGACAAAGAACTATAGGCAATTGAGGGAAGTAGGGTGCTGGAGAGGTGCCCAGTGTCAAGTGATCAGCCCCGAAAACATACAAGTGACAATGTTTGGATTGAGCACATTGCATTTAGGAATATATAAGCATGCATACAGTAGCAATTAGTGAATAAAGAGGCCGTGAATTTGAAGGGAAGTGGTAAGAGGTGAATGGGGTCGGGAGGGGGAGGGAGGAAAAAGAAGGGAGAAATGTTGTAATTATAATTAAAAAAACAAACCTTCAATATACTCATAGACTGCTCTCAATAAGACTCCACTATTCCTAAGTATCAAAATATCTTTTCTGGGGGCTGGAAAGATAGCTCAGTGTTGAGAGCACTGGCTGCTTTTTTAGAGGACCTGGGTTCAACTTCCAGCACCATATGATGGTTCAGGATTGTCTGTAACTCCAGTTCCAGAGAATTCAATGACCTCTTCTGGCCACTGTGGGCATCAGGCATGCAAGGGGCACACAGAAGGGGATGCTGGGGAAACACCCATACATGTAAAAATAAAAGTTTCTAGTCCAAGAAGACCAAAGTTGGAAAACCATACCTACACACACACACACACACACACACACACACACACACACACACACACACACTCACATTCTCTCACCCCCACACTCACACACACACATTCACACACACACTCTCACATTTTCTCACCCCCCACACTCATACACACTCACACTCACACCCACCCACTCACATTCTCTCACCCCCACACTCACACCCACTCACATTCTCTCACCCCCACACTCACACACACTCACACACACACACTCACATTCTCTCACCCCCACACTCACACACACTCACATTCTCTCACCCCACACTCACACACTCACACACTCACACACACTCACACACACACATTTTCTAGTCTGGAAAATTGTTCTCCAATACCAAAGCTCGAAGTGATGTTCAGGAAATAAGTGTCCCCAAAGACCGTTAGTGACCTAGGGTTAGCTCAGTGGTAGCGCTTACCTAGAGCGCTGGGTTTCATCCCTGGCATGCACATCTCCTCTCCTGGCCCTTTCTCTCACAAACCCCGGAAAAACATCTATATGTGAAAGGAAACAAATGGCAATGTGAGAAGACAGTTGGAGAATGTGATAAAATATTTGTAAATCACGTATTTGATAAAGCACTGTACACACACCCACAAGTATTTGCATACTTTATAAAGATAGATGCCATACATGATTGTGCCCCCTAAGATCATGACACCTAGTGATGTCTCACTTTGGGTAAGCACACGCTGTGATGTCTGCACAAAGATGAAATTGCTTGCTAACTGGTGCCTTTCATGGACTAGATCCCCATCAATAAGCAGTGCATGGTAGCACGGATGGAACAACTCCACAACAGCAATGTACGGAACCCAATCAAAGACACACCCAGAGCCTGGAGAGATGGGCTTGTGTGCAGAGGACTGGTTGCTCGGTGGCTCACAACCATCCGCAAACCCAGTTCCAGGGCATCTGAGGTCCTCTTCTGACCTCTGGGACACTAGGCACACATGTTGTGAATAGAAATACATGCAGGCAAAACATACACGTGAAAGAAAAAATAAATCTAAAAACATAATTGTAAATAAAACAAGAATAATGACAGTTTTTCAAAGATGCACAAATAGCCAAAAGAGCACATGTAAGAATGAAGAGGCAAAGCAAAATCTCAATGAAATATCACCTTTTACCCACTGGGAGAGCCCTGCCTGAATAACAGGAAGTAACAGGAGTTAGTGGGAATGGACAGAAACTACATTCTTGAGTGCAAATGCTAGGGATATAAAACAGTGCAGCCATTATTGAGAACAGTATGGACATTCCTCGCAAAATGCAACACAGGCCATTCTATTGCTGTGCGTTAGGTATTCTCTGCTTCTCAGCCTTGGGCAAGAGTTTAATTAATGCTTAGGGTATGTATGTCTGTCATGGCTACTGAGATGGTGGAGGCTTAAACTGGGTTTAGAGGTGGTGTTTAAACTGGGTTCTGAGGAGTGAACAGATTAGGTTAGATCATCAGGACCAAGTCCCTAGTTTTGAGTCCTGGCTTTCTGAGGATACAGAGGAGAAATGCACAGATATTGACAGTGTTTCCTCTATGATGTGATGCAGCAAAGAGGGCCCCTGTAAAAGCCCAAGCAAATGCTTGGGACTGTGTACCTCTAGAAACATGAGGCAAGGTAAATCATTTTCTTTTATAAAGTAGCCTGTCTCAGGTACTTTGTTATAGCAGGGGAAAAACTAGTGCACACATGATCCAGCACTCTTAATTCTGTAAACATATCCAAAAGATTCCAAAGCAGATCTTGAAGAGATGTGTGCATATGCCTGTTCAGTGGAGCACTTTTCATAGCAGCCAAGGTGAAGAAGCAATTTAGATGACTAGATAAAGAAATTTGGCATATATGATATATACAACTTTTAAAGAGAGGAAAACCAGCTACTTAGGACATTGAGGCAGGGGGTTTACAAGTTCTAGGTCTGCTCTGGCTACAGAGTGGGTGCCAAGCCAGCTTATGCAAACCAGAAAGACCCTGCCTCAATTTTTTTATTTTATTTTTATTTATTTTATTTTTTAAATTATACTCATGATATTCATTACTTACACTCATGATATTAATCACATTTGTGGTATTCATTCAATTATATATATATATTTAAATTTTAAATGTCGAATGTCATTTCTTGAAGCGGGTAGGAGGTCTTAAATACAGGCTTACAGCACAATGGGAGGACCCTGGAGGGCAGAAGTTCACTACTGATGTTTTACAATCTTGCATCTAAGCTGTTAATGCCCATTATTCAGGATACACAGACAAGGAACTTTCCTTAAGCGTTCAGGAGGGTGGAACCTGGCAGGGAATTAGCATAGGGAGGATATCAAGGTCAAGGTCTGCAAGCAAGGCAACAGTTACCAAAAACAGGGGCCAGGACCCTGCAGGTCCCCCTTTTATTAAAAAATGAGCTTCTGACTTGGGTTGCCCTGCCTCAAATTTAAAAGGTAAAAGGAGAGCTGGAACTACAGCCTGGCCACTGTTTAACAAACATAAGGTGTCAGGTTCAATCCCTGCTTACTGCAAGAAAAAAATAATCGTTATTACAAGCAATCTCGTAGATAACCCTTGAGTACATTGTGCTAAGTAAAAGAAACAATTCACAGAGACACAATACCGTGGAATCCTACTTATGAGCTATCTAAAACAGTAAAAAACAAAACAAAACAAAACAAAACCAGAACAAAACACAGAAATAGAAATTGGAAGGGGTTGCTGGGAGAAGGGAGGATGACTTATGTTATAGACAGCATTGTGAACTTGCTTAACAATGTTGAACTGTGCACTTAAATTGGTAGATTTCACCAGCTGTAGAGTTTTGTTATTGTGATCCCAACTCTAAAGAGGCTGAGGCAGATGGACTGTCATGAACTTGCATAGTGAGACCCTGTCTCAAACAAAACAAAACAAAACCAAACCAAACCAAACCAAACCAAACCAAACCAAACCAAACCAAACCAAACCAAACCAAACCAAACCAAACCAAACCAAATCTAAACAAACCAGGGCTGATAAGGAGACCCAGTGGTGTTAAGGTACTTGCTGCCAAGCCTGATGCCTACATCTAATCCTTGGGACTCACATAGTGGAGGTCCCCAACCAACAAAACAAACAAACACCCCAAACCAAATTTAGAACCTCCAAAGGCTTTATTATTGTTATTACTATTGCCATGTTATATGTACAGTTTTCTCCCCTGCCTGTATGTCTGTATAATGTGCATGCTGGGTGCCTGTCAAGGCCAGAAATGGGTGTCAGATCCCCTGGGACTGGAGTTACAGATGATTGTGAGCCACCACGTGGATCCTGGGAATCAAACCCAAGTCCTCTGGAAGAGCGATAAGAGCTCTTAACTGCTGAACCTTTTCCCCAGCACCCCAACTGGTAAATTTACGATATATTTTTATTATGTGTCATAGGGAGTTTGCACATGTTAGGCAAACATACCATTGAACTACACTCTCTAACCTCAGGCTACTTCTTATTTGCAATCCTCCTACCTCTGGTTTCCAAGTACAAGATTTTTTTTTTTTTTTATTCCACGTACTTTAAAAAAATATTGCTTAAATATTTTAAACGAATGTTTAAAAAGAAAACTACTTTTTGTGAGCCTTTAAGTTAATAGAAAAACAGAAAAATAGGGTACAGGTAGGAGTTAGGAAAGCCTCTTTTGTATTCTCTAGAGACAATGGAGGCAGCTAGTGAGCAGGGCTGGGAGTAGGGTGAAGGATTAACATAATGGGACACAGACCAATTTCTCTAGGAAGTTAATAAGCACCTTGCAAAACACAGCAGAATGCTCAGTCACCAGGGTGCTTCAGTTATTCAGTAAATATTAACAACACACAGTGCCCAGTTGCTGTGGTAAAGTTTTAAAGGGATGCTTGCAGTCTGTGGGTTGAAACAAGTACATGGATGACCTGTGCCTATGCAGACTCGTGACCCTGCTTTGGTGGGCTCAGAGATAGGGTCTCTTATATCTCAAGCTTGTCTCCAACCTGATGATAGCCTTGAACTTCTGAGCCTCCTGTCTCTATCTCCCAAGTGCTGGGATTACAGGATGGGGCATCCAACCTTACCCAGAGTGACTTCTCAACAGATGCTTGCAGAGGAGAAAGTGGTCAGCCAAAGGAAGGCAAGGGGTAGGTGCTGTGGGAAAACAGAGAGGGTCTCAGTGTGACACAGGCTTAGTTTGTGTGTTTCTGGGCTTGGTGCAGTGACCAACATGGGCAGAGAACTGAATGGATTCAGTGGAGCAGCCAAGATTCACCGATTATTCTGAGGGCAGTGAGCAAGCCACTGAAAGGATTTAAGTGGCTGTAGAGGCAAGTACAATTCCTTCTTTAGAAAACAGCTGCTCCCTCTATCATGTAGTTACCAAAGTAGAGAAGCAAAGGGAAGACAGGGAGGCACATTGCCTTCTACTCAGCTGGATGTGAGGGAAGGTGCAGATGTTGGGAGGCTCAGTGGCAGAAATGTCCTCTGAAGGTCTGTGGGAGAAGGGAGGAAGGAAGATGGGGAGCCAGGACAAGAGGTTGTGGAGCAGAGTCAGCAACAGAAGCAAACAGAGTGTGGAGGAACTGGAGGACACTGGCCGAGGGTATCAGTGGGAGAAATTCCTAAAGGGAAGTGGTTGTGGAGAAAGAAGCAGTTTCAGTTGGAAGTTGAGTTGTAGAAAATTCCAGAGTTCCTTAGACCCTTGACGAATAGGTCTTTAACAGCTGATTTCCTCTGGGAACACAGTGTCCTTGGCACCTTCATCTTGAGCCAATGGGAGTACTGCTCCCTACACAGCAGCAACCTTGTTAGTAATGTGCTACTTATTAACGCTCTAGGTAGCAAAGCTCACAGCGTGAATAACTGGCTGTCCTTGAAGGGCATCAAGGAAATGCAGGACAAGGGTAGGAGGGTGCTTAAAACTCACTGAGTCATACAAAGACTCAAAACGTAGAAGGAAGGTGCTTGTCGGGAAGAGGAAGTGGGAAAGAGAAGGGTGTTCAGGTATGAAAATATGAACCCCGTTATTATATGTAATTAATACATGCTAATAAAATCTTAAAAAGAAATCCATGGAGTCACTCTAGGACTGTTTACATCCCTCCCCCTTCCCTCCAAGGTCACCTCCTTCCTGCAGTTTCCTCCCTCCCCTCCCTTTCCCTTTTCTCCTCTTTTTCCTTCTCCTTTCTTCTCCCCATCTCATTTCCCCTTTAACCCCTCCTTCCCCTTTTCTCCCTTTTTCCTTTCTAGTATTTTCTTTCACGGTCTCACCTAGACTGGCTGGAATTTTCAGTTCTTTCTTCCAGTATTCTAAAGACTCAGTAATATAATTTTCCTCCCCCTCAGAGTCCCCCAAAGATCACCAGCAACCCTAATCAACAGAAGCAGTCTAGAAAACTACAACCAGATTCCAAAAAAAGGGTTATAGACATTTATTATCATTTTAGGGGGTGATTACCAGTTGTCA
The DNA here is from genome assembly GCF_004664715.2 of Peromyscus leucopus. Taxonomy (NCBI): domain Eukaryota; kingdom Metazoa; phylum Chordata; class Mammalia; order Rodentia; family Cricetidae; genus Peromyscus; species Peromyscus leucopus. Next base: position 139,732,818 of record NC_051065.1, read on the forward strand.
TGGGCAATGGTCAGGAAAAAAGCTAAACAAAAGAGATTAGATTCAGGGATCTTGTTCTAAAAAATAAAAGGGGGTGATATAGAAATGATAGGATAAAAGGGCAGATTATTCGATCTATTTTAATCCAAAGAACAACTATTAATCTTCCATATTTTACATTGGTATGGATTTTGGTTTATTGATACAAATTTAAAGTTAATTTTGTTATATTGTATGCATATTTCTACTCTTGTTTAGAGTATTATGTTTATGCAGCTCTTTAAAATGTAATATATAATTAAGAAATACAGATTAATAGTCATCTATAATAGTCAAACTTATAGTCATATTAGGTATGTTTTCAAGGTCATACACAAATATATTTAGATAGATACATGGTCTTTAAATGCTTCAATGACCTACAGAATACAACATTTAATATGTTTAATAACCTAAGGCTTTTCATGACAGTGAGACACATCTGCTCCTAGCAGCACCAATGTACTTCTGAGAAGATGATGGGCATCAAAGAAACTATATAGCTAGCCATGTGGGCAAAGAAACTGCCCTACCTCAATTGCTGACAATATACTGTCCAAACTGGACGAGCAGGACACAAGAAAGGTGACTGTCAAACTTTGTCAAAACAAGGTAGGACAGTTCTTCAAATTTCCCTCTTCACAGAAATGTCTCATTAGCAGGCCCTTAAAATGGAAAGCAAGAGAAACCTACAAACAGCCAAATCTAGATATTATTTTAATTTAACTGTACACTAATTTATGCAGACTTAAAAATAATCCCACAGAATCAGTTACAGCTAAATACACAAAACCAAAACGTCAGATAACTAAAGCAAAGTGAACAGGAAGGCCTCCAGAGGTGCATCTGAGATAGAACTTTCCCTGAATACCTGCTGTGTGATAAGTGCTCTGATTTAAGCTGTTTTGTGTTCCGGAGGCCCACCGTGTTGTGCGTTTGTTTGGCTAGTTCAAGCATTATCTCCCTAGGAAGCAGGCTCCTTTGGGGCTGTGGATGGTGGGAGTCCTAATGTGTTCAGTCAACAGGGCTTGTATAGATTCTAAAAGATTTCCATCCACCTTGACATCTCCTCTCCTCCACTCTCATGTTAAGGGCTCATTCCAAAATGATTCCTGGAACCCCCCCCCCCCCTCCCCAGTGAGCTCTCCTTCACCATGACCCCAGTTGGTCCAATCTGGTGCTTCTCAGCCCACTAAGGTCTCTGGAACTAGGAAGTGTGTACCTTGATGGGATTCTGGGGTCCCCTTCCAGTGCCCAAGGGGACTGTGAGACCCAGAATCAGAGTCTCCAAGTGGAAGAAGAGGAGACTAGGCTGCAAGTCAAGACCAGGTAAGGGATTTCCACCTCTCCAACTCCCTGCCCAGGGGGTAGGGTATAGGCCAAAAGAGCATACAAGGACTTGATCACCCTGCAGAGAACTGCATCCAGAGTTTCCAGGGGATGCCTAAGTGGCAATGGTCTCCAAAGAAAAGGCAGATTGGTCTATGGACAAATAGACTAGTAGTTTAAAAAGGAAAACACACAACTTCTAAATAAATGTGTAAATACTTGGAATGGCCCCAGAGCTCTGTGGCTAAGAGATCTGACTGGCCCCCAACCTGTGGTTCTGATGAGTTCCTTTCTTTTGAACAGGCACTCAATTCCCATAATAGGAGGTGACTGAGCACAAGATAAAAGACTCACAAAGACAAATTAAGCCTCGGCAAGGTTGCTAGTCAGGCAGGCACCTGCCTGTGGGAGAAGAGGCTCTTCTCCATCCCACCCTAAGCACCACATGGGGCCAGGCACAAGTAAATTCCCTCAACTCATGGTTAGAGAGCCCTCCAGTCATGGGATTACAGTCTCCAAGTGAGACCTGCAAGGTCCTGCCAACCTTGCTGGACAACTTTGAAAGAGAATTTACCACTGGCTGTGAAGTAAAGGTGAAGCCCTCCAAACTAAAGACTGTGAAATTGATTGGCTTCTCTTTGATGACAGCTGGCCGTAAGAAGGAACTCTAGATTTGACTCTGATCAAGAGTCCCAGAGGTCTGTATGGGACACTTGGTCACTCAGGCCAGTTCCCATTCATGGTGTCTCTTGGCCCAAGACCCTCTGGGATGGCTTCACTTTCAGAACTTCACCAGTGCCAGAGCACATCGATTGCAGACTGTTATAAGCCTTAAGGTACCGAGGAAGCATCCTCATTAGCTTCCCCAGAGGATGAAACTTTGCCTGTGATGCTGCCTTGCTACCGGTTCCACTTGCCGCTGCCACATGGCTCTGAGGCAGTTTCAAGATCGTTCATCCTGCCCCTTCTGTGGCACCTGCCCTGATGAAACGCTCGCTCACCAGCTTCATCCTGCTGGGTGGCTTTGCCAGACTGTAGTCTGCAGCATTCTAGTGTGTCAGCTAAAGAAAATGCTGGCCCTCTTCTCACCAAAAATACGGTAGGTAGCTATGTTATCTGGCCACATACTTGTCTAACGGGGAGGGAGAGTCCTACCACAATTGTGGAGAAATTATAAAAGAGATTTTTCTCCTCACAGCTGGATTAAGTCCTGGATGAACTGCTTTCCAATTCAGATATGAAACCTTTTGCTGATGGGATCTGAAGCCTACAGCAGAGAAAACAGCCCCTTACACCAAGAGACTCAAAGGAACAATGTATTGTATTGAGAAAGAGTACTGCTTACCCCAGTGGACAAAAATGTTTAAAACAGAGACCAAATTCTCAAGCTCTTGACAGCTGTCTGGGACCTAGTGGGGGCAGTGAAGTGCTGTTGGGCTCACAGAGTCAAGACTGAGTAAGTTGGGAGAACCAAGTGACAGACCAGACATCCAAACAGGCTGCCCTCGATAACGACAGCCCCGGAGTCCCATCCCATCATCCTCCAGGAGGTATGCTTTACACTCCTGGTGCTTGCTCCCAGAGTTCCTCTTATAAAAACAAGCAGGCAAGCACGCGAGTGAGCGAGCAAGCAAACCAACAAACAACAACAAGAAAATGGACAAAGGAGCTACTAAAAATCAAGAGCACTGGCTGATTACTGCTGTGGATATCGCTCTACATAAATAAAACACTGATGGCCAGTGATCAGACAGGAAGTATAGGCGGGACAAGGAGAGAGGAGAATTAGGGAAACAGAAAGAAGGAGGGAGAAACACTGCAGCCACTGCCAGGACAAGCAGCATGTAAAGACGCCGGTAAGCCACCAGCCACGTGGCAAGGTATAGATTTATAGAAATGGGTTAATTTAAGATATAAAAACAGTTAGCAAGAAGCCTGCCATGGCCATATGGTTTATAAGTAATATAAGCGTCTGAGTGAATATTTTTTACGTGGATTGTGGGACTGCGGGGCTTGGTGGAACCTGGAGAGAAGCCCTCCAGCAACAAATGGCACCCAATGGCTCGAGTTTCCACCTTAAACCTGAGAATATTTAATAACCCAATTCTAAACAGAGCCAAAACCAGGTTCCTGCTTCTTGTCTCATATGGGCAGCTAGACTCCGCAAAATGCAGGTTTAAACACTGGCGGGTTCCTGGTGTGTGCGTTTGACCAGCAGTATGGCGGTAATGAGGCATCTGCCAGCGGCACATTATGCTGTGTGGTAGATTTAGTCTTTACTACTATTAAAAAAAAAAAAAAGAGGTTTCTGGGCTACATGCTGCTTTGATAAAAGCGTAGACCTACTATTTCTGATACTTGATGACTTCCAGAGCTGGAGAAAATGTACCACCGCCATGTTAACAAGCTAAAGGTGTGAGACCAAAATGAGCCATCTTAGAAATAAGACCAAAATGCTTTCACCCTAAAATTAAGGCCTAAGATTTCTCCTTTTGAGAACAGGCCAGAAGTTACTGAGACCAGTCAGTTCAGATTCCAGAAACCAGGAAGTGTAAAAGTACAGAGTCACAAGGTAGTCAGGAGGTAATTGCTGCCGGACTATGGAATGTCCTCTCCCTGGCCCCCTAGGCAACTGCTTGACCATAGAATGTCCCAACCCTAGTTTCCATAGTGACTGTGTAATCACCAGATGCCCCCATCTGGGGGCAGCCAATGAAAAATGGTGGTGGGCAACTACTTCCTTAGAAGGAAAACTGAATTGTGATTTCTGGAATTCCTAGACACAAGCCAATCAGAATTGTATCTGTACTAACACCCCAAAATGATGTAACCTTGTGACTTTTCCCTTTAAAAACAGAGCTTGCAGACAGGTGGGTGCTTCCTCCAGCCTCCACTGTGTTGGATGTATTGGACAAAGTCCCTGCCTAGGCTTGTATTGCTTTTGGATATCCAGAATTAAACCTTGCTTTTGCATTTCGGCATGTTCGTCTTTGGTGGTCTCTCTGGGGGTCACGATCTGGGCACAACAAAGGGGGCGGAGCCTGCAGCCACAGCACTGTTTCAGGCTTAGAAGACTACAGTTTAAAGCAATAGGTTCACAATAAGACTGATTCAGATAAAATAGTTTATAATATATGTAAAAATGTACATAGGCTTAAAAGACAAAAAAATATACCGTTATATAAACAAATAGTATCTATAAATAAAGTGTTTAAAAAAAACAGTAAAGGTAATAAGCCACATAAAGATGGCTATCACACAGAAAATCTGGATTATGTTGTCTTTGATATTCGTAACTAAAGAAAAACATTTGGCCGGGCGTTGGTGGCGCACGCCTTTAATCCCAGCACTCGGGAGGCAGAGCCAGGCGGATCTCTGTGAGTTTGAGGCCAGCCTGGGCTACCAAGTGAGCTCCAGGAAAGGCGCAAAGCTACACAGAGAAACCCTGTCTCGAAAAACCAAAAAAAAAAAAAAAAAAAAAAAAGAAAAACATTTGATTGTAAAAGCTGTTCAGTTATGCCAAAATGTAAATTTTAAAGGTACCTTGACTTCAAAATTTGGATATAAGGATATGTTACTTTGGAAAAGAGGTTCTGCTTTTGTTTCCACAGAAAGCCAGAGGCTATGTATGGATTTGTTCCAGATTAAGATACATCAGGTTTGACCAGCCAAAACCCCCTGAAAGATCTCCGATGACACCATGGCCTAGATGATCCAACATCCAGAATGGTTTCAAGGCAACTGGCTCCCACAATACAGCCTCAAGGACTACCCCATAGGCCTAAAATTTTCTTTGCGTCCCCATAAGATACAGCGCCCCCTCCAGCAGGAAGTAGTAAGAGATGCTACGCCCAAATTCCCAAATATACCAAGCTGGCTTTAGAGGTGGAATTGGCTCACTCCCCATCTAAACCCAGACATATTGCTTAAAAAAAATGGTTAAGAGATTCTTGTGTCCCAAATCAGAAGAGCCCTCTGGTGTGGGACAGGGAAAAACCAATATTTTTATTTAAAACAGGTTGATTATAAATGTGATCTCTTTCTAAAAAAGAAAAGGGGATATGATATAGATATATAGGATATAGAGATGATAAGATAAAAGTATAGATTAATGAACCTACTTTTAAAGAACAACTTGTTTAAAATGCTTTACATTGGTATAGATTTTAGTTTATGTTTAAAATGTTTTACATTAGTATTAATTTTAGTTTATGGATACAAACTTGAAGTTAATTTTGTTATACTGTATATATATATGTATATATATATATTTCTATTCTTGTTTGAGGTATTATGTTTATGTAACTCATTTAAAATTGTAATGGATAATTAAGATATAGATTAATAATTAGTCATCTATGATAATCATATTTATAGCCATGTTAGTTAAGTCTTCTAGGTATACATAGATATATTTCAGATAGATAGGTAGTCTTTAAAAACTTCAAAGACCTACAGAATATGGTATTTAAAATGTTTAAAAAATTTAGACATTCTGGACAGTGAGACATGTCTGCTCCTGACAGCAATGGATTTACTTCAGAGAGGAGGATGGGCATTGAAGAAACTCCATATGAAGTTTATCTTCACCTTGGCAAAAATAGTCATTTGGGCAAGAAACTGTTCTTGCCTAGACTGCTTGATCAACTGGACATGCAGGACCCATAAGAAGGTGACCACTGAACTTTGCTTGATAAAATGGTCCTTCAGGTTCCTGCTTCACAGAGGAAACTGCCAGACATTCTACAGAACACAGAGAAAAGTGAATGAGAGACTCTAGGCCTGTGGGCTGAAGACAAATGCCCCAACTTTACAGGAGAACTTTGGGTAACTGTCCAGGCTGTCAGCTGTGTCTGTCTACCCTGCAAGACTCCCGAAAGTTGCTTGCATCCTTCTCCCATTTCCCAGGTAGTATTATATCCTTCTGAGGTCTTTGATGTAATTAAAGACTAGATACTTACAATTTTCCTTAGTTATGATAAAAGATAAGTTAGATATAAAACCTTAAACTCACAAATATAAGATAGATAGGATATCTTCTTTAATATTGTAACTGTAATTCTTGCTTGATAATTGTTTTGTTATATGTAATTTTACCATGTTAAAGTTAAAACCTTCCTTTTTAAAAAAAGAAGAAAAGGGTAAGTGCTGTGGATATTGCTCTATATAAATAAAACACTGATGGCCAGTGACAAGACAGGAAGTATAGGCAGGACAAGGAGAGAGGAGAATTGGGGAAACAGGAAGAAGGAGGGGGAGACACTGCAGCCACCGCAGGCCAAGCAACATGTAAAGACATCGGTAAGCCACCAGCCACATGGCAAGGTATAGATTTATAGAAATGGGTTAATTTAAGATATAAAAACAGTTAGCAAGAAGCCTGCCATGGCCATACAGTTTATAAGTAATATAAGCGTCTGAGTGTTTATTTTATACGTGGATTGTGGGACTGCGGGGCTTGGTGGAACCTGGAGAGAAGCCCTCCAGCAACAGATTACCACAAATATAAAAATTAATAATTCCAGAGATGACAGTTCCCAGCTTAGCTTATACAACAATCCTTCTAAAAAAACAAAAACAAAAGCAAAAACATGTCTTAAAACTGTGACACGACCTACTAGATATGCTTACGTGCAAACCAGGTTACTTATACTGAAATAGAAATAACAAAAGCCTGACCAACAACACAAAAGAGACACATTTAACTAGGACACCTGATTAGGTTATAGAAAAAGCCCAATATGTAAAAAATAAAAAGGGCTGTATGAGACTAGTTAAAAGAACAATACTTCCTAATGGTACATATTTCACCTGCTATGCTCTTGGCCCCTGACTTAGATATGTTTCTAGGAAGCAATGTCCAGCAATATTTATATCTCTTAGGTTCAAGAAACAAGGGATTTCTGTACTTTTACCAGTCCTGCAAAGAATGGTCCTGACAGGTCCATGACCATGGGTGCAATTACAACAGACATCCAATAACTTCAACATAGTCAGCTCTCAGATAAAAAACAAAACAAAACACAACTTGACTATTACTAAAAAATATAATCATTAACACTTCAAAATGAAATAGATTCATTGACAACAATGGCCCTCCAAAATCCTAGATGATTATACTACAACACAAACACCAAAATCCTCCCCCAAACAAACAAAAAACTCAAAATCAAAACCAAAACCAAAAAACCCCAAACCAACAAAAAATTGTAGTTTTAAACAAAAATGCTATTTTTATGCTAATCAGTCAAGATGGTATAAAAATGCCAAAAAGTTATTAAAAAAGATGAAGGTTAGAGGTACAAATGAAATCCAATAGAGTACAATATAGATAATATGCTAGGAGTACTAACCTATTTCTAGGATAGATTCATAAGATGCTTATTTATTGCTTGTACTGCCTATTTGCCAAGCATGACTTTACTAGCTGCCTAACATAAAAATGACCTAAAAAATTAGCTGAAACAACGGGTTGTTGCCCTTAACAACCTGCTGACTGCCACTTAGGCATCTGTAAAATCTTGCTTGCTTGCCCACCCTATCTTGTGGTTTTAAGGTCTAAAATAAAAACGCAAACTAAACCCGGTTCAAAGCCTTTGGGGAGAGCTGTCCTGGCTTCAGTCCACCGGGGACATCTCCCTTTCCACTCTGCTGGTGTCAGAGTGCTCATTCCAAAAAGATTCCTAGGACAGCATCAGACAACATTTTATAATTAATGTTTTTATAGACTTGATTATATTAACAGTGGTGACTGTGCCCCTTCCTGATGGACATTATAAATTTATTCTTGAGAAGGAAAGCTTAAAACACACACACACACACACACACACACACACACACACACACAGATACAGACACACAAACAGATACACACACACAAATGATAAGTTTTATCAGAAGGTCTTTTGCTTTTCCTTATACTAGAAATGGAACCTAGGGCCCTAGGCAAGAACATACTGGGCTACATCTCTACTCTGATAAATTGCCTTGAGGTGCCAATTTTGTGATGCAAACTACAAGTTCTCTAAAAAGAACAGGGGAATTGGTGAAGTAGAAGCAGATTTCTAGGGTGTGGCAAGTACCTGTATAGACTCAGGCAAAGGGAAGGTGCTCAGGGTGGAGATTCAGGGACCTGTAATATGCTCTATTCCTTCTGTGTCACAGGCACTGGGTAGAGACCAGGGGTTGGGTATCTTTAGGGGGTTCCTGAGAACTGATAAAAAAACAAAACGAAAGAGTCCTTCCCACTCTGTGAACAGGCTGAGACATAAGCTGAGGGTTTGGGTGAAGTAGATAAATCCAAAAGTCAGGACCACTGAGACTGCCTTGATCCCATGACTGGAGATGGGATGTTCTGCAGTAGCACAGAAACCCAAGATGTTTGAAAGTGGCATGCTTCTCCAGGATCCCTGTTGAGCTTCTCTGCAGAGTCCAGGGGCAGAGTAATGATCTAGTGAGTGTAAGTGAGGCACAGTGAAACCACCTCACTAGACTGCTCCATGGGTAGAAAGACTTAGATGTCCTGATCCCTGCTTTCTCCTGCTGGTTCTGGACCCAGCTTCCTAAAGGAACCACACTGCACCCGGAAGATCCATATCCATTCAGAGCTTTCAGATTTCTGGTCTTCTGCATGTATGCCATTTATTTACTTTTATATGAAATACTTATCTTTATTTGGTCCAGAATGTCTTATTGTGGAGGCTGTCTCCCAGATTGTGTTTTAAGTCAAGCTCTCCTGTAGCCCAGACTAGCTTTGAATTGGTTGTATAGCAGAGGATGACCTTGAATTTCTGATCCTGTTGCCTCTACCACCCAAGTGATGGGATTGTAGGTGTTGTACTGCCATGCTTGGTTTATGCCCAGCTGGGATGGAAGCCAGGGCCTTGTGCATGCCAGGCAAGCACTCGACCCAGCTACATTCCCAACCTGCTAAAAATTCCCCTGTGTGTTTGATCTGCCCCCCTACAGTGACTAAACACTTCAACTCTTGACCCCTGGCTTATGGGCTGGGTGTGGAGACAGTGGCAGAGGCCCAACATTTCTCACCCAGGGCCTTCCTCTGCTCCCCATTTTTCTAGTTCTGCTGTTGAGGAAACGGAATAGAGAACAGTGAAGGCAGCTTTGCCTCTCATTGCTAGGGTCTGGCACTTGTCTGTTTGTGTCTGTTTCTGTTTCAATCCTTGCTGCTTGTTAGGTGTAGGTTAGAAGAAAGTGGAGTGAGGGAAGAAAATTTTGTTGTTAAACTGGAAGCTGGGCTAGGTCTGTTCCTTAAGTTCCAAATCTGCTTGTGGTGAAACTGTCAGAGTTGTTCCGGATCTTTCACGCAAGTCTAAGCAGGGTGTTGTGCTGTGTGTGCTGTGGCCAGTGACTCAACCTTGCTATGCTTCAGCTACTTTGCCCTGCCTCAGCAACCTTACTTTGCAGGTCACTTGCAGTGTAGATAGAGAGATCGGATGAGTGAAGACTTCTTAAAAAAGACCTTGTCTCAGTCACTCAAGCTGCTTTTAAAGTACTGATTCTCTGTCCCCACCCACCAAAGTCTGGAACAATAGGCATGGGCCAGCACAGGCACCTCTAAAGACCCCCAATCCGGTGTCTTCTCGGAGGTGTTTCTTTTCTTCCTCTTGCAACTGAGACTAACTTTTCATGCATTCTTCTCTTCACCTTCTTCCTTCTCTTCCCTTGGCTCTTTAAGTAGCAGTCTAACTTCCCTTTCATCTTTACCCTACACTCCTACATCTTTAACTCAGGAAATCTATTTTAAAGCCAAAACATGCCCCCAACAATTAACTGGATTTTGTAAACAACCATGTCTTTCCAGAGCAGGGATTGCAACTTCAGAATGTATTTTTGCACTTTTGTGTGTCTGTAGACATTTTTATTTCAAGTTCCACTCTTTTGTTTATCAGTTTCTTCACGAATTTACTTATTGCATATGTCTGCACATGTGTACACCATGACTGGATGTGTGCAGAGGCCAGGTGTTGGGTGTCTTCCTCTACCACTCTGCTGTGGATATCAGTCTATATAAATAAAACACTGATGGCCAGTGACCAGGCAGGAAGTATAGGCGGGACAAAGAGAGAGGAGAATTGGGGAAACAGGAAGAAGGAGGAGAGAGACTGCAGCCACCGCCAGGACAGGCAACCTGTAAAGACGCCGGTAAGCCACCAGCCACGTGGCAAGGTATAGATTTATAAAAATGGGTTAATTTAAGATAAAAGAACAGTTAGCAAGAAGCCTGCCACGGCCATACAGTTTATAAGTGATATAAGCGTCTGAGTGATTATTTTATAAGTGGATTGTGGGACTGCGGGGCTTGGGGAACCTGGAGAGAAGCCCTCCAGCTACACCACTCTACATTGTTTTTTTAAAGAAAAGATTCCTTTTATTTGAACTTATGTGTATGTGTGTCTAGGTGAGTGAGAAGAAGGCATTGGGACCTCTGGAGCTGGAGTTATGGGTGGATATAAGCCACATAATATAGATGCTGGGAACTGAACTCTGATTCTAACTGCTAAGCCACTTCTCCATCCCTCCACCTTATATGGTGAAAACAGACTCTCTCATTGAACCTGGAGCTCACCAATGGGTTCTCCTGGGTGACCTTCTGGTACTGGGACTGTAGGTATATGCTGCCACACACCTGGCTTTTTATATGGGCACCGGGGACCCCAATTCAGGTTCTCATGGACTCATTGCCCCAGCCAGGCATTTTGAATATTTTAGTTAAACATCACAGTCATAATGGATTGGTCTCTAGTGTTCGACCCCTCCCCCTCCCTTTCTCTTACAGATACAGGGTCTTTTGGAGCTCAGGTTGGCTTCCAACTAGCTATGCAGCTAAGGGTGACTTTGAACTTCCAATCTTCCTGTCTCCACACTATGTTGTCATTACAGCTAGAGCCACCACCCAGGGCCTCAAATGAGGACTTTGTGCTTTATAGGTGAGCATTCTATTAACTGAGGTACATCCCCACCCCAGGGCCCGAGTTTTCTATAACTCCTGTTTCAGTGGTGATGCCATCCTCATTCCCAGCAAGTGCTTAGTACATTAAAAACATCATGTACACAAGGCCGTATTTGATATTTAATATAATTCCGTATTACTGCCGCTTTACCACCTTCTTCTTTTAAATATTCCCTGTCCTTCTCTTGCTTTGAAATCTGTAACTGGCTCCCATACTCAACAACTTCAGTGTCCATCTCTCATTTCTCTCTCATGGGAAGCTGGACGGGGGCTCAGCATGGACATAGCGTTTCCATGCTTCGCAGATGCCTGTGAAGTGTGGGCGTGCCATCCAGTCCCTGTCTCAAGATGAAGGTGGGAAAGAGACTCATGGCTGCTTCACTGATGGGAGGCGTTTTATGCCTTTCATCCACTGTGTCCCACATGGGACAACACCCACAGGCTGAGGCACAGCAGGGGAGAAATTAGTAAAAATCTAGAAGAGGGTTGTAGTTGACAATTCATGGATGAGAGGAATCTGGAGGAGTCTAGTAGGAGAGCCAAAGACAATAAAATAACTAGAATATATCCTCAGGGTTAAACCAGTGATAAAGGTGGTTGGAAAGGTGTGAATTATTACCAGAAGTGTGATGCATGCCCTACTTTTTAAGAATTTATTCCTATTTCAGGATGACATTTAGTGCAGTTACAACATCGTGGTTGTTTGCTGGGGCACTAATCTCAGTGATGTTCTGAAGTATTTGAAAGTTTGGCATTTGTCATGCTTTCTCTTGTAGGATCTGGTTAAGGGGATCCATACCGGCATTCTGTAAACCAAGGTACTTCCTGGATGAGGAACCAGGACTCCAGGACTCACAAAGGAGAATATAATCTGAAGGTTCCAGAATCTGATTTCATTCTCCTGAGCTGGCTAGTCTTGCCAGGTCCCAATGCCCCAGGGGACAGATAGGGTCTTAGACTGACACTTGTGTCTATCTCACAGACCTTCTGCCCAGACAAGTCTCTCTCCATTCCTTTCAAGCCTTTGGAACTGACTGTGCTCCAGCCCTCTGGGCAAATCAGGAGGCTGGGCTAGCCTTCTCCTGCAGGTGCTTTTAGTCTAATATTCTCGATGATACTTTTGCAGCAGAATGTTCTGAGACCAGCATGATACCCACTCCCCCGCCAGGTGAGGCTGTTAAGAGGCAGATCTAGCTCCTTTGTGGCCCCTTGAGAAAGGCAGCTAGACCCAGTATGGATTATTTCAGGGATGGCAGGTGTGGGATGGAAGATGTCATTACTATTTGAGACATGTACGTTTATTATTCTTTGTCTGAAATTAGTCTCAATATCAGACTATCTGATTTTTTTCCTGCTTATCCTCACCCCCTTTCGTATAAAGGAAGTGGGAGATAGGACATGAGAAATAAAGAGGGAGAATTATGCATTCTCTGACCACATTACTGTGGTTGTTATCACTTTTCCTTCCCCACACAAGCCTGAATCTACAACTTGGAAAATCGTGTGTCGACTGATTGCATCTTTCTTCAGGGCATTGGCAATGACCCCTGTATTTCTTAAGCACCTGTTGCCTCATGGTTGCTCTGCATCCAGGCCCTGCTGTGCTCTCAAGTGAGGAGAGCAAGAATTAATTTTGGGGGAAAGGATAAAATATGAGTAAAATACAAAACTCGCAAAGAACAAATAAAAAGTTTAAACAGAAGAATTTGCTTTTTAATACTTTTGGCACCCTAATGAGAACAGAGTAGTTTCCGCAGTGATAATGTTCTGTGGCAGAGAGAATACTGAATTGAGAACCAGCCTTCAGTTCCTGGGTGTGCTTTGATAGATGATTAACATTGCCTCTGTACTGGCCACTTACTAGGAGTTTACTAAGTACTCAAGTTGTATAAATGTAGGGAGTCTTTGTTTTAAAGTTTCACAGTTTGTGTATTTGTCAGGATTCTCTAGAGAATCAGAACTGACAGCTAAATTTATACATATAAAAATGGGATTCATTAAAGTGGCTTTCAGTTCACTGTCTACCTATTCCAACAATGTTCGTCTACAAATGTGAAGTCAAGCACCCAGTAGTTGTTCAGTCCATGAGGCTGGATGGCTCAGCTGATCTTTAGTATACCCTGGAGTCCTGGAGAAGTAGGCTCTAATACCAGTGAAGGAATGAACTTGCCAGCAAGAGTGAGGGCAAGCGTGCAAAGAGCAAGAGCTTCCTTCTTCCATGTCCTTTATATTGGCTGCGGCCAGAAGGTGTAGCCCAGATTTAGGGCAGGTCTTTCCACTTTAAATGATCCAATCAAGAAAAATCCCTCAGAAGTGCACCCAGCAGCTTGCATTTTAGTTAATTCCATATGTAGCCAAGTTGACCACCAAGAATAGCCATTACAGTTTGGAATTAGAACACACACACACACACACACACACACACACACACACACACACACTGATGAAAAGAAAGATTCCATGGGTGCAGAACATGTCAAACATATCAGGTCTCCCAGGTACCTGATACTTCTGCAGACAAAGCAAGGGTCTTGTACATCCTAGGCAAATTCCCTACCACCAAACTATATCTCAAGCTCCTCTACTAAGTTTTTGAAAAATTAAATGCCTTCTCCCCCACCTTGAGTTAGCTTTTATTATTCATCTACCTCACATGGAGAAAAGGAGTCACTGAGATGCTCAGAAATTTGCCAAGAGTGGGAGGACTGGAGATTAGATAAATAGATCTAATATTTCTGAGTACTGTTTTTCTTTAAATTATTATTACTAATGCTGGAAACTGAGCTCAGGGCTGCATGTTTGCTAAGTATGTTACTGTTGATTAATTTCCCAGGTATAGTGTGATGATCTCAAGTTTATTGATCTCTAAGTTTATTTCTACCCTAACATCTCACAAATCTGTGAGGTTTTGTAGATGGGACTATGTAACAGGTCTCCAGACTTTAATAGGCCCCAGACCTTAGCACAAGTGACTCCCTGATGGAAGTATCATTCAAGCTGCAAAACTCAGCACTCAGACAGCACCACTTGCCAGAACAAAAGCAAAGGCCTAATCCATCAAAGTCCACAGTTCTGGGAGAGTCTTTTAATGGACCAACCTTGCTTTTTGACTTCTGTGGTTCCGCTTCTGGTTAACTGTTCTTGTTAACTGAAGCATGGCAACCCAGGATATGGTTTTTCTGATTAACAGCTTAACCTAAGAAAGGCTCAGGGCTACAGTGGGATCCCAAATACCCAGTATAATTGAGGGCCAGTAGATAAAGACTTTCTGTAGGCTTAAACTCATGTTTGAGTAGTTTTTTCTGGTGGATACCCCACAACAGACTTCAGCATGATAACTAAAATATCTGAGATTTATGTATTGACTATAGAAAGTGAGGTTGAATACCCCTGGATAACTTCCATTATAAGGACCTCAGACACTTTCTTTTTTGACTTTCTGTTTTTCTTTATTTTCTTATTTGTATAGTTGGGAGGGGGGATGGCATCAATTAAGAAAATAGTGGCAACATGAAATCTTTAGAGGGAGGTGTGAATTGACCCATTTTTTTTACTTCTATAGAACCAATATAAAATTCCAAAGTTAGAATAACATCATCACCTATTGTGAAGCTTAAATAATATAAAGTGTGTGGCTGTCCTAAAATTTTCAAATAGTGTAAATATGATAAACTGTTGACATCACCCTGAAATATCTGCAGTGAGGAAACTTCAATTTTGGTACAAAACCCAATTTGGTGCTAGGAAGCTTGGATAGATGTTACTAGGCCTGACTAGTGTTTGTGTTAACTAAAGGGAAAGTGCCCACTTCCTTTTTCTAGCTCCTTCTAGAGTCCTTGGAAATCTGAAGGATGTTTCCCCTCTACCCAGTTCCCAGGCACAACATTCCACTTTGTTTTCCAAATTGGTTAAAAATAGAAAGATGTTAAGTCCAGTAAGATTTCTTCTGGTGCCTTTGAATTGGCCACCTGAGCTCTTTGACCTAGAATTGTTCTGTCCTCGAGGACTTTTCTCCATGCAACCCCAAATAGACTAAAGTTGCAATTTCCTTCACTCGCCATCACAGCTTGGCCCCACAGTCCCTATTCCAATCCAGTGTTCAAGAACTGGCAGCTGTTTATCAATGAACCAGGGAGCAGACTAGATGGACTCTCCTGCTCAAATCTTAGAGGTTGAGAGTCTGCTCAGGGGCAGCCTCTTTTGGACCAATAAGCAGTTATGGGCAAGGCACTTCGTGGGTGCTGCATGTGAACACAGTGTCGTGGGTTGTGTTTGTTTGACCCCTTCTTCTGAGGCTTCAGTAGCTTAGGGACAGAGACAGGAGGACATTATTTGTGAACTCTCTATTGTTGTCTGTTTGCGAAACTTCCTTGTTTTCCCAAATGGCTGTTTTGTACATTTTTGGAGCTGCCAATCAATCAATCAATCAATCAATCAATCATTTACTGTTTGCCAGCCCTGTCTTACATGAATCAGTTCATCTAATATCCACAGTGACCTTTTAATGGATTACTAACATCATCTGTGTTTTTCAGGTTAGAAAAACGAAAGGTCGAGAAACCACCTGTACCTGTAGGAGGAGAACCTACATCCAGTCATGATGGTAGTAGATGCAGTGAACTGAACTGAGCACTGAACTGAGTTCCTGGACTTCAATTGAAGAGGGGGAGGAGAAAATCACAGGAGAACATGAGGTTAAGATCACGATGGGGAAAACCCCAGAGACAGCTGACCCAAGCTGGTGGGAGTTTATGGACTCTGGACTGTCAGCCAGGGAACATGCATGGATTGAACTAGGCCTCTGAATGTGGGTGACAGTTATGTGGCTAGATCCGTTTGGTGAGTCCCTGGCAGTGAGACCAGGAATTATCCCAGGTGCATGAGCTGGCATTTTAGAACACATTCCCTAGGGTGGGTCACCTTGCTCAGCCTTGACACAGCAGGGAGGGGCTTGGTCCTGTCTCAACTTAGTATGCCAGACTTTGTTGACTCCTCAAGGGAGGCCTTACCCTCTCTGAGGAGTGGATGGGGGTAGGATGGACTGGGGGAGAGGGTGGGGTAAGGGGAGGGAGAGGGAACTGGGATTGGTATGTAAAGTGAAAAAAATTTTTTTTACATAAAAAAGAAAACAAAACTGAAGGGTTGACTGGGCCTACAAAGATCTCTTCACAGTTTTGTTGATGCTCACCTCACCGAGGCCTGGGTCTGCCAGGGGACCCTCCATCTGTTTACACACTCAGTGGGAAAGGAAGTAAGGCACCTCTACCTTCAAGGTTGGAGCTACTTCCTCCTCTGACCCAACCCACTGGCCAGTGGGTAGCCCCTTCAGCACTGAGGCTGTGGAAACTGAGTCCAGAACACAGTGCTGTGACCTCTGAAGGGACATCTTGAGCACCCACTCTGATGGTCAAGTTCAAGGCAGAGCTGGCCAAAGCTGCCTGCTTTGTCTCTTTAGTACAGATCTTGTCGTGGGCTTCGGCATTTACATGTGAGTCAACGCTTGTCTTTTTCTGTGGCAGGAAGTGTTCTCACTGTGACCAGTACAGGTGACCTGCTTCCTTCTCTTCTGCTGGACTGTGAGAGACTGCCCTACCGCCCTGTTTGAGTCTTATTGTTGTTAGTGTGATTCACCCGCAAGGTCCCTCTTGCCTCCCAAGCTCCTGACCATTGTGTCTGGGTTACACTACCAAGTCAAATGTTTCCAGAAAGTCATTTGTTCGTCTGTGTGTGTGTGTGTGTGTGTGTTCCCTTGATACAGTGCCACACTTCGCAGTAGAAACCAGCATGGAGGAGATCAGAGAGACAACTGGGAAGGTGGGGAGAAGGAGTGGGGTGGGTGGTAGACAAGAAGTAGAATGTGTCTTCAGACTGCAGGTGAGCTTGACACCTGACAGGGAACATTTACTGTGTAGCTCTTCCTCAGTTAACTAACATCTCTGATTCATGGTTTTCTTAATAGGAGAGGAGAATGAGATCACTTTAGGGCGAATGATAGGTAAAGTCTATATACCCATGATGTGTGTCTATGCACCCAGGAGTTGTTATCTTTTATTACTACTACTGCTCAGAGGTTCCTCTCCATATGGTATTGGTGAGCTTGTGGTTTCTGAAAGGCAGAAACCACCTGTGAACTTGTTAGCATAGAAACCTGAAGAGCAACAAGAAACTCAAATGGATGGTCTCTAAGATGTCAGAACTTCTGCAAATGGCCTTCTAAGCCAGAGACAATTTGAACTGAGTTATGCTGCTGCCTTTCACAAGTTGCCCTCAGTTTCCTGTCTCTTCTGAGGGTTAGATTACTGCTGTAAGAAAGGACTTGTCTTAACTTGATACTGGTCCTGCATCATGAGGATGTTCTAGCAGGAGCCAGATCCAGCAGGCAAAACATAATCCATGTTCTTGACTGTCCTGTAGAGAGCCTTGTATAATATGGGGTTACTTCAACTGTCTCCTCCAGGCTCCTCCTGGGGATAGGTGGGTGAAATGTCTACTGCTAGGCTCCTTGTGAGAATCACATCCACTGACACTTCAGTGAATCACATAGCACAGTGTTAGATATTTCTGCTACTGCAATGAGCAGCTCTCCACTTATTCTCTAAGGATCTGCCAGGGTGAGGATTCTAATGTCTATATGAGGTTTTCTCCTTAGAGTCAAACAGCCCATTTTCTGACACAAAGCTATCTTTTGGGGCTCAGAAAAGACAAAAGACTCTAGTCTAGAAGACAAAGAGTAGTCATAATGTGGTGGGAGGGGGCGGGGCACATCAGGTGGAATAGGAATTTCTCCCCAGGCCTCAGAGGATAAAGCAGCTAATGGCAATGGATGGTGCACCTGATTTCGCAAAGGACCTCATCAGACTCTTTCTCCTAACATAGTCTGGCTTCTATTGTCTCTCTGGCCCTTGTTAATTTTTCTTAACCTCCTTCCTGGTACATTCTTTAATGGCCCATGAAGACCTCCCCACCCTCCTTCCCCTCCTCCCCCCTTTTTCCACTCCAGCCAACTGTGAAAAGACACCCTGGAGCAAGGGCAGAGTAGAGGAATGTATAAAATCCCAGCAGAGCTCTTCCTGGACTAACTCTTTCCCCTGCTCACTGGTTGCTTTAATCCTACTGAAGCATGATGCTCTACAAGATTCTGGTGATCTCTGTCCTGTGTGCTCTGGCTGTGGCTTTTCCCAGTTTGGACATAGGTATGTGTACCTTGGAATCCTTAGGAGAAGGGACTTGAAGTTTATGAGTGTGTGTTTGTGTGGAGATGGGTATGGGAGGGGTTGATTTGTGATGAAAATTTTAAGGAGAAATTGGATAATTCTGTCTAGGTCATTTGAGCCAAGGATGGCAGCTGACAGACTGGGAGACTATGATTTTGGTTTTGAGTTTGAATTAACCACATATAGTTAACAAGCTTGTTTAGATGGGACCAGGGCAGAATGGCTGAGATATTGTTGATGGTCTCATTCCCACTGGATGTCAAGGAGGTGATATGATTCTGTTGAATTAGGGTAAAGAGTTGGGAGGCCCCTACCATAGTGGGCTTCAGTTGTATATGAGAGCATTGGCAGCCAGCTCTGTCACAGCCTGTGAATCTGTGTAGGGCTGGGATAGAAACTTGTACCACATTGAGCAAGGAAAGAAATAATGTCCTCATGAGCCAGAGGAAAAAAGGAACTTCCAACCCCCAAACTTTCCCTTCTAGTTCTTCCTGAACTCAGGCAGTTTCTCAGGAGAACTGCTCACCCAACTGAGTGGAAGTGACATGGCCCCCTCACCTGCTCTTGTCAGGTGACTGACTTTCTGGGCTGCAGGATGGGCTTCCTCACTGCACATGCGTGTGAGATGAAGCCACATGAGAAGCAGAGAGAGACAGTGATGCTGGTGACATGGATGCCACAGTGAGATGAGTGTGTCCTCGGGAGACCTGCCTTGTGCAGAGGAGACCACATGGTTGTGAGGGTTCTGTAGACAACAAGCCCTACGACATTAGGGCTGAGTGTTTTGAGATGTGCTGGAAATGGGTCCTGGACACAGGACATTAAATAAGAGGTAGTTGTAATGGAGCATGTTAGGGTTGATTCCATTCTTGCTTACACATAGAACCAGTGGTTTCTTTAAATTTTAACCCTTACTACATTCATTTGTGGCTTTTAGAAATCTGGAAGGATTATAGAGGTGAGTCCTGACCTTTTCTCCTGTTCCAGTATGACCAGCACACAGATAGAGATACAATACAGATGCTCTCTCCTCAACTGACCCCTCAGAGAAGGCAGGAGCAGGCTGTGATCACATTGCTCTGAGCAGCCGTTAGACCAGGGACCTTAGCTGTTGAACAGGACTATGGTGAGACCACACAACAGCAGCCACTTTATACTTTCCCTTGAACAGAGGGCCGAGGAAGGGAGGAAGGGGTGGAGATGACAGAGACATGCTCACTGGAAAAGACTTGAGCTCTTCTTTTCTGTTGGGCTTCTTTAGAATTCACTACTTACCCATTAGAATCCACTAATAAGGACCTACAAGAATCAATTAGATCTAACCAGTTATAACCAAGGAGACTCAATCAATTACCTTCCAGAAGAAACCACCTATGACCCACTAGACCCATTCAGTGAAGAACCATTAAATTCAACTGTTGACTATGAAGAACTACAGGATTCAATGAGTGGCCCACTAAAAACAGCCGGTAACCTACCACCACCAGTTGAGAAAGTGATAAGAGCTCTAAAAAGTGACACAGACAATGATTTAACCACTGACTTTAACCCGACCTTGGACCTCACACCAACCACAGAAGCATATTATGAAAGCACACAGAGTTTTGGTAAGTGAGGGTGTAGTTTCTGGAGGTCTGGACAGGTATTCCTGGGCTCTCATCATGTGCCTTTCTCTAGAAAAGCCTGCTTTTTTCCACAGCTGGTGACCATACCTGTCTTCTTATCTGTCTTCCCAGTGTCCTTTCCTGATGCTGAGACAGACTCCCCCAGCTTTCTGGAAGAATCCCAGTGAGGCCTCAGGTAGGAGCTGTTTGTCTTCAAACATAGTTTCATTTTCTTGGTACCCTTTTCTTCTGTCTCACAGCTGAGGAAGATCCTGTGGTTACTCAAGTTGAGAAACTTGCTGCTTTGACCTCTGAGGTGGAGTAAATTTTTACCAAAAGTTCTTTGAAACTTGAGGACTATCTATCCCCTTTCCTGGAATATTTTCAATGGAAGACACCTGTCAGTGACAACACAGCTTCTTGTCAGCCACCTGACCTCAGGAACAAGCTCCGGGTAGCTCCAGAGGGTTAGCTTCTTGGGTGTCCATGTTCTTGGAAATGTGATTAGGAAGATGGGATTAATCACCTCCTTTTCTCTTCCAATAGTTACAATATGTTCCAGACAGACAGTATCCTGGGTAAAAATTTTGGTTAAGTGTAAATGTCCTTTGTATTTGGACTGAACAGAAGCAATGGATTTCTTTGCCACTCTCATTTATACTATCTATCTATCTATCTATCTATCTATCATCTATCTATCTATGTTTTATCTATCTATCTATCTATCTATCTATCTATCTATCTATCTATCTATCTATCTATCTATCTATCTATCATCTATCTGTTTTATCTATCTATCTATCTATCTATCTATCTATCTATCTATCTATCTAATCTGTCTGTCTATCTATTATCTTTCTATCTTTCTATATATCATCTATTTATCTATCTATAATCTATCTATCTACTTACCTACCTACCTATCTATTAATCATCTATCTATCATCAATCAATCATCTATCTATCTATCTATCTATCTATCATCTGTCTATCTATCTATCTATCTATCTATCTATCTATCTATCTATCTATCTATCTATCCGTCTGTCTGTCTATCATCTATCTATCATCAATCAATCATCTATCTATCATCTATCTATTTATCTATCTATCTATCTATTATCTATCTATCTATCTATCTATCTATCTATCTATCTATCTATCATCCTTCTATCCATCTGTCTATCAACTAACTATTGACAGGGTCTCTCTATGTAGTCCCAGCCCTGAAACTTGAAACTTGATGTGTAGATAAGGCTGACCCTGAACTCACAGAGATCTGCCTGCTTCTGGGTCCTGAGTGCTGGGTTAAAAGGTGTGAGTCATCATGCCCTCCACATTTTTTCACCTTTCTGTCTGGCACTTAGTGAAGAAGTCATAAAATTTCGTCTATTATTTTTCTCTAAGACAAATTTTGGTAGCTTGAGTGAACGATATTTAAAGAGAATGGAAACCATTTCTTTATTTCATTGCAGACCCGATCCCTGCCTCCACTGGAAATCTTGTAAGTCTCTTCTCTTATCCCTGATACCTTTCTAGAGAGTCGTTATTCTATCTGATGCTAATTTTAATCCCCTCAGAATGGACTCCACATTTAACACCTCCCCAAAGCTGAGATAAATTGCAGGCATGACCAGGAATAGTGGCACCAATCTTTAATCTGAGCACTTGTGAGTCTGAGGAAGCTGAATCTCTTAGTTCCAGGCCAGTCTGATGTACATAGTAAATTTCCAGGCCAGCCTGATCTACAGAGCAAAACCCCATCCCAGAGTAAGTAAAATAAAAGAAAATATAAAAAGGAACTTTTTTCTTCATGCAGGTCTTTTCTATTCAGGGGTCTGGAGCTTCAGGTACACTCATGATAGGACACAAATTTCCTCTCCCTTGAGTATTCATAAACTCCCAATTTATCTCTCTAGTGTCCAATCCATGGACTCTTAGTGAAGCCACCATCTAATACATAGAATGTATGATTCCCTGAAAAACTGAAGGGTTCTGAATCAGCAATTTCTGTTTTTATATCTCCTCTTTTTTGGCTTCTAAAAATGTTTAAAAATTATTTTTTATGTGTATGGGTGTTGTGATACACACATGTCTGTGCACTGTGTGTGTGCCTGGTGCCCACAGAAACCAGATGTCAGAGTCCCTGGAACTGGAGTTACAGACTATGATAAGCTACCATGTGGGTACTTGGAATTGAACCTGGGTCCACTGGAAGAACAGCTTCTGCTGCTAAGTGTTGAGCCATCTCTCCAGACCCTCCTGGCTCTTTTTGTGTTTTTAATTCTCTAATATGGTTTCTTATTACAATAGAATGGCTATCAGCAGAGTGCTTAAATTTTTCATTAGAGAGGATAAGGGATTGTACTTAGAAAAATAAAATCCCACATCCAAGTTCAAAGTGTTAAATGACCAAAGATGGGCCCAATCTTTTGAAGTTCTCTTGATAATGCCTGTTTTATTTATTTTATTTGAAATTTAGACAACAAAATAAAGGTTCCACTTGCTGTAACAATCAATGCATTGTCTTCCACTTTCTGAGAATACTCCAACTTTGAAACAAGTTTACCAATACCCTTCTGGATATTGTGTCATTGCAGAAAACATAAGTCTGAGATACTCCCATCAAAGAAGAAAGAGCAAGAAAGAAGGGGTCCTGGATGAAGACTGATGTGTCAGGCATTTATGAGCTCTGCCCTTACCTTGTGTGGGCTTAATAAATAAATGTTCATTAGAATTGTGTTTTGAGAGTGGTTTTTATTTTAGAGGGAAAGGATTGCTTAAATGTATTGTTTAACACTCAAAATAATTTTATCTCTCACTGGCACACACTGTCCTGCCACATCTCAGGATCTAGTAACTGTGGTGTTCCTACTTGGACAATCCAGGATATCCAAAATTAAATGGCTAGTGAGTTGGTGAGATGGCTTTAATGGGTAAGAACACCTACTACTGAGCCTGGCATCCCAAGTTTAATCCCTGGAACCCACATGGTAAAGGAGAGAATTGACTCTTACAAGTTCTCCTCTGACCTCCACATGCATCCTGCGGCATATTCCTCCCCGCAAATAAAAATGTAATTAATGTCAAACTGATTTGCAACTCCAACTCAACATTGTTATGTTATTTAACTTGGGTTCTGAGCTTAGGTGCTTACCTTTTGGGGAGATTTTGTATCAGACAAGACACACATCTTAATCTCCACCCTTGTTGGTTCAGTGACAGGCAGAAACACATCCTAGGCTGGATTTTTAAAAAATATAATTTCACTGGAATTTTGCATAAAGATACACAGAAGTTTGTGTAAAAATGACTTATAAGTAATTAAGAAGATTAAATGTTAAACATTGGGTTTGAAAATCCTGACTTTGAGTTCCAGTGCTTGAGCAGTATTATTTTGGAGGACAAATGCTATTTTGGAGTGGTTTAAAAACAGCAGCTAGTTAGGTATGACAGCTTACATGTATCATACCATTTCTTGGGAGCCTGAGGCATCAGAATTGCTATGAGTTCAAAGCAAGCCTGAATTCCATGGTGAGTTGTAGACCAGTCTGTGCAATGGAGTAAGAATCTGTCTCACAAAATCAAAGATAAAAACAATAGACATACAATTATGTAGTAGAATTTATAATAATTATATGGTAGAGTTTTCTTATATTTTATGCTTCATTTTGAAGTATAGTTCTACAGATAGTTATATATTTAAATTGCTAGTAAGGTGCCAGGCGGTGGTGGCACACACCTTTAATCCCAGCACTCGGGAAGCAGAGGCAGGCAGATCTTTGTGAGTTTGAGGCCAACCTGGTCTACAGAGCGAGATCCAGGAAAGAAGCAAAGCTACACAGAGAAACCCTGTTTCGAAAAACCAAAAAAAAAAAAAAAAAAAAAAAAAAAAAAAATAGCTAGTAAAGTATTTAAAGTCTACTTTTTAATATTTTTACTTTTTGCAAATTTAATACATTGTGTTTTTTGATGTTTCTTTTTTTAAAAAATAATTTTATTTTATAATTAATTTAATTTTACATATCAGCCACGGATTCCCCTGTCCTCCTCCCATCCCCCAACCTTCTCCTCCAATCCACTCCCCTATTCCCACCTCCTCCAAGGCAAGGTCTCCCCTGGGGAGTCAGCCCAGCCTGGTAGATTCAATTGAGGCAGGTTCAGTCCCCTTCTCTCTGCACCAAGGCTGAGCAAAGTGTCTCAGCATAGGCCCTAGGTTCCAAAAAGCCAGCTCATGCACCAAGGACAGGTCCTGGTCTCACTACCTGGGGGGCTCTTAAACAGTTCCATCTCATCAACTGTCTCACTTATCCAGAGGGCCTGGTCCAGTTCCATGGGGGCTCCTCAGCTATTGGTTCACAGTTCATGTGTTTCCGCTAGTTTGGCTATTTGTCCCTGTGCTTTTTCCAATCATGGTCTTGCTCATATAATGTCCTGGCCAGTGGGATTGTCAACGGAGACCCTAGAAGAGGGAATGGAGAATGAAAGGGACAAGAGACGCAAAGAATTGACAGCAAGACAGTATTCTGATCAAGCTGCAAAATTTTATTTTTCTCAGGCAGGTTTTATAGTAAGCAGACCAGGAAGTTTTCTTTGGGAAAAGATAAGGGGACTGTTGGGTTGTAAGCAACCCAACCACAAAACATTATTAATGGTCAGTGTAGCAGAAAGATAAGGAAATGTTAAGTTATTTTCTAATAACTCAGAACTTGTCCAAACATGTCACAAGTTTCTGGTAAGTGGCTCAATACAGAAACTTAACTCAGGCAGTCAATATGGCATGGCTCTTACAGTTGTCCCCAGCAATATAATCCCTCCTCTCTCTCGTTGATTGGACTCCTGGAGCTCCACCTTGGGCTTGGCCGTGGATCTCTGTATCTGCTTCCATCAGTCACTGGATGAGAGTTCTATCATGACAGTTAGGGTGTTCGGCCATCCTATCGCCAGAGTAGGTCAGCTCAGGTACTCTCTTGACCATTGTCAGTAGTCTATACTGGAAGTATCTTTGTGGATTTCTGGGGATCTCTCTAGCACTCTGTTTCTTCCTATTCCCATGGAGTCTTCATTTATCATGGTATCTCTTTCTTTGTTCTCCCTCTCTGTTCTTGATCCAGCTGGGATCTCCTGCTCCCCTAAACTCTCTTTCCCCCGACCATTGACCTCCATTACCCTCCCTCAACCCCAGTTTGCTCATGTAGATCTCATCCATTTCTCTGTCACTGGGTGATGCCTGTGTCTTTCTTAGGGTTTT
This sequence comes from Peromyscus leucopus, assembly GCF_004664715.2. NCBI lineage: Eukaryota > Metazoa > Chordata > Mammalia > Rodentia > Cricetidae > Peromyscus > Peromyscus leucopus. The sequence continues at coordinate 139,758,204 of NC_051065.1, forward strand.
CTTTACTAGGTAGCCTCCTGTTGGCTGGAGAATTTCTCCCCAGTTCCCGCCGCCAAGTCCCGCCAGTCCACAGCCCACTTATAAAATAAACACACAGACGCTTACATTATTTAAACTGCTTGGCCATTAGCTCAGGCCTATCATTGTCTAGCTCTTACTCTTATATTTAGTCCATTTCTATTAATCTTTACTTTGCCACATGGCTCGTGGCTTACCAGTACTTTACATCTTCCTTGTCCTGGCAGCAGCTCCAGGTGGTCCCCTCTTTCCTTCCTCCTTCAATTCTCCTCTCTCCTTGTCCCACCTATACTTCCTGCCTGGTCACTGGCCAATCAGTGCTTTATTTATATAGAGCAATAGCTACAGCAGCCTCCCTGGAGTTGTGAGTTGCAGTCTGGTTATCCTTTGCTTTACATCTAGTATCTACTTATGAGTGAGTACCTACCATGTTTGTCTTTCTGACTCTGGGTTACCTCACTCAGGATAATATTTTCTAGTTCTATCCACTTGTCTGCAAACTTCATGATGTCACTGTTTTTCTCTGTTGAGTAGTACTCCATTGTGTATATGGACCACATTTTATTTATCCATTCTTCAGTTGAAGGGCATCTAGGCTGTTTCCAGGTTCTGGTGATTACAAATAATGCTGCTATGAACATAGATGAGCATTTGTCCTTGTGGTATGATTGAGCATTCCTTGGGTATATGCCCAAGAGTGGTATAGCTGTGTCTTGGGGGAGGTTGATTCCCAATTTTCTAAGAAAGTGACATATTGATTTCCAAAGTAGCTGTACAAGTGTGCATTCCCACCAACAATGTAGGGGATCTTAGCCATTCTGACAGGTGAAAGATGGTATCTTAGAGTCTTTTTGATTTGCATTTCCCTGATGGTTAAGGATGTTGAGCAATTCCTTAAATGTCTTCTAACCATTTGAGCTTCCTCTGTTGAGAATTCTCTGTTTAGCTCTATAGCTCATTTTTTTTAATTGGACTGTTGGATGTTTGATGTCTAATTTCTTGAGTTCTTTATATATTCTTGATATCAGCCCTCTGTCAGATGTAGGGTTGGTGAAGATCTTTTCCTATTCTGTAGGCTGTCATTTTGTCTTGTTGACTGTGTCCTTTCCTCTACAAAAGCTTCTCTGTTTCAAGAGGTCCCATTTATTAATTGTTTCTCTTAGTGTCTATGGTACTGGTGTTATATTTAGGAAGCAATATATGGTGCAATGCGTTCAAGACTACTTCCTACTTTCTCTTCTATCAGGTTCAGAGTAACTGGATTTATGTTGAGGTCTTTGATCCACTTGGACTTGTTTTGTTCATGGTGACAGATATGGATCTATTTGCAATCTTCTACATGTTGACATCTAGTTATGCCAGCACCATTTGTTGAAGATGCTTTCTTTTTTCCATTGTACAGTTTTGGCTTCTTTGTCAAAAATCGTATGTTCATAGGTGCATGGATTAATGTCAGGGTCTTCAGTTTGGTTCCATTGGTCCACATGTTGGTTTTTATGCCAGTACCAAGCTGTTCTAATTACTGTAGCTCTATAATAGAGCTTGAAGTCAGGGATCATGTTGCCTCCATTTATTGTATAGGATTCTTTTGGCCATCCTGGGTTTTTTTTGTTTTTCCATATGAAGTTGAGTATTGTTCTTTCCAGGTCTGTGAAGAATTGTGTTGGGATTTTGATGGGGATTGCATTGAATCTGTAGATTGCTTTTGGTAAGATTGCCATTTTTACTATGTTAATCCTATCTATCCATGAGCATGGGAGATCTTTCTATTTTCTGACATCTTCTTCAATTTCTTTCTTCAGGGACTTAATGTTCTTGTCATACAGGTTCTTCACTTGCTTAGTGAGAGTTACCCCAAGGTATTTGATATCATTTGTGGCTATTGTAAAGGGTGATGTTTTTTTGATTTCTTCCTCAGTCCCTTTGTCAATTGTATATAGGAGGATGACTGATTTGTTTTGAGTTAATCTTGTATCCTGCTACATTACTGAAGGTGTTTATCAGCTGTAGGAGTTCTCTGGTAGAATTTTTGGGGTCACTTATTTATACTAACATGTCATCTGCAAATAGTGAAAGTTTGACTTCTTCTTTCCCAATTTGTATCCCCTTGATCTCCTTTTGTTGTCTTATTGCTCTGGCTAGAACTTCAAGTACTATATTGAGTAAAATTGGGGAGAGCGGACAGTCTTGTCTTGTTCCTGATTTTAGTGGAATCGTTTTGAGTTTCTTTCCATTTACTTTAATGTTGGCTGTTGGCTTGCTGTAAATTGCCTTTATTATGTTTATGTGTTTCCTGTATTCCTGATCTTTCCAAGACCTTTATCATGAAGGGATGTTAGATTTTGTCAAAGGCCTTTTCAGCATCTAGTGAGATGATCATGTGTTTTTTTTTTTCTTTTAGTTTGTTTATATGGTGTATTACATTGACAGACTTATGTATGTTGAACCACCATTGCATCTCTGGGATGAAGCCTATTTGGTCATGGTGGATAATTGTTTTGATGTGTTCTTGGAGTCTGCCAATATTTTATTGAGTATTTTTGCATCAATGTTCATGAGGGAGATTGGTCTGTCGTTTTCTTTCTTTTTTGCATCTTTGTTTGGCTTGGGAATCAGGGTAATTGTAGCCTCATAGAAGGAGTTTTGTAACGTTCTTTCTGTTTCTATTGTGTGGAACAATTTAAAGAGTATTGTTATAATCTCTTCTTTGAAGATATGGTAGAATTCTGCGTTGAAACCATCTGGCCCTGGACTTTTTTTGGTTGGGAAACTTTTAATGACTGTTTCTATTTCCTTAGGGGTTATTGGTCTATTTAAATAGTTTATCTGGTCTTGATTTAACTTAGGTATGTGATACCTATCCAGAATATTATCCATTTCTTTTAGATTTTCCAGTTTTGTGGAGTACAGGTGTTTGAAGTATTACCTGATAATTTTCTGAATTTCCTCATTGTTAGTTGTTATGTCTCCCTTTTCATTCCTGATTTTGCTGATTTGGATTCTCTCTCTCTCTCTCTCTCTCTCTCTCTCTCTCTCTCTCTCTCTCTCTCTCTGTCTCTCTCTCTGCCTTTTGGTTAGTTTGGATAAGGGCTTGATTTTCTCAAAGAACCAACTCTTTGTTTCATTGATTCTTTGTATTGTTCTCTTTGTGTCTATTTTATTGATTTCAGCTCTCAATTTGATTATTTCCTGGCATCTATTCCTCCTGGGTGACTTTGCTCCTTCTTGTTTAGAGCTTTCAGGTGTGCTGTTAAGTCATTAATGTGGGATTTCTCCAACTTCTTTATGTGGGCATTTAGTGCTACAAATTTTCCTCTTAGCACTGCTTTCATGGTGTCCCATAAGTTTGGGTATGTGGTGTCTTCATTTTCATTGATCTCTAGGAAGTCTTTAATTTCTTTCTTTATTTCTTCCTTGACCCATTGGTGATTCAGTTGAGCATTATTCAGTTTCCATGAGATTGTAGGCTTTATGTAAATTTTGTTGTTGTTGTTGAAATCTGACTATAAACCGTGATGGTCTGACAGAACACAGGAGGTTATTCCAAATTTTTATATTTGTTGAGTTTGCTTTGTGGCTGAGTATGTGGATGATTTTAGAGACGGTTCCATGGGGTGCTGAAAAGAAGGTATATTCTTTTTTGTTAGGATGGAATGTTCTGTATATATCTTAGTGTCTGTATTACATCTGTCCAGGTTCTTCTGGCTTTCAAAGTCTCCATTGAGAAATCGGGTGTTATTCTGATGGGTTTGCCTTTCTAAGTCACTTGGCCTTTTTCCTTTGCTGCTCTTAATATTCTTTCTTTATTCTGTAGGTTTAGTTGTTTAATTATTATGTGGCAAAGGGACTTTTTTTTTGGGGTCTAGTCTGTTTGGTGTTCTATAAGCTTCTTGTATCTTCATAGGTATTTTCTTCTTTAAGTTGGGAAAGTTTTCTTCTATGATCTTGTTGAATATATTCTCTGTGCTTTTGAGTTGGTATTCTTCTCCTTCCTCTATCCCTATTATTGTTAGGTTTGGTTTTTTCATGGTGTCCCAGACTTCTTGGACATTTTGTGTCATGACTTTTTTGACTTTGGTATTTCCTTTGATGAATCTGTTTCCTCTATTGTATCCTCTACACTAGAGATTTTCTCTTCTATCTCTTGTATTCTGTTGGTTATGCTTGTATCTGTGTTTCCTGTCCGTTTACTCAGATTTTCAGCATTCCCTCTGTTTGTGTCTTCTTCATTGTTTCTATTTCCCTTTTCAGGCCTTGAACTATTTCCCTCACCTGTTTAATTGCTTTTTCATGATTTTCTTTAAGGGATTTATTGCTTTCTTCCAATTTTTATTTGTCTTTTACTCTATTTCCTTGTAGATATCTTCCAATTTTTTGTTTGTCTTTTTATTAGTTTCTTTATTGCTTTCTTCCACTTTTTTGTTTGTCTTTTCCTCAATTTCATTTTTTATTTTCTCTTGAAAGGTCTCTAGCATCTTCATGATGCTATTCTTAAGGTTGCTTTCCTCTTCTTCTTCTACCTTGTGATGTTCAGGTCTTGCTGTTGGAGGAGGCCTAGGTTCTGGTGATGCTTTATTGCGCTTTATGTTGTTGTATGTACTTCTGCCTTGATGTCTGCCCATCTCCTCCTGGTTCCACTTTAGGTCTTATCAGGGATCTTGGTCCAGTTAGAACTGACAGATTCTGTGTTTCAGGAAGCCTCTTTTGGTCCAATGAGAGGTGGCAGATTCTACTTCTCAGAAAGCCACTCTTGGTCTAATGAGGGCTGGCAGATTCTCTGTCTCCTGAGGTTACTCTTGGTCCAATGATAGCTCTTTGTCCAATGAGAGCTCTAGGCCCCATGAGAGTTCTCTAAGTCCCATGAGGGCTAGGGATTGGTTTCCAAGCCTCAGGAAGTGGCTGGGGTCTCCTCGGGCAGATGGGTATGGGAGCAGGGTGTTTGGATTTCAGAGTCTGCTTGGTGAGGGGGGGCTTCCCACAGGAGCCCTGCCTGCTGGCCAGCAGCTGGGGCCGAGTTGGGCAGGTGTTCCCAGGGTAATGGCTGCGGCCCTGGGATGGGTCATAGGGGCAGGACTCAATGGGTATGAACAGAGTCACTCACCTCTAGGCCTGATGAGAGGGGGTTCAATACATTGTATTTTGATTGTGTCTCTACTCTCTCCCTCTGGGATTCTCATCCAGAACATTTTTTTTCAGCTTCATATTTTCTTTCTTTTTAAAAATTTAATGTCCCACAGAGTCTAATTGGAGTTGTTTCCATGTACGTGAGTGTGGGGTCATTTACTGAGCATGGGCAACCTATCCATGGCCAAAACCCCAAAGAAAAATGATCATTCTTCTTAGGAGCAAGTCTCCTGAGCTTCTCTTCCATCAGTGTTGGCATTTTGACAGTCTTGGCCTCATGCACGTCTTTGGCAGAACCACAACTGATATGAGTTCATGAATGCCACTGTCATGTCACACCCAAAAGACAGTATTTTATAGCACTCCTCTCCATCTTCCAGATCTCACCTTCATTTTACCTTTTCTTTCACAAAATTCCCTGAGTCTTGAAGTGGGGGTGGGGATAGATGTCACATTTGGAGTTGAGGAAGCAGTCACTTATTCTCAATGCTTTGACTAGTTGTCTCTGTCTTAAGCACTGCACACTGCAAAATGTACCTTCTGTGACTAAGCAGTTATCTTGGGTGTGTATAACAAATATTTAAATTTTCAAATATTTCTTTGTACACCTTGAGTACCCGGACTGATAATTTTCCTTTTAATGGCTGTGGAATATGTTATACTCACTTGTTTACGGCTCCTCTTTACCCTGGAAGATGCAAATAGTCACCATGTACAGGTGGCTCCTGTTTCATACCTTGGGAATGTTACAGAGGCTTTATAGATTTTTATAGGAGGGCTATGGGTTATGTGTATAGTTTGGTCACAGGTGGGTGGGGCCATGTTGGTGATTCTTATAAAAAAACTGTGCTGTCTCATGATAGGTCCTGGGCTCTGCCTGTGAGAATCAGCTCTGGACCTTCCTTAAAGAGTGTAGAGACTATTACAGGGAAGCCTTCCAGCAGTTGGGACTGTCATTTATGATTTGGCTTTTGATAGATGAGGGAGATGATGGTGATTTCCACAGAATGAGCACAGTTTATTCTAAAGAGAGATCTATTAGAAGATGATAATTTTTTTCTGATTATGGGAAAAACTATACTTTTCCCTTTCTCCTCATGTTCATGAGCTTTTCAAGAGGCAGAATAAAAGTACTTGGTCCAACATATTACATGGGAGGAAACCTGGAGATGAATGGTCCTGACCAGGAGCACACGGTAGATGTTCAGGTGAGAAATTAGCCAGAGAGAAGCGCGAAGGAGTCAGTCAGGCAGCTTTGCTCATGTTATGTGGGTGACCTAAGACATGGCAGCACAGTGGGAAAACATCACAGTTCATCTTTTCCTAGTTCCGAAGTGATATGATGTGAGTCTGCCAAACTCCACTCAGCTCAAGTCCTTCCTAGATTTTTTTCCACTTTCAACAGTGAGTGAAGAGACTAGTGTGTCATAAAATAGAAATATGAACTCATTGGAGATAGTAAAAATAGCATCTAGAGAAAAGCTGACAGAGAAAACTGAGTTAGCAAGAGTGGGGTTGAAGCAATGAGCCCCATGTAGCTGGCACTTTAGCACCTAGGGATGTGGAAGTCCTCTGACATTTGTTTTCTAAACCTATTTCAAAGGCAATATGCTTAAGATAGAATTATTAATTTCCTCCTGTCACACTGCTACCCTCTTCTGTATTAGTTTCCTATGCATTTAAAAACAAAATAAAACAAAACAAAAACGAATAAAACAAAACAACAAACAAAATGAAATTAAGAAAATGATGCAATCCCATAGACTAATGGAGGAAAAGCAGAATTTCATTTCACATGGGCTAGAGGCTCAAATGATAAGATTACTGTGGAAGAAAGTTCTGTTTATCTCAGAGTCCTCCATGCTTAGAGTCCAGAGTGGTGTTTCTTGTGTTTCCTCTGTGCCTATGCATCCCTATTCTGTCTGTGTTACAATGTCTGAGTCTTACAAGAACCATTCAGAATAGATTATGGCTACTCTTAAAGTCTTGAATTTTATCACTTTCCCCCAAGTACTATTACCAAGTATAATCATGGGGCTGGGCATAGTTCAGATTATGTCCTTTTTCATCATTTCTCTGCTAATCACACTTTTTCAGCCAGTTTTAAAGTCACTTATAATTCCTATTACCATGGAAATGGTCTCTTTTCAATTCCATTTGATATCACCTTCAAAATAAATTGTAGGTAAGATAACATTTCTATTCTATGTCCTTTTCCAGAATAAATTTTCTCAAACCCAGGAGGGTGGATATCATTCTCCCCTTCAGTGATGTCTCTTGTCAGTTCCCCTCACAGGAGTCAGAGTGGTCCTTTCAAAGTAGAGATTAGAGCAGGTCTGTTTCTTGCTTAAAATCCACTCCATGTGCCTGAAATAAACTCCACATTTCAAACCTCAGCTCTGCTGACAACACCTGTTCCTCTGTTTCTGAAGAGTAGTAAGCCCTTCAAATGTGTCAACATGTAGACTCTCCTCCACACTTTAGACCACCACTCCCCCGTGTGGTTGGGAATTTGAAGTGATGTTTACCAGGGTGAGAAGTGAGTGGGCAGCTCAGAGTCTGCTGACGGGGAGTGAACTGAACCTGGTCCTGCTGTCTAGGAAGCATTTTGTGTAAATGAATTGACTAGGCATTTTGGAGATGTAAGCAGCTATAAAATATCTGAGAATTAAATGATAACCTTAGCACTTGGGATATAGAGGAAGGATATAAAAAGGGATAGGTCACCCTTGGCTACATAGTGGGTATGTGGCCAGCCTGGGACAAATGAGACCTTGTCTCAAAAAAGCAAGCAAGCAAACAAGCAAGGCAGCAAGGAAGCAAGGAACTCACAAAAATAAACAAAAAGACACAAATTAATAAAATTAAAAATTAAAGATGGCATTTCAGCAGATTGCAGTGAAATCCAGAGGATTACTGAACAATATCCCAGCATGGAGAGAAGAGTTGGATATGAAATCCCATCCTTACCTGTAGAGCTTTTTGCAATTCTTAACTTCTGGGAGAATAGGGTTCAGCTATCTCTAAGAGTGTAGCCCCTGAATAGTTGCCATGCTCTGTTGGAAGGCTACATATCCAAGAATATTTGGGCAGCAGAAATTGTACTTCGAACCCTCCCCCCCACACGTCATGCAAGCGTAAGTAAGTGCATTTAGGGGAAGATTGCTATTAGAAGGAATGGAGGAAGGTAGTGTCAGAGATGCATATGAGCAATGTACAGTGATATATATGAGTATATCACAAGAAAAGCCATTATTTTGTATGATTAAAAAAATACTAAGTAGGGCTGGAGGGATGGCTCAGAGGTTAAAAAGGCTGCTCTTCCAAAGGTTCTGAGTTCAATTCCTAGCATCTACATGGTGGCTCACAACCATCCATAATGAGTCTGGTGCTCTCTCCTGGCCTGCAGCATACATGCAGGCAAAACACTGTGTACATAATAAATAAATAAATCTTAAAAAACTAAGTAGAAAGCATACAAAAAGAATAAAATTATATTATTTTCAGTAAAAGGAATATAACTGTGCATCATCATATTAAACTAAATAATCTAGCCCTACACCAGTGCATGTGCAGGTGGACTCAGTAAGTTTAAAAAATGAGCACATAAAATTAAGAAAAAAAGTACCGGTTGAGTGGATAGTACAGACGGTAGGGGGAAGTAACGGAGGTGGATTATATCAAAATCTATTGTATACATGTACGGACTTCTCAGACGACAAACATTCCATAAAGAAATGTGTTAAATATTATAAAATTCAAACAAAACAGAATATTTATGGTGACTGACATGAAGCTGACACCTGCCCATTTCTTCATCCCCATCTTCCTCCCTGATAGCTTTGCTTGTGAGCTCTTCCGTAATCTGACTTCACGGTGTCCAATGAGTTCTGAGGTGATATTTTTCTTTCATGATACATTACCCTCTTCACTCATTGCTGACAGTGAAGAAGGTCAGGCAAGGGAGCTGATCTGAGTGACGTTTGGCAGAACCTATCTCTCTCTGTCTCAGGACACATCAAGCCAAGGTCAAGGCTGGCTTTCCCCCAGGACTTCTGCCTCCACAGTGTGAGAAGTGCAGCCTGCTTCTTCCCCTGGCTGTTTCTCTCTACCTTTCCCACTTGAAGCTTTTCTAAACCACCCTTTGAAGACCTCTCAGGCCATTCTCACTTTCCCTTTAGTATCTGGAGAAACCAGACATTGTTCTGGACTAAATATAAGGTCTTCCAGGAATAATCACCTTCTCTGTCTCCATTAAAGCCCATCAGTCTAGGGAGAACTATGAAGTCATGACTGCAGTGGACTTGCCAAGTTCTAGCATCTCCCCTGCAGAACACACATTCGTGGCTGCATGAGGAAAATGATATTATCATTGTTAATCTCATTGTTAGGGCCCTAGCACAGTGACATTTGGTGGAATCCACTGCCACGGTCACGCAGGGTGGCCAGCAGGAGTGCCGCTGTCACTGCAGAAGTGTGACACTTAGGCTGGTCCCCCTCTCTGTGGCTTCTCTCTGTGTTCCCATCTGAAGTCCCACTCAGCCACCTGTTGAGCAGCACTCATTTGAGGCTCCCTTTCCATTCAGCATCTGGGGAAACGGTGGACTGTTATGGCATTAAGTAGAAGGGCTTACCAGTGCTCAGCACCTCCTCTGCCTTCCATGAAGTCCAGAAGAGCTGTAAAGGGAGAACTGCATATAGATTTTTATAATACCAGGGTAGAATCGCCAAACGCTAACATAGCCTTACTTAGAATATCCTCATAATCTAATAATTGCTATTATTGTCAGTCTTAAAGGGCTGCAGCATTTGTAATAAACTCAGTTGCAGAAGTCTCTCTGTAAGAAACTCTGCACTCCCTACCCTTCCCAGTCAGAGTCCCACACTCAGTCATCTGGGTGGATATTCTTAGGGATTTCCACCTAAGTGTCCCAAGCTGCCTCACCTCCACCTAAACACCCTCATATTAATCCCACCTTGAACTAAACTGGAAATCCTGTAACTCTCCACAAGGTGCTGAATGACAAAAGCCACCAGCTCAGACTGACTAATTTGGATTATCCAAGGAAAGGATGAACAGGGAATGACTATGAATAACACAATAAAAACAGGAGAAAAAGCATAGCATCCAATCCAGGGCCCTCAGTAGAACTTCTTGGAAACATAATCCCTTATGTTCAAAATGAAAAACAAAAGAAGGCAGTGAAGAGCACAGTAGCATCTGGACCAGAGGGCTAAATTTAGGAATTATCCCAGATTACATGGAATCGTTGAAGGAATTAGAATATTATTTCAGAATATTGAATGCCATCAAACAATTTTCAAAAGGTAAATGGGGAATAACAACTGTCAGTATTTGTAGAAATTCCACTCTGCTGAAGAGAAATGGGCGCACAGCAGGGGAGGCAGTTGTAGAACAGTGTGTGGTGAGACTTCACACCTACTGAAAGGCTTCGTACACTAACCCAGTGGATGAGTCATTGTCACCCATCAAGTATGGTGGAAGTGAATAAAACTATTTATTGGAAGAAAGAATTGCCAAACTCAGTCTTATGGAATATGGAGAAGGGAGAAGTCCAACAAGAAGTCTTACAACATGAAACACAATGTTAATTACATGAGACATGTCTCTCACACTGCTCCACAGTGAAAATCTCATTGTAGTTTCCTTGACCAATTTTACTTTAATGACCATAAAGGTATTAATTAGAACAGAAGGGTCTAGGCTGTGAAATCTGCATAAATAAGGCATCTCTGGTTAGATTCAGATCCCTCCACAATTAAATCTACAGAACAAATTAAATGCTGAGTAGATCTAGCACAAGGATAAGGGAGTCATAATCAGATTTTCAATTTTCAATTGCAACTGGGAGTCACACTACTGAAGAAACTGTATGACTCTTCAGAAAATTTATTTATAAAGTCACAATGAAAGGACAAATTACAAACATGTTGAACATCAAAAAATTTTAGAGAGAGCTTTATGGATTTTGCAAATAGTTCATTGCTGTAAAGATGTAATTTACCGAGTCAGGCACTGTGACATACACCTGTAAATACAAGGAAAATTGAGTGTAGAAGTATCAGGCATTCTTAGCTCAGCCTAGGACACACAGTGAAGGATTAGTCTCTTGATTAAATCAGAGCCCTAAGGGCTCAAAGAGTTCCCAAAGGCTTCTCAGTTAGGAATTCAGTCCCCACCATTCCATATTCAAACCATAGAGTCAGAAGATAAAGCTTATATTATAGCTATTGTATGATATTTCTTTGAATAGAGAACAAAGAATTGGGAGAAAATCCTGTAAATGAAACCAAGAGGCTGTTTTAAAATTTGCACTCCACTGCTTACTTTGAAAGAATAATTCTCCTCTTCTGTTTATGGGCTCCAAGAACAGCATAATCATTATATGGTTTATTTAAGGACATTAATATCCTTAAGGTCCAAAGCATTTAAGCCTTGCTTACCTTATCTCCACTTTGAATTCTTGTCATCACTGGTGCTCTCAACATTAAGTTGGAGTGGAGTCCCAGGTCTAAGGTCATCTTTTCTCAACCAGGAAATGTCATGTCTTAAACACACCATTGTTGATTGTAACCATCATTGGCAGAAAGATTTTCTATTGGATCCACCTCAATATTTAACTCAATTTAATCTGGCATGCCCAAGCTTGAAGTATAATGCATCACTTTCCCAACCAATAAACTGTTCCCAACCAATAAATCTAGAATCTGAGTAAAAAGTTGTAAAAAATATTTCCCATGTCTCAATCTTTGTTGATGATTTCCTTTAAATAAGTTGTAAATAGATCTTTTTCATAATGCAGTCTTTATTTCTTCTTCAATCCTCTATCCTGGGACTTTTATTGTGGTCATCAGTCCTTTACAATTGTCTGTCCCATCAGTTGCAATGAGCACATCAGTGACTTTTGAATTTTCATGCTCATTTCTGTTTGTAACTATATATTAACTCACACATGTTTGCGAGTGTTTATAATTACTGTACCTAACATAGCCTTCACTTGTGTGCTGATGATCTGGGCAGTGACTGTCTCTTAGGCACAAGTATGATAAAAATTCCTCACACTCATCATTTAACTTCATGGCTACCAAAGGCCCTAGAGTCTACAGCTCAGCATCAAAAGAGAAAGCAAACAGTTGGAGAACCAGATGCTCAAACATGCAATGTGTTTCAATCCTCACTTTTTTTTCAAGGCCACCTCCTACTCTTAATTCACACTAAACTTGGTGCTTCAAGGACAGAACCATTCTTACCCATTCAGTTGTCTTTAGTCTATGTGTGTTCAGTTATGTTTCTTTTCATGTTGACTCTTTTTCAATCCATACCCTGTACTAGCTATCTTCAGCAAATTTTCACAAATTCCTAATCTGCAATTAAGTACTTTCTGTTATTTTACATAAATATTATGAATTCTTACTTTTAAAGGTGTTTTCTATAATTCAGGGGCTTTGGGACAAAAGACAATATAAATTTTTATTAAATTTCACTTTCTTAATAAAATTTAATTTACAATATTTTTTAATAGTTGCACTGAGAGCTGAAGATGATCTAGGCTATTTTAAATTTTTCATGATTTAAAGTCCTTAAAAATTACAACTGTTGTGCATTTGCTGTGTTTCTATAACAAGTACTTCTACTTTTAAGAAATATTTATCATTAGAATAACAACAATTATTAAAATAGAGATGAAATTCCCTGTTTTTTTTTTTTCTGGTGCAAACACAGTTTTTAAAACTTGTTACCTTTCCACTCTGTGAATATTTAAAACAATTAAAACAATGAAGAGAAATGATCTAGATCACAATTGCCAGTTAGTTCATGGATATGATACATTTGTTATTCAATTGCATTAATTTATATTCTCCTAGCATCTTATTTATTCAATAAACAGATTGCCCATGAGCTAACCTACAATTATTTTTATCTATCTATCTATCTGTCTGTCTGTCTGTCTGTCTGTCTGTCTATCTATCTATCTATCTATCATCTATCTATCTATCTATCTATCTATCTATCTATCTATCTATCTATCCTATCTATTTGGGAGTGTGCACATGATATAGCACGCATGTGAAGGTCAGGGGACAAATGTCTCTCCTTCCACCTTGTCTGAGACAGAGTCTCTCTTGCTGTTTCTGCTGCTGTTGTGTTTACTGCAGTCTCTGTGGCTCATGAGCTTCCAGCTAGTTTTGAAGTCTCTACCTTTCATCTCTCTTTAGGAGTGCTGAGCTCATAGATGCTTAAGACAGGATCCAGCTTTTGTGTGATTGAATTCAGGGACTGAATTGTACAGAAAATACTTTTATATCCTGAGACATCTCTAGTCCCTAGATATTATTAATTAATTTCATATTTAGTGAATTTTACTCATTTATTTATCATAAATAAAATGCTTGAGTTTGCTTGACTTCTATTTCAGGAATATTGATGACTCATACTCCTGAGATGGCTATTCCTGGTGTCAATTTGATGTTGGCAGACTTTTTTTTTCCCAGCTGCCAGTCCCAAATAACTACAAAGAGGCTTATATTAATTAAAAATGCTTATATTAATTACAAATTAGCTCACACTTGTTACTAGTCAACCCTTACATTTAAATTAACCCAATTTCTTATCTATACTTTGTCATGTGGCTTGGTACTTTTTTTCCAGAACAACATGGCATCCTTCTTTTCTCTGTGTATGTTGGCAGCTCCACAGCACCACCCTTCTTTCTCCAGAATTCTCAGTTTGGTTCTGCTGCCTAACCTTATCCTGTTCAGCTATTGGCCAGTCAGTTTCTGTATTAAACCAATCTGAGTGACAAATCTCCACAGTGCACAAGAGGATTATTCCACAGCAATTTGATTACATCTGGAATTAACTAAAACTCAAGCAGCTGGGCAAATCTGTGAAGGATTTTTTTCTTTATTAAATAATTTGATCTGGGAAGACTCACTTTTATCCAGATCTTAGAGGTAGGAAGATACACCTCAGTCTGCATCTTTTGAAGTAGTAGATTCACCTTTAAGAAACAGCTTCCTTCCTTTGCCTGTTTTTCTCACTCTCGATGGCAAGTAATTCCTTCACAGTCATTAGAGCCTACTTTTTCAGGATTCAAGTGTATACTCAGGACCAGCTGAGACATCGAGCCTGTGGACTGAACAGCTACTGGATTCTTGCACTTTTTGTTGGGGAACAGTCATTGCTGCACTAGCAGGACCATGGCCTGCAAACTACTCTAAAATAAAATCAACTTTTAGACAGACAGACAGACAGGCAGATTCATTCATTCATTCACTCATTCTATCAGTTCTATTCCTCTAGAGAATCATGACTGATACATCCTACACTACTCAAATGATGATTTGAAGGACAGAAATAATATGATTAAAGTAAAAATAAATAGGAAAAATGTAATCTAAACCAATTAACAGTTGCCTGAATTCATGATAATGAGTCCTTGCCAACAGACCAAATTCTGCTAAAGTTCTTAATGTTCATTACAATCTCTTTAACAATCAAAAGGGTTTCAGCTTAAAATTCTACATGTGTAGTGTTACTTGCATTTATATGTTCTCAGAGCAGACCATTTGGTATTGCATATCCAATTGGTAACATTATACAGACCTATCAGGTTGTATTTGGAAATTTACATATATATTTATGTATATACACACATGTGTGTATGAACACATATATGCATGCATATGTGTATATACATATACATACATGTAAAACATATATATAAAACAACAATTAGTGAAAAATATGACATGAAATTGAAAGGATGCAAGGAAGAGTATATAGAAGCATCTAGAGCAGTGGTTTCCAACTTGTGGATTGCTACCTTTTGGAGTTGAACGAGCCCTTCACAGGTTTCACGTATCAGATATTCTGCATATCAGATATTTACATGATGATTCACAACAGTAGCAAAATTGCAGTTATGAAGTAGTGATGAAATAATTTTATGGTTGAGAGTCACCACAACATGAGGAACTGCATTAAAGGTCACAGAATTAGGAAAGTTGAGAACCATTGGTTTAGAGGGAGGGAATCATATAATTATATGATGATCTCAAAAAATAAAAAAAATTAATTAAAAAGTTTGTAAAGTTCCACACCTTAGTCTCATAGATACCATCTTATAACTATTATCTAAGTCAACAAGTTTCTAATATTTTAGAGGAAAAGGCAAGAGGATTGTGTTACCACAGTAGATAGGTAGATGCTTTGATATCCTGCACTTGGTGGTTCTAAGTAGTGGAGTGTTCCTCACTTTCCTTTAACCGTGACCTTCATCCTTTCCAACAAGCTCACATAACTCCTCCGTGCTACACGGAGAAACCCTGTCTCAAAAAACAAACAAACAAAAACAAAAACAAAAACAAAAAAACCCCAAAAAAAACAACCCGCAAAAAAACCAAAACCCAAACCCAAAACCAAATAAACAAATAAACAAAAAACAAAACAAAACTCCTCTATGCATGTTTGTTTGTTTATATCAAGGTAGTGTTCCTGGAATTTAATCTGCTGTGGTATATCAATAAATGCTACTCATTTCCATTACTGAAAGAACTCAGGAAAATGACAGGATGAAATGACACTTTGACAGTTGACCATAAAGTCAATATTGAAAACTGTGTGCATAGACCTAGTGATTTAACCATTGGAGAAAAACCTTCATTTTACTTGCCTCTTTATCTGACTTGAAATCACCTGGGATGATAGCCTGTCTCCAGGTCGGTCCCTACCATAGTACCCAGCCCATGCAGGGGCCTCTCCAGACAAAACTGATACTCTTCATGGTCTGGGAAGGGAGCATCTTAGAAACCGCCCTTGACAGTCACATTAACCCTGATTCCATTCCGATGACTGCTGTGCTTATGAAATGAACACCAATTTTTAATTTATACTCTAGTATATTAATTCACATTCTCTATTTTTTACATTTTTTTGAGAATCTCCTACATTAGTACTGTATTTGTTTCATTTCTACCCACCTCCAACTCCTCCCATGCTCCCCCTTAATTGCACTTAAATTAATGAATCTGTTTTTCTAAAGTTGCTATTTCAGTGATTAATTTTAAAATATAATAATGATCTTCATACATAGCTGAATGAAAAAGTAAATTTAATTTTTATTTCATGCATAAACTAATTATAGATAGTAGAAAATAATTTATTTTAAATATTCATCTCAACAAAGATAGAAAACAAAAACAGATCATTTCAAATTCTGGCTTTAGTGTCAGCTAAATAATTACAAACTTCAATTCTGTGTCTTTACTATGATAAATACATTCTCTGTTTTAAAACAAAATATGTTTAATTTAAATTCATCAAGCATTCATGTTATTACGAATCCTACAGACTCTAATTGTCTTTGACAAACTACCAAGTCATATATTAATACACACTTCTAAGATAAACATCACACAGCCATTCAGTCATTTAAACATTTCTGCTTTATGTTTTCATTCACTACCAAGGATGCATTAGAAATGTGTGTGTTGCTGTAGATACAGGGGTAAAGATGACTAATACCCATTATGTAATGTAGTTTATAACATATATCTATACTTGGAGCTATTAGTGCTTGTCGAGAACTTATTAATGACTTTTTTTTTTTGCTTTTCACAAAACGAAGTTCCAGAGGTGTGTGTGTGTGTGTGTGTGTATGTGTGTGTGTGTGTGTATGTATGTGTGTGTGATTTCTACCATTTTCTAATTGCATTTAAGTGTTACCATTAAATAACACAAATTTAGTAGTTATTCTATACTTAATGAGAAAATATTCTCATACATAGGAAATACTAAGGTTTCAAGAAGTAAAGTTCAAGACAGGCATGGTGCTTCATGCGTTTGACCCCAGTACTTGTGACACAGAGGCAGATAAATTTATGAGTGTTTGAGGCTAGCCTGGTCTACAAAGTGAGCTCTAGGACAGCAAGGGATGTTATACAGAGAAACCATGTCTTGAAAAACAAAAGAAGAAGGAGAAAGAGGAGGAAGAGGAGGTAGAGAAGGATGAGGAGAAGGAGGAGGAGGAGGAAGGGGAAGAGCAGGAGGGGGAGGGGGAGGAGGGGGAGGAGGAGGAGGAAGAAGAAGACATCATGTACACAGTTATATTAAAACTGAGTTCTTGTGAAATAACTTGAACACATTTTCTAACAAGAAATAAGCAAAGGGTCATTTATGTATGAAGCTCCTTGCACTATGCTAAGGGATTTGACCTTTAAAGACAAAGATGTTTCAGAACTGAGGAGAGGGTTCAGTGGATAAAAGGACTGTAGTTCGGATATCCAGATTCCACAGAAAAGCTAGGCAGGCATGTCTGCTGCCTGTAATCCCAACATTTCAGAGTCAGACAGGAGATCCCAAGGGCAAACTGGCTAGCAAAATAATGATGAGCTTTGGGTTCAGCAAGGGATTCTAACCTAATATGCTGTGGATATCACTCTACATAAATAAAACACTGATGGCCAGTGACCAGGCAGGAAGTATAGGCGGGACAAAGAGAGAGGAGAATTGGGGAAACAGGAAGAAGGAGGAGAGACACTGCAGCCACCGCCAGGACAAGCAGCATGTAAAGATGCCGGTAAGCCACCAGCCACGTGGCGAGTTATAGATTTATAAAAATGGGTTAATTTAAGATATAAGAACAGTTAGCAAGAAGCCTGCCACGGCCATACAGTTTATAAGTAATATAAGCGTCTGAGTGATTATTTTATAAGTGGATTGTGGGACTGCAGGGCTTGGGGAGCCTGGAGAGAAGCTCTCCAGCAACACTAATAAATAAAATAGATAGTGATTGAGGGAGATATCCAATGTCAACTGTTGGCCTCCATGTAAACACACACACACACACACACACACACACACACACAAAGGAGATGAAAGGGCTGGGGAGATGATTCAGCAGTTAAAAATCACTGGCTGCTCTTCCAGAGGATCCAGGTGCAGTTCCCAGTAACCACATGAACTGTAACTCCAGCCTTAAGGGATCTAACACCCTCTTCTGTCCTCCAGGGCAGTTCACACATGTGGTGCACAGACATGCACACATGTAAAACACCCATGCACATAAAATAAAAATAAATAGAATCTCCAAAAATTAAACAAGGGTAGTAGGATGCTATCAGCTTTTTGAGGCAAAAAAACCGAAGAGAAATAACAGCACACATTAAAATGATCACTCATGAAGCTGGAGAGATGGCTCAGAGGTGAAGAGCACTTGCTAATCTTCGAGAGGATCTGAGTACTGTACTCAGCATCCAAACCAAGAGGCTCACAGCTAGGCAGTTGTGAGCTGTAGTGGACCCAACACTGTCTTCTGGCCTCCCACGCACATGTGGCATACACTCAGATAGACAGACACACATAAAGAAAAGTATTTTTAAAATTTAAAATGATATCTTTGTCTCTATTTTTATTGAGACATGGTTTCTCTGTGTAACCACTTTGGCTGTCCTGGAACTCACTCTGTAGACCAGGTTGGCCTCGAACTCACAGAATTCCACTTGCCTCTAACTCCCAAGTCCTGGGATTAAAGCTGTGCACCACCACCACCCAGCCATCTCTATTATTTTTATTGACATATATAATCTTCACACAATACAGCATATATTACACCTTGATAATAAAGCATTTGCATATAATGTGTAATAGTCAAACTTGGTTAATGGAACTTATAGCATTTTGCATGCAGTTTCCATCTCTTTGTTCTGGGAACTGACAGACTCCTCTGAATTACTTCATTGTCACCTTACCCCATAGTACCATGTTGAAACTTACTCTTGCTCTCTAATTTACTACTTATTATCCAGCTTTTCTCTATCTTTCCTAACCTTTACCCTTCCTAACCTCTAGTGCACTTTATTCCATTGTCTACTTCTACTATATTAATTTTCTTTCAGTATTCACAAATGAGCAAATATCATGTGGTGTTTGTCTTTCTGTGCCTGTTTTATTTCATTTTCCATGACTTCCAGTTCTGCACACATCGCTACAAATATGTGTAGCTTTTTTTAAAGAAAGAAATTTTAGGCCTTAATGATCTTCATCTGTGCATCAGTAAACTTTCTTCCTCTTATAACCATTGATGGACATCTTAGTTCACTCCACATCTTACCTGTTAGCAATATTGCTGCAATAAACATGGGAGTGTGGATGTCACCATGACATTCTGATTTCATTTCCTTTGTTACATTTCCAACAGTAGGACAGTGGAATTACAGGCTAGTTTCTTTTCAGTTTTCTGTTAATAATTCATTCCTGTTAATAATTAGAGTGCTAATATGCAATTATTAGAAGCATATAAGGATCCTTAGCTCTTCACATCCTTCTCATTTATAGCAAACCCATCACTGGATTTTGCATTTTCAGGTTCCTAATACTTATTGTGATTTGCTTGTAAAATTGTTAGATGTTTGACATCTTCTTTGAGAAATATCTATTATGGGATGATTGTAGGCTATTGAGTAGGGTTTTGTGCTCATGCTGCTACTGTAATGTGTTATGTTTATGTGAACCAGCATGAAAAATATAGGTAGAATTATTTTAGACATTTAAGAGTTTAATTTTCAGAGACAATTGTGTTCATTACTACTTACACATGAAAATGCTTGGTTAACTCAACATGTACAAAAATTCTTCCAATTCACATTAACTTCACTCACAGTCAGATCAAGTTTGTCTGCCCAGTGAATGGTCATCTCACCAGGTACCCATTGCTTCTGTGTTCCAGTGAAACAAATCATGGGAGAGTTAGGCAAGTGAAAGAGTCTACATTCTGTCTTACTTGGAGAAATCACGTCTCACAAGACACAGAAGCACATCTGTGGAAGACGTGGCAATCATGGAAGACTGATCAACTGTCTATATGTCCTTCTTTCAGAACATAGACATAATTATGTCAGGGAGAAAAACACCAGCCTAGTTACACTTTACCGGCCACATCATCTACAGCAAACAAAATTACTGAGGAAGCCTTCCTGTAGGAATCTGTTTCCCTTCTGAGAGGGCCAGAACAGGCCTTCCCAGACAGAGCTGGCAACCACTAGTGTATACGAGGCAAGTGTGTTTAGGATGTGTTTTTATTACATGTCACTTCCTACTGCACACAATACAGACTCATCTTCTCATTACCACCATTCTGCACTGAAGTGAACATTATGCAACTTTCAACAAGGTTTTGAATGATGCAGCTACTCAATTGACAGATTTAGGTCTCCCATGGAAACGCCTAGTAGATGCTGGGTGTCACAGTAACCACCACAGGAATAGAACATGCCCAGTCTAGGGATTCAAGAGGACACCTTGGAAGCATAGTACCTTGTTGTTGCCTTTGAGAACTAAGGACAGTCAATGAAGAAATGGCTAATCAGTCAAGAGCACTTGCTGCTCCTGTAGAGGACCCAGATTTGGTTCCTAGAAACCACATGGTAGTTAACCACTGTCTGTAACTCAAGTTCCAGGGGATCCAATGACTTCATCTGGTCTGTACAGGTACCATCTACACATACGGTACACTGACAGACACTCACACAAATGACCATAAACATAAAATAAAAATAATTCTTTAAAAAACAAAAATAACACCCAAATAATGACATGGTAGAGAACTGTCATGCCTGATATAAAAGACCAAATGAAGAAATTATCTCAAAATAAATGAAAGAAAAAAAAAGGAGCGGCATTGAAGGAAAATAGAAGAAAGATCTATTCAGAATAGAAAATATCAATATTCATGTATATACCAGTTTCTCAAGTTTTGTGTGGAATAATAATTACCAGAATCTTTTTTACAATTTATTTTTATTTTATTTATTTATTCTTCTCTCATAGGATACATCTGGACTGCAGTTTCCATTCCCTTTACTCTTCCCAATCGTCCCTACTCCCTTAGTTCCACTTCGCTCCTGTTTCCCTTCAGGAAAGAGCGGGCCGGCCTCCCAGGAATATCTACCTAACATGGCACAACAAGATACAATTAGACTGAGCACAAGTCCTCATATTAAGGTTTGACGGGCAATCCAGTAGAAGCAAAAGGGTCCCCAAATCAGACACAAAAGTCAGAGACAGCCCCATTCCACTGTTAGGAGTCCCATAAAACCTCTAAGCTAAACAACCACAGCATGTATGCAGAGGGCCTAATGCAGACCCATGCAGTCTCCACGACTGTTGCTTCAGTCTCTGTGAGCCCCTAAGAGCCCCACTTAGTTGATTCTGTGGGCCATGTTCTCCAGGTGAAGACCAGAATCTTATAAAAAAAAAATCTCATGTATTGAAGACTAATCTGATAAAACAACGTAAAGTGTGAGTGTAACTTAACAGAGTATGTCCCACACCCAGCAGTTGATGACCAACACAAAACGAACTCCATGGTTTGTTTGTTTGTTTATTTATTCATCCATCCATCCATCCATCCATCCATCCATCCATCCATCCATCCATCCATTTATTTATTTATTTAGTCTTCCTGGCCTTATGCATGAATATTGTGGCATTCATTTTTTTCTATTTTGTGTGTGTGCTTTTTTTTTTCTTCATTTTTTCCTTTTAATCTTATTTGTTTGGGATTTTGTTTGCCTATTTTTTTCTGTGGAGAAAGAGAAAGAAAGGGTAATGAGTTGAATGGACAAGGAAGACTTGAAGGAGATGAAGGCATGATCAGAATATATTATATAAAATTCTTTTCAACAATAACAAAAAAGTGGGTGTAAAGCAGAACATGATGGCAATGTCATGGAGAATTAAAATGATGTAGCAGACCAGCTCAGTCAAACATCAACTTCAACAATCAGCAATATCTTCTAGGAGAAACAATGTAAACACAGTCTGTAAAAGTCGCATGTCTAGAAAAAGACGTAGAGACAGGAAATTCAATTCTTTGTTCTAGGAAATATGCTGTTGTGTTGTTCTGCCATGGAAAGCACATTGTAGCCTTCTTGAGTACCTTTCAGAATATTAAACTCATCTGTTTGCTGTAAGTAATCTGCTTCTTCAGGACTGAGCTCCCTGAATACAACAGGTCCTGAGCATCTTGGACATTCTTTGTGGGTGTGGGCAGGCTGACAGTCAAACTTCTTATAATATGTGTATACATTTTTCTGTACCAGGCAGGTATGGGACATAACGGTAATGAACTGTGCAAACTGAAAATCTAGGTGAATATCATACACATGGATACAAATACATGGTGATACATAGAAACTCGAACAGAGTAAGGAATGGAGATATTCATAATATTTACTGCAGCATATGGCCCTATAGTTGACACATATACATGTACATGTTGCAAACATTCCCCACATTATAACACAGGCATGCTCACACATTCACAACTATGAACACACATATACAGGTGCATACATGCACACACACACATACAAACACACACAAACAAATTATAGTCACCATACAAGTATAGGTCACAGTATTAACAACCAGCATTATACTTAAACAATAAGCAAACGCCGATTCTAATGTTTGAGCTGATTGCTTGGGGTGCTGCTTCACTACCATTGCAAAAGTCACCTTTCAAATCTTTGAGAAATGACATGTTGACAATTTCTCCACCCTATCCTGTTGGGCTAAATTCCCAAAGAGGAACCACAGATGACAGTCTGCAGGTGTAAGGTCACCCAGTTGGGGTTCAAAAGTACCATTGTTCTAATATTTTTAATAAAGCCTGTTGCCTTGCTTATTCCAGGGCACACTTGGGAACAACTCCAGAACTTCCTTCAAGATGCTGGTAGTCCTGCTCATGGTGACCTTGCTGACCCTGAGCTCAGTAGATAGAAGCCAACTCAGGGTGAAGGTACACTCTGCTGGAGCTTAGGAGAGAAGAAGGAAGGGAATAGATGAAGAAAAAAAAAAGATAGGCTGAAGAGTTTGTTGCTGGAGAGCTTCTCTCCAGGTCCCACCAAGCCCTGCAGTCCCACAACCCACGTATAAAATAATCACTCAGACACTTACATTGCTTATAAACTGTATGGCCATGTCAGGCTTTTTACTAACTGTTCTTATATCTTAAATTAACCCATTTCTGTAAATCTATACCTTGCCATGTGGCTCATGGCTTACCGGCATCTTCACATGCTGCTTGTCCTGGCGGTGGCTGTCAATGTCTCCCCCTCCTTCTTCCTGTTCCCCCAATTCTTCTCTCTCCTTGTCCTGCCTATACTTCCTGCCTGGTCACTGGCCAATCAGTGTTTTATTTATATAGAGCAATATCCACAGCAAGAGTTCTTATGAAAAAGCATATTCCTGTCTCCATGACACATTTAGATTATCCTAGTTGATAAACAACTGGTATTCCAAAAAAATATATTGACATGAAGAACAAAAAAAATTGTTTCACTTGCACAATGATTCTCTATACTGTAAGGATACATGGGGAGGTGCTAAGAGATAAGAAAGCCCCATGAGGACGTAAAGTGAACATACATGTGGCTAGCTTTGCTGTAGAGTAGCTTTTGCTGTAGATGGAGTAGCTTTTGCTGTAGAGTAGCTTTGCTGTAGATGGAGATAAATGTACATTTCTGCTGTCAGTAACAGAATCAGATGATAAATCTCACCTCTTTGCATATACAGAGAGAAATGTAACACACAATTTATGAGTTTTATTCCCTTATATATTCATCACTTTAAAGTGCTTCAGATGATTTTTGAGATACTGTACACGTTTACTTTTTGGTGGTCTTCTTGAAAAATATATTAATCCAAGTATTTAATGAAAGTAATTCATAAAAGGATGATAAAATTTGACAACGAAATATGAATATTCAGCAAAATCAGCAATAAAAGTAACAAAATGTGAGGGCTAACAGGGAGGACAAGGTGGGTAACAGCATAGTGAAGCCATGCTACCTCATAGGTTCCCCTCTCTTCAGCAGAATCTCAAGGGTCCAAGGGAGCCTAGTTACAGGTTATGTAGAGAATAGATAGAAGTAGTATTTCACCACAGGATATTTGTAAGCTCTGTAGGACTGGGGACTTAACCCTTTGCTTCAAACTGTGTGGGGAACCTACCCATTTACCTGTAGGGATCTGCTTCCACTTTTCCCCCAGGGTACTTTTGAGGAGGGAGGAGTGAGAAATATTTAGATAGAAAGGTAGAGGGGAGAGAAATAGATAGAAACACAGGACAGCCTTGGGAGGGCCTGGATCAATATCCACTGGTCTCTTCAAAAGGGCTTTTGATAGGAATGCCAAGGGGTGGAGCAAAAGACGTCCCCACAGCACAGCCAAGTGAAGACCCTTCCAATCACCTGGTAACTATGCACATGGTCAAGCAATCCTCTAATGCAGCTCTGCTGGGTAAAGCAAGTTCAGATCTCACTAGGAAACCTTTGTGGGCCTTCACAAATCTGTTTTTTTCTTTTCTAGATATCTTCTTTGACGTCACTGCCAAAACATCAGCAGTTAAAGCAGAGTTTAACCTCAATCATGTCTCTTCATTTCCTCAGTCATTTATCAGTTTTCCACTATCATCATCATCACTTTTACCCAAGGGAATGAATAGATATTACTTTCCCCAAAGACATACTCAAGGTTTTGCCAACCTCGATGCAGGAGAGATGCAATAAAGTAGATTTACCTTAATGACCATATGAGATGTCTGGCTATTCCCCAAACAGAATGGGCTACTGAACAATGAACTACAAGTTAGAAGTATTCTAATCCTGGTACTTGATGGGATGTAGAGTCCCTGAATGGTTTCCCTCTTTCCCAATGTTCATCATTACAGTTAAAATGCTTCCTGGGCAAATGGGCAGAAACAACTGTTTATAACTCCTTTCTGTGTTTGTCCATTCAACTGCATCTCTTTCCTCATCAAAACACTGACTTAAATACCCTGGAAATACTGAATGGACCATCTTATGTTTCTCTCCAGGCTTCCAATACTTCCTGTGCAGCAATAGGGTCCTCAGCATCTAACTCTAACAACAGTGCTTGGGAGCAGCGATTCAACTCATGGGCAGCAAGTTATACCTGGCTCAAGAATTATAATTAGCAAGATATCCATGTTAAAATGCATTGAGTTTTGTCCCTTCTGACTTTGGAGACATCAACTCTGAAATCTAATAACATGCATATTTATTAACAACTTATTATCATTAATTATTATTTTATTGTATTTTATGAATCAATAAGAACTAAATCATTACAGGAACAGACATCTAAGACATTCTAAATCTCAGTGTATGAACTGAGAAGACAAACTCAACCAGCAGTGGGCAGCAGGGAGTTTGGCAGTTGAAAGGCAGGTTATAGGAGAAAGGTATGTGTGCTGCAGTAAGCTTGGGAAAACAAGAGATCACCTTCTCCTACTTTGCTCATCTAATCTGCTCTTACTTACATAGGAAACGAACAGAGCTAGAGCCCTAAACTGTATCAAGGGTCCATTTTTGAACCCTCTTCTAAGGAAGATGATCCTCAACAAGAATGATCACGAGAATATCAACAGCAATCTCTCCCTACACTTCTGGACAATCAACAAGTTTCACACCAACAATGAGGTATACAGTACCACTTTTTTCTCATGCTTTCAGAGACAATAGGTAGCAATTTTGTCCTAATCGCCATGGGAATCAACGGAGAGAACCCCTGTTTCTAGGCTCCAAGTGTCAACTAATGTCTTCCCAGGGATCATTCCATAAAGACCTCTCCAAATCCAGCTACTTCAGTAATATAGTTGCTAATGATGGGTACGAGTCAAATTCACTGAGCATGAAGACTTTCACTTACACATTTCTCCAAGTGTAGTGGGAGAATTAGTTAACAGCATCTTGTAACAACACACTCCTGGTCCCCATTTCTAGTATTTCTATTCAGATATTCAGCAATAGTGCACAATGATATCTGCTGTGGAAAGCTCTCTAAGGTAATTCTGTTATTGAGAAACAGTCCTCAATTTTGCTTTTTCATGATGATTACAAGTGTTGAGTTGGGTTGTTTTATGAAATACAGCAGTGACCTTCCTTTACTCCGTCTCCTGTGTTTTAAGTCATAGACCTCACACTTTAATTTTCTAGCTTACCAGTCATTCCCCATTCTTGACTCATACCAGGATGCTGAATGATACCTTAACATATTTTTGCTAATGTAATCTGTACTTCCAGATCTTTTAAAATCTCAATGTGCTAAAAAGAGTCTACTTTATGAGAAAGCAGGATGATATTTCTTATAATTGTGTCCCCATCTGCTCCAAATCCATATTTATTAATTCTATAGGATTCTCTAGAAAACACTTTCTTTTCCTGCATGAGCACAAAAATTTTTCTACCCTTGATTATATTTTTAACATGTAGGTCTCTATTTTCCTCACCGTAAAAAATACATTTCTTGGAAGAAATAATTACATTATTTCTCAGAAGTATCTATCTAACCTCAGAATATTATGTTGTTTTTATAGGTTTTTAAAAATGTGTTTTGGCTTTACTTTTTTAAAGCAAATATATACTACTCCATTGTGTGTCTCTGGTACAATTTCTTTAGTCCAGATCTTGTCAGCAGACAGATGATAGACTTTTGCTTTTCCTAGTATGAATAGGTTTTAAGAACAATATTTATGGAAAAATTTTCTGCAATTTATTTATTTATTTATTTTGGATTTTCCAGACAGAGTTTATCTATGTAGCTTTGGCACCTTTGCTAGATCTCACTCTGTAGACCAGGCTGGCCTCGAACTCACAGAGATTCGCCTGCCTCTGCCTCCCGAGTACTGGGATTAAAGGCATGTGCCACCCCTGCCTGGCCTTTCAATTTATAAGGAACAATTTAGGCCTCATTATTTACTCAATGCCAAATAGGAGGGAACCAAAAGCTTCTGCAAGGAATGGAGAAACTGAAGTGGGGAACCCACCTTTCTCTTCAGTGGTACTTACAAGCACTGGAAAATTTCATCATGCCGAGTCTAACAGCTTTCTTTTTTCCTTCAGTTCAGAAACTTATGGAACTGTGGTCACAACTGCACGGCCAATGTCTCAATAAAATAGTTAGTATGCAAGTTCTGGATGTTGTCTTTCCTGGAAGCTGGTGATACTCAGATAAGAATTTAAGGGCCATGGACTCCACATAAGAACATTCAGGACTCTTGGTAATGGATGCTTACAGAAAGTCCATTTTATCTTTAATCTAATACCAAATGAAAGCCTTCCCTTGTGTACCTTCCTACCTTTTCCCTCCCTGGAAGCAATAGTACAAATACTGCCTCTTTCTGTCTCTCTGTCTCTGTCTCTGTCTCTGTCTCTCTGTATTCATGCAAATGCAGATGTCCTCCCCCATGATGTGCAGGCTTGTAGAAGCTAGAGGTCAGTGCTGGGTGCCTTCTAGCATTGTCCATCTTACTTCTTTTTTTTTTTTCCTTTTCTTTCCTTTTATTTTATTTTACAATACCATTCAGTTCTACATATCAGCCACGGATTCCCTTGTTCTCCCCCTCCTTCTCCCTCCCTTTCCCCCCAGCTCACCCTCCATTTCCACCTCCTCCAGGGCAAAGCCTCCCCCGAGGACTGAGATCAACCTGGCAGACTCAGTCCAGGCAGGTCCAGTCCCCTCTTCCCAGACTGAGCCAAGCGTTCCTGCATAAGCCCCAGGTTTCAAACAGCCAACTCATGCAATGAGCACAGGACCTGGTACCACTGCCTAGATGCCTCCCAAACAGATCAAGTCAATCAACTGTCTCACCTATTCAGAGGGCCTGATCCAGCTGGGGGCCCCTCAGCCTTTGGTTCATAGTTCATGTGTTTCCATTCGTTTGGCTATTTGTCCCTGTGCTTTATCCAACCTTGGTTTCAACAATTCTTGCTCATATAAACCCTCTTCTTTGTCGCTAATTAGACTCCCACAGAAATCCACAAAGATACCCCCACAATAGACTGCTGGCAATGGTCTAGAGACAGCCGGAACTGACCTACTGTGGTGATGGGATGGCCAAACACCCTAATAGTCGTGCTAGAAACCCCATCCAAAGACTGAGGGATCTGGAAGCAGAGATCCACGGCTAGACCCCGGGTGGAGCTCCATCTTACTTCTTGAGGTCAGGTCTCTCCCTGAACCTGGAACTTTCCATTTCAGCCGGACTTGCTGGTCATGAGCACTCAGGATCTCCCGATTTCCCTCTTCTCCTCACTCTTTCCAGTGCCTGGGTTATAGGAATGCATCATCACACCTGGATTTTTCATGGATGCCAAAAGGGGGTTGGGATCTGAACACGGGTGCTCTTACTTGTCCAGCTACTTGAAGGACTGAGTTTATCCTCAGATTATTGCTTGTCCTTTATTTAATATCATACTTCATAGTCACCAGGGTCAACATCACCTTGCACCCAAATGTGGTGGTATTGTGTTCCCCAAAATATTGTGTACCTTAATAAACTTATCTGGGGTCAGAGAACAGAAAAGCCACTAGTTAGGCAGTGATAGCACATGCCTTTAATCCTAGCATTCCAGAGGCAGAAATCCATCTGGGATCTCTGTGAGTTCAAGACCACATTGGAAACAGCCAGGCGTGGTGACTCACGCCTTTAATCCCAGGAAGCAAGCCTTTAATCCTAGGTAGTGATGGTAGAAAGCAGAAAGGTATAAAAGGCGTGAGGACCAGAAACTAGAAGCATTTGGCTGGTTAGGCATTTGGCTGGTTAAGCATTTGGCTGGTTAAGCATGTGGCTGGTTAAGCATTCAGCTGGTTAAGCTTTCAGGCTTTGAAGCAGCACAGTTCAGCTGGGATTCATTCTGGATGAGGACTCAGAGGCTTCCAGTTTGAGGAAACAGGACCAGCTGAGGAACTGGTGAGGTGAGATAGCTGTGGCTTGTTCTGTCTCTCTGACCTTCCAGTATGCACCCCAATAACCGGCCTCGGGTTTGATTTTATTAATAAGAACTTTTAAGAGACCTTCTACACCCAAATCCACATACTGGATACTGTTAGTTCTTTCTTGCAAATGCTTGCCAAATAGTTAAAATTTATGTTCTTTTTCCTAATGTAGCTGGATTTCGTTACACATCTTTGCCACAATGCAATCTCCAATAATCATTAAGCACCTATTATACAATTTCCTTCAATCTGAACATTGTCTGGAAATTCTCTTTTTGCTTTTAATGCAGTGGGATGATACACATTATGAATTAGTGATATTTTATTTACTCTGTTTTTTTTAAGCAACATATCCTATAATTCTTTTAAAATGAGTGCATGAGACAAAAATATTTCCATATTCTTTGTGTCTAGGACTGCATTTAGTTTAGCCTCATGGTAGATTTATAAACTGCCTGACCAAGGAACTCATGGTAGAAATAGACTTCCATACGGAATTGTTACATCAGAGTCCCACTGTCCTCTGCTGTCACACTACTCACTCAGGATCCACCACATGTGGCTTTTTCCCAACATCGTTTTAAATCTCTTATTGTCATTGAAAGTATTAAGAAGATATTCTTTGGCTTTGTGTGCTGATCTTTTTTAAATTTTTTTGTCTCCCTACCACAGTTTCCCCTCCATCTTCTCCTCCCAGTTGCCCACCTTCCCTCTGCCCATGTCCATCCACTCCTCTTCTGTTTCTATTCAGAAAAGGCAGATCTCTCATGGATATCAACCAAACATTGCATATCATGTTGCAGTTAGACTAGGCACCTCCCCTAGTATTAAGGCTGGTTGGGGCAACCCAGTGTGAATAAAAGGGATCCAAAAGCTGGCAAATGAGTCAGAAACATCCCCTGGTCCCACTGTTAGGAATCCCACAATAAGACCAAGATACACAACTGCAACATATATGCACCAGGCCTATGTCAGAGCCATGCAGGTTCCCTGGTTGTTGGTTCAGTCTCTGGGAGCCCCTGTAAGCCCAGGGTACTTGATTTTGTGAGTTTTCTTGTGTTGGCCTTGAACCCTCTGGCTCATAAATTCCTTCCTCCCCCTCTTGTACAGGATTCCCCAAGCTCTGCCTAATGTTTGGCTGTGGATCTCTGCATCTGTTTCAATCAGTTGTTGGATGAAGCCTCTCTGATGACAATTGGCTTCGGAACAAGTCTATGAGTATAGCAGGATATCATTAGGAATTATTTCACTGACTTTTTTTTTGCTAGTCATGCTTGGTTCTATCCCAGGTCTCTAGGCTACCCAGCCTCTGGGTATTGGTCCTCCAAGCAGTGTCAGGGGTGGGCTTGCTTTCATAGCATGGATCTCAAACTGGACCAGTCTGGTTGGCCACTCCCACAATTTCAATGCCACCTTTATCCCAGCACATCTTGCAGGCAGGATAAGTTGTAGGTCAAAAGCTACGTGGCTGGGCTATTGTCCCATTTTCTCCACTGGAAGTCTTGTCTGGTTACAGGAAATGGACAGTTCAGGCCCCATATCCTCCATTGCCAGGAATTTTAGCTAGAATTATCCTTGTAGATTCCTGGGAGTTTCCGTTGCACTAGGTTTCTAGCTTATCCCCCAGACACCCTGATTCCAGTTGTCTCTCCCTCCATACTCCCATCACCTGTTCCCTCCTGTCCCTATCCCACCCTCACCTTCCCTCCAAGAGTGAGGTTTATTCTGTTTCCCCTTCCCAGGAAGATTCATGTCCCACCCACCCCCTTGAGCCCTCCTTGTTACTTAGCTTCTCTGGGTCTGTGGATTGTACTTTTAAGTGAGTACATACTATGTTTATCTCTCTGGTTTGGGTTACCTCACACAGGATTTTTTTTTCTAGTTCCATCCATTTGCCTCCAAATTTTATGATGCCGTTATTTTTTAACAGCTGAGTAATAGTCCATTATGTAAATGTACCACATTTTCTTTATCCAATCTTCAGTTGAAGGACATCTAGTTTTCAGTTTCTGGCTATTATAAATAAAACTGCTATGAATATAGTTGAGCAAGTGTCTTTGTGGTATGATGGAGCATCCTTTGGGTGTATGATCAGGAGTGGTATAGCTGGGTCTTGAGGTAGATCAATTCCTGATTTTCTGAGAAACCATCATATTGATCTCCAAAGTGGCTGTACAAATTTGCATTCCCACTAGCAATGGAGGAGTGTTCCCTTTGCTCCTTATCCTCGACAGCATAAGCTATCACTTGTGTTTTTAATCTTAGCCATTCTGACAGGTATAAGGTTTGGAATCTCAGAGTCATTTTGATTTGCATATCACTTATGGCTAAAGAAGTTGAACATTTCTTTAAGTGTTTCTCAGCCATTTGAGATTCCTCTGTTGTTGAGAATTCTATGTTTAGATTTGTACCCCATTTTTTAAAAATGGATTATTTGTTTTTTTATTTCTAGTTTCTTGAGGCTTTTTTTTTATTTATATATTTTGGAAATCAGCCCTCTGTAAGACGTGGGGTTGGTGAAGATATTTTCCCATTCTGTAGGCTGCCATTCTGCCCTGTTGACAGTGTCCTTTGCCTTACAGAAGCTTTTCAGTTTCTAGAGGTCCCATTTATTAATTGTTGATTTTAGTGCCTGTGCTTTGGTGTTCAGGAAATAGTCTCCTGTACCAATGTTTTAAGTCTATTCCCCACTTTCTCTTCTATCAGGTTCAGTGTATTTGGTTTGATGTTGAAGTCTTTGATCAACTTGGAGTTAAATATTCCACAAAATTGAAAAATCTAAAAGATATGGATGATTTTCTTGATAGATATCACTTACCAAAGTTGAATTCAGATCAGATAAACAATTTAAGTAGATCTATAACCCAATAGAAGCAGTCATTAAAAGTCTCCCAGAAAAAAAAAATCCCAGGGCCAGTTAGTTTTAGTGCAGAATTCTGCCAGACTTTCAAAGAAGAGCTAATACCAGTACTCTACAAATCATTCCACAAAATAGAAACAGAAGTAACATTGCCAAATTCATTTAATTAAGCCACGGTCACCTTGATACCCAAACCACATTAAGACTCAACAGTGAGAATTAGAGACCAATTTCCCTCATGAAAATTGGTGCAAAAATACTCAATAAAATACTCACAAACTAAATCCAAGAACACATCAAAAAGATTATCCACCATGATCAAGTAGGCTTCATCCCAGAGATGTAGGGATGGTTCAACACAAAAATCTGAGCTTTTTACTGAGTAAAGTTTTCTCTTCCTTTTGGGTCTTCTTCAAGAAAGTAATTCAGCAGAGAGTCATTGACAGTTTTAGCAGACATTTATGTAGCAAAGTAAGGCAGAAGATATGTTCTAGAGACAGATGAGAGTAGGTTGTCTAAGAAAGGGGGGGCAACACAACACGTTCTGTGTTGTGGGTTTTTAAGACATTTAATGAATTATGCCATGAGATTCATATTCATGGAGGTAAGGTGACTGTTTTTTCTTCCTAAATCAGTAAGGATTTAGTCTCCTTCATCAGGTATTTCTTCCCAGGATCCTATTGAAAAGCCCTATCTTTGCAGCTTTGGCTTTCATGTTCTGGGTGTTGAGAAGGACACTTTCATAAGTCTTGGAGAGGAAATACTGGATTGAACTTCTGTAACATCCAGACTAACTTTGGACAAAACAAAATTTTTTTTAAATAAATTCTGTTTTCCCAAATAGTTAAAAAGCCTGAAACTTTTAGTAAGAAATATAGGTAATTATCTTCACTAAACATAAAACTTTTGTTTTTAAAGTCTGTCCTCATAATTGTTTTCAGGAACAGATCAAAGTCTTATGAAAAACTAGTTGTTTTTAACAGGGGATAGATTCCTTTTGTAGCAGTATATTAAAATTTAACAATCTTTAATTACCATTTATAGGTTTTGTTAGTGAAATCCATGAGAATCTGTTTAAGGGGTATTGGGGATTCATTAACATATGAAATGGGGAAATATATTCACAAATACAGGGTATGGTAAATCCAGTTGCAGAGTCCTTGGAAAGCTGGGGACCGATCACATGATGCTTCACGCCACCTGATTCGGTCTTCACCACCCAAGAGGGAGGGCATCACTCAACTCCCTCTGCTTTTAAGGGGTCATATTCGCAAACAGAAAGTCATGCCTGAGGCTTTGTACCCCCAAAGCCATTGGCAGAAAGAATTCCCATAACAAAGTTTCATCTTCTACAAAACTTCTGTGACTTTCTTGGACTATTTGTGATATATTTATGCTTTTTTTGCCTGTATGTATCCTTTTACATTTAGGAAAAACCAAGGCAGTTTTTCCAATGCCAAAATATTATTTTACCAGACAAAATGAATTATGTTTAACATTACCACGTGTGTAGTCATATTTATATCTCTCTTCACCTTTCTTTTCTCTAATATTGATTCTTCTCTATTTTTTTCTTTTCTTTGTTTGTTTTATAAATCTGAAAGTTATTTTTTTAGAGCCTTACAGGGGAGTCCCTAAAAATGTTCCTTTTAAAAGAGAATTAAGAATCTCACACGAGTATTTCAACTACATATCGCCATTCCTCTCTCCCCCTCCAATTATTTCCGTGTTTCTATTTCCCCCTCTGCCTAAGAGGGTCTGCTCTAGACCTTTCTAAAAGGGTGCAGAGACAATTGCAGGAAGGCTCTTTAATAATTGGGTTTGTAACAGACAATTTGGCCCTTGAAGGGAATAAAAATATGATAATGTCCATGGCATAAATATGGGTGTCTTAGGAAGGGGACACTATTTAATACAAAATTATGCCTTATGGTGATATATTAATTGTACTGAAATGTGATTTTATTTGTATGTTAATAAATAAAGTTGCCTGGGGTTCAGAGCTAATAGCAAGCCATAGCAGAGCTGGGCATTCCTGGCACACGCCTTTAATCCCAGCACTTGGTAGGCAGAGCAAGGTAGATCTCTGTGTGGTCAAGGATACAGCCAGCATTGGAGACACACGCCTTTAATCTCAATACCATAGAAACCTGGAGGGCTGTACATGCAGGCATTGATGAGGTAGTCATGTGGTTGTGTTTACAACCAATGAGAAGGCAGAACAGAAAGTCTATATAAAGACAAACAGACAGGAAGTAGGTCTCTTTCACAGAGGTCTCTTGGCTGAAGAGGCTAGCTGCAGCAGGCGGGTAAGGCACTTAGCTCTGATCTCTTGGCTTTCTTCTTTGCATTGGTTCTGTGTTTCTTATTTAATAAGACGGTTGGTTACATCTACAATGCCTGGATTATTTGGACAACCATACTTTCTTGCCATGCTCATGAAGTTTTCAGGAGACAAAGTGTTTGGTACTTGGTCCTACTTGGTCTTGAGTGCTCTAGACACCATATGCAAAGGAAATTGGAGATAACTGGTCCTGACTAACTGGCACATGGTAGAACCTATGGTAGCAAAGTAGACCAGAGAGAAAGAAAAGAGGGGGAAGCCAGGCAGGCTTGGTGCTGTTCCAGGGCAACAGAAGCAGCAAAGCTGGGGCAGTCATCCCAGTCCATTGCTACCTAGCTCCTAAAAGACAGCAAGTGAATGTGCCAAGTACAACTCGACTCAAGCCCTTTCACAGACTTTTCCACTTTCAACAGTGTATGAAGTGATTAATGTGTATTAAATAAAAGTATCACTTACAAGTTCACCAGATATAGCTGAAACATTGCACTGAACACCTTTGGAAGGGTATTCTTGAACATTTTAAATCAGAACCAAAGGATGAGCAAGCTAAGAACTTGTGAAAAACAGCTTAGTTATATTTTCTGCACTGTGCCTGGCAAACCTCCCCTCCCCAAAGGAAGAAGGAAAGCGCGGCAGGAGATGGAGGAGAAGGTTGGCCTTCCACCTCTCTCACTTCAGTGGTACAGTAGCAGTTGAAACTCCAGCATGTTCCAATTTTCAGTAACTTTCCTCCTTCCTTTTCAGTTTCAGAGAGTGCCTGAGAAGATAATGTACTTCAGAAAAATAGGCCAATGAACCATTGTTGACTTCCTACATGATCCCAATAAGATTTTCTGCATGCAATTTCTGAGTGTTTTTTTTTTGTATATTTTCTGTATTTTTCAGTAATGGAGGGGAGAGAATTTGAGAGCTGTGACTACAACATAGAAACATATAGAAAAACAACCATGAGCACTTAGAAAATTTTCCATCTTTTTAGCCCACAACACTGATAGCAAATGAAAACATTGTATGGTCCTGTAACTCCATGTTTCTTCCTGTAGTTTCTTTCTGTAGTACAAATTCAGAGTTCAAGAAATGACTTTCAGATCTCTCATGGAGACTCATTCTGGTTTAAAGGAAACTAAGAAGATGTAAATCTGTGGCATTTTCAAAACCTGAACAATTCTTACCATTCCTCAGTTCACCTGCCTGGGTTTTATGCTTCTAGCCTTAGGTTGCATTTTCTGTTCCATTTTATTGCATCTAAAATGACTGTGCAATAACATCTAAGTACTACTAAAGGTGTTATTAAAATATTACTAAAAGTTAGTATTCAATTATCAAACTGTTTTATAAATGATAAATGTCTTATTTTATACTTACTTTTATTGATCTGAATCTGAAAAAAATATAATGGAAAAAATTATAATAAAATATAATCTTTTACTTATCAGGACTCTCTAATGTCTCTCTCTCCCTCTTTACTTGTATTGAATGCATTTAAAAGACAACAAAAGTCCTGACCCTTTGTCCTGAGGATGGTGTAGATTGATGTTCATGTGATGATATAAATCTTATTAGTTGCATTTGAGATAGGGTCTTATGGATCCCAGGCCGGTCTTTGTTTGCTATGTAATTGTAGAAGACCTTGAACATCTTTTTTTAAAAAATATTTTTCTTAAACTATACATCCAGATTACAGGATCCCCTTTCTCCCCTTCCTTCCCCAAGTCTATTGCTCCTCTGCTTCCCTTAAGAAAAGAGCAGGCTTCCCAGGGATATCAACAGCACACTGCATAACAGATGCAATAAGAATAGGCATAAACCCTCCTATCAAGGCTGGACAAGACAACTCCATAGGCGGAAAAGGGTCCCAAGAACAGGCAAAAGAGTCAGAGAAACACCTACTCACACTGTTAGGAGCCCCACAAAACCCCAAGCTAAACAATAACAGCATGCACGCAGAGGGTTTAGTTCAGATGCATGAAGACTTCCTCATTATTGGTTCCGTGTCTGTGATCCACTATGAACACTGCTTAGTTGATTCTGTGGTCTGTTATATCCTGGTGTCCTCAAACCCTCCAGCTCCTACAATCTTCCCTCCTCTTCTGAGGAATTCCCAGACTACTGCCTACTGTTTCCCTGTGGGCCTCTGCATGTGCTCCTATTAACTGATGAAGGAATACTTTCTGATAATAATTGGGGTAGACACTGATCTAAGAGAATTTCAGAATATCATTAGGAATCATTGCATTTTTTATTTTTTCATACATGTTTGGTTCTATCTTAGATCCATGAGTCATCCAGGTTCAGGTTCCTGATCATTCAGGCAGT
Organism: Peromyscus leucopus; assembly: GCF_004664715.2. Classification (NCBI taxonomy): domain Eukaryota; kingdom Metazoa; phylum Chordata; class Mammalia; order Rodentia; family Cricetidae; genus Peromyscus; species Peromyscus leucopus. The sequence goes on from NC_051065.1 coordinate 139,794,693, forward strand.
GTCAGGCATGGGTTCCCTCTAGTGGCTTGGGTCTTAAGTTAGGCTAGTTATTGGTTGGTCACACATACAAGCTCTGAGCCACCACTGTCCCAGACAATCTTGTAGGCAGGGCAGGTTGTGGGTTGAGTGTATTGTGGCTGGTCTCACCACTGGGAGACTCACCTGCTTACAGAAGATGTCTGATTAAGGCTTCATATCCTCCACTACTAGGGGACCTCCCTAGGGTCACCATCATAGCTTCTAGGAAGTTCCCTCTGCACTAGGTTTCCATGTTGGCCCTAAATATTCACCTATTCCAGTAGTCTCTCCCTCTCATCAATCCTCCCCCACCTGATACCTCCTATTCTCAATCACACCTGGCCCCTGTGCATAGCATTTCCCTCTAATCCTCTTGCCTCTACCCCCCTAGTGCTGGAATGACAGCTATGCACTACTATGCTCTTCTTATATGGTACTGGGGAACAGACCTAGTACTTCATGTGTACTAAGCAAGCACATAGCTACATCTCCCAGATATGAGGTTATTATTGATGGGCTATTTTCCATCTGAGTTTAACTCTTTAGATCATATAATATTGAACAATGTACAGCAATGTTTGAGTGGAGAAGAGTCCCAGAGGTATTCCTCCTCCTTATCACTGGATGTCTTTGGTGGTAACATACATTTTACTGTGTTCTGAATTCTTAAATATAATTCTGCCAAGAATCATCGTTCTCCAAGTTGGATCTTAGAGATTTCATAAGTTTTGATATGAGATCTTATATCTAACTTTCATAAGTTTTGTCTATTGGGGGCTTGGGTCTGTGTTCTTATTGATTCTGTGGATTCTTAAGAGATGGAAAACATGAGGGATAACTTCTGACCTCTTGAAAACACAGCTCTTTTGGGAAAGGTGGAGCAAGCATAACTGTGAATCCAGCAGAGGGAGGGTCTTTAGCAAGAAGTAGCAGATTAAACCCACATAAAAAGTAATTTGAACATGAACTGAAAAGGGCCTGTGCAAGGAATTATGGGGTGAGAATTTTACTCTGAAATTTGATTCTGGATAGAAGAATAGTATCCACACTTAAGGCAGTGCCCACACAATACATTGCACTATCACAGCATTAGGGATCATTTGTCATCATTTCTCAAGCTCAAGTAACCTGTGTGGCACAATTTGGAGTCATCAGACAAGAGGATATTTCACCCAGACACACAAATGAACACAAAGACCCAGGCAACTAGTTCCTCTAACCACTTTCAGACCTTATCAGGACTAAAGTGCTCCTCTCTTGGTTTTGTTCTGTTTGAGTCAAGGCCTCACTACATTGCCTGGTTGGCCTGGAATGGCCTATATGTAGACTCATTTGAAAACTAGTATTTAGGAATTTCCATCAAACATACATGTATATACAGTAAACTGACCTTCAAGCTTTCATGGTTAACCAATCTGAGGAAAATAGTTCTATATTTTTATCAGAAACAGAGATTTTTAGTTTCATAATTTATGCAATGAAGATTAAAACATGTTTTTATTTAGTTAAAACAGGTAAAACACAATCCTCAGTGAAGTGATTTTTCAATTATAAAAATTAATGTGATGGATTATGGAAAGGCACTGGAAACTGAATCTTGTTTTTTGAGTATTTAAAATATGACTTAAAATTGACTGAACAACTAGATAGCAAACCCAGAAAATCTTGGAAATATTTCCCAAGAAGCTACATGTTACCATTTCCCTGAATCCAAAGTAGAGCAGCAACAGCTGGAAGTCAGAAATCCTTCTCTATCAGCTGTGCACAAGCAGTGGTGGGAATAACAGGGAATCATGAATTGGCCTGTGAACAGTGGCAACCTGTTCTCACCACATCAAAGAGATAAGCCAGAGCAGCAGAGGCCAAACCTCAGAGGGCTTTGTTCAGCCCAGCTCCACCTAGCACAGGATCTGACGTGGAACACCCAAGAGCAGAGCCCTAGGGCTCCACAGTGAAGAGAAACTGCTCAATGAGTTATCAGAATGGATTACGGTAGGAGCAGAGGAAAAAAGAAGAATAAGTTCATGAGAAAAGTGGAGGATAGAGACAATGGCAGGATGCTATAGTGGAAAATTTCCCCATATTTATGAGTTTTTCAGGAGACAGAATATAAGTACTTGGTCCAAGATACTACATGGGAGGGAACCTGGAGATGTGAGGTACTGACCAGGGGCACATGGTAGACCTTCAGGTGAGAAATTATCTAGATAGGAGAGCAAAGGAGAGAGCCAGAAAGACTCCCTCATGTTATGTGGGTGACATTGGATAGCATGTGAGTCTACCAAAAGTCACTCAAGCCCTTCCCAGGTTTTATCCACTGTCAGCAATCAGTGAAGAGATTGATGTATCATTAAATAGAAACATGAGCTATGAACTCATTGGAGATAATAAAAATAGCATTTAGAGAAAAGCTGAGAGAGAAAACTGAGTTAACAAGAGTGGGGTTGAAGCAATGAACCCCATTGGCACTTTAGCACCAAGGGCCATGGAAGTCCTCTGCCACTACTGTTCTAAATCTATTTCAAAGGCAACATAGCTCAGACAGAATTACTAATTTCCTCCTGTGACACTGCTACCTTCTTCTGTATTAGTTTCCTATGGCTGCCAAAACCAACACTAAACAAAAGAAAAGCAAACAAAACAAAACAACAAACAAAATGACATAAAGAAAATAATGCAGTCCCACACACTAAGTGGAAGAAAAGCAGAATTTCATTTTCACATGGGTCAGAGGCTCAAATGTCAGGATTACTTTGGAAGAAAGTTCTGTTTCCTCAGAGGCCTCCATGTCTAGAGTGCAGAGTGGTGTTTCTTGTATTTTCTCTATGCACATGCATCAGAACTCTATCTGCATTAGAATGTCTGTGTTTTACAAGGACCATTCAGAATAGGTTATGGATACCCTGAAAGTCTTGAATTTCATCACTTTTTCCCACGGTCTACTATGAAAGATAGTCATGTTATGGTTACAGTTCAGATCTGATCTGTTTTTCATCTTTTCTTATTTACTCATTTTTTCCAGTTATCAAAGTCACTTTTAATTCCTATTATCACATGTATGGTCTCTTTGCAAATTCATTTGATATAACTTTCAAAATAAATACTAGGTAAAAACATTTATAAAATTTCTATTTTCATTCTTTTTCCAGAAGAAATGTCCTTATCCCAAGGAAGGTTGGTGTCGTTCTTAATTTCAGTGACAGGTTTTAATCAGTTCTCCTCACAATAGACAGAGTAGTCATTACAAAATAGAAATCAGACCATGTCTCTGTCTTGCTTAAAATCCTCAAAGATTATTCAGTTTGGCCCGAAGTATTATAAACAGCTTTGTGGAGAACCGCCTGTCCCTCTGTTTCTGAAGAGTACTAAGCCCTTCAAATGCATTAACATGTAGAATCCATCTGATCCTTCAAATCATTACTCCCCTGCATGGTTGGAAAATTGAAGTGAGGTTTACTAGGTGAGCAGCTTAGCCTGCGCTGGCAGGAGTGAATTGCATCAGGCCCTCTTGCTCTAGAAAGCATTATTGTGATAATGAATTGACTAAGCATTTTGGAGATATAAGTAGCAATAAACAATAAATTAAATTATAACCTTAGCATTTAATTAAAGTATAACCTTATCATTTGGGATACAGAGGAAGGAGATAAAATCCAAGGTCATCTTTGGCTTCATAGTGATTTTCAGGCTAGTCTGGGATACATGAGGCTTTGTCTTAAACAACAAACAAGCAATATCAAGCAGAGAACAAACAATCATAAACAAGAAGATATAAATTAATAAAATTAAAAATGAAAGAGAGCATTAGAGCACATTCCAGTGAAATCCAGAGGATTACTGAATGGAATCCCAGTATGTAGAGAGGAAACAGGTATGGAAGTCCATCCCTACTTGTAGAGCTTTTGGAAGCTCTCAACTTCTGGGAAAGGAAGGGTCAGTTTTCTCTCAGAGTATTGTCCTCTGTAATTTACTGTGCTCTGTTGGAAGGCTACATATCCAAGAAAATTTGGGCAGCACAAAATATGGCTTAATGGGACACATATGCATACACACACACACACATACACACACATACACACACACATACACACACACAAATCATGTAAGCATAAGTAAGTGAGTTTAGGGGATGATTGGTATTAGAAAGAATGGAGGAAGATAGTTTTAGAGATGCATATGAGAAAAGGAGAGTAAAATGTACATATGAATATATCAAAGCCAAACTACTTCTTTGTATGATACAAATACTAGGTAAAAAGCATAAGAATAAAAGATTAAAATTATGTTATTTTCATAAAAATGTACATAACATGAGTCACCATCTTAAGCTTTAATCTAGTCTTACACTAGTGCACATGCATGTGAACTCAATATGTCTCAAGAAAGAGGATGTAGAATTATGAAAAAAATATCAGTTGACTGGATAGCTAAGAAATGAGAGAGGAGGAGAAAAATGATGGATTAGATCAAAACCCATTATATACATGTATGGACTTCTCAGACAACAAAAATAAATAGTCCATAAATAAATAATTGTGTTAAATATTATAAAATTACAACAAAACAAAATGTTTATGGTGACTGACATGAAGCTGACACCTGCCCATTTCTTCATCCCCATCTTCCTCCCTGATAGCTTTGCTTGTGAGCTCTTCCGTAATCTGACTTCACGGTGTCCATTGAGTTCTGAGGTGATATTTTTCTTTCATGATACATTACCCTCTTCACTCATTGCTGACAGTGAAGAAGGTCAGGCAAGGGATCTGAGCCGAGTGACATTTGGCAGAACCTATCTCTCTGTCTCAGGACACATCAAGCCAAGTTCAAGGCTGGCTTTCCCCCAGGACTTCTGCCTCCACAGTGTGAGAACTGCAGCCTGCCTCTTTCCCTGGCTGTTTCTCTCTACCTTTCCCACTTGAAGCTTTTCTAAACCACCCTTTGAAGACCTCTCAGGCCATTCTCACTTTCCATTTAGTATCTGGAGAAACCAGACATTGTCCTGGCCTAAACATAAGGTCTTCCAGGAATAATCACCTTCTCTGTCTCCATTAAAGCCCATCAGTCTTGGGCAGGTCATAACTGGAGTAGTTTTGCCAAGTCCTAGTATCTACCCTCCAGAATACACACCCATTACAGCCTGAATAAATTATGTTATCATTGTTGGTCTTTATGAGTTGCATCATCATTGGCTAACATAGGTTTTTCAGGCCTTCCTGTAATAATCTCTGCCCTCTTTGACCTTCATAGGCAGAGCCCCAGACTCCATGATTTACAATGGTTGAGGGAGACTTCTTAGAGATTTCAACCCACATGACCTTAGATGCCTTATCTCAATCCAAAGCCCCTCATATACCACCACCCTGCAATAATCTGAACATCATGCAATTCCCCACAGAATATTGAATGACACAGGCAGCTGTGCTTACTGGCTAATATGAATTACCAAGAAAAATATGATCAAACAATGTTAGTTGCAATAAAGCAAATATAGGAGAGAAAAGAGCCATCAGACCATTCACCCAAAGAAGAGTCACTGCCCACAGAATACCTTGTGTTCAAAATTAAGAATGAACATAATGTGGGAAAGGTAAAATTAGCAATATCATTAGAAAGGTAAATGCAGAGATTGTCCCAGAATAAATGTGATACAGGTGGAAAATTAAATTAATTCATGACATGGAATATCAACAAACCATTTCCACAAGGAAAGTGTACAATAACAAGAATCAGTATTTGACAGAAAACCCTCTTTTGAAAATCAACCAGAAAGCATCATAGAAGGGGGCTGTAAGAGAGTACAGGCATGACAGACACACAATTCCTACTTAGAAGCTGTGTATACCATCCTAAGCACAGGTTTCATTGTGCTCAATCACGTATCATGACTGATATTAAAACTACTCCCTAAGAGGAAGAAGAACACTCACATTCAGCCTCATGGAGCATGCTGGAGAAGGAGGCACTCTTACAAGAACTCTCACAACATGAAACACATATTAATTCTGGAAAATATATATACACATCGCTGTCTAAATTCCTTTGAAGGTTTTGGCCATTTTTACTTTACCAACCTTTAGAATCTTAATAACAATGAGACTTTTTTAGACCATGTAATCTTTTGTGTTTTTAAACTTTTTATTCATTTTATATACCAACCACAGACCTCCTTCTTAACCGTCTTCCTGCCCTCCTCCCAGCTCCTCCCTTGAACCCCCTTTTCTCCTCCTTTAAAATGGTAAGTTGGACATGGACAGCTAAGCCTAGTATATACAGCAGAGGCAGGACCAAGCCCCTTCCCAGTGTATCAAGATGAGCAAAGTGTCTCACCATAGGTAATGGGATCCAGAAAGCCAGCTCATGCACCAGGGATAGAACCTGATCATACACCAGGGGCCCCTCAAACAGACCCAACTACACAACTGTCTCTCATATGCAGAGGATTTAGTCTGGTCCTATTCAGGTTCCACAGCTGTCATAGACCATGTAATCTTTATCAACAGGGCATCTCTGCCTAGAATCAGGTGGTTTGAGATTGAGAAAGGCTTTTTGGGCCTGCACAGACTGATGGTCAATCTTCTAAATCTAATGTCAAAGTAATATCCTAACACGTTAGAGGCTTGGGTAGGAATCATACCCATATCACCAAAACAATAGTTAAGTATCACACACAAATGGTACATATATCATGATTGATGGAGATCTGGCTGTAGTCATCATGGGAGATGCACTGCTCACTGTGTTCTTTGAATCCTGTATGGTCTCTATTGGTACATCTCTACACCTCCTCCACTCCAGAACACACATGATCAACACTGAGTGTGATCAAGTACTGTCAACTAGACTGACATTAAAATAATGAAGAAAATTTAATTCAAATACCTGGGCTTGTTACAGGAAAAATATTCCTGTTTCAAAAAATTTCTATGAGACTTTCATATGTGAGTATTGTACTTGCATAATTTCTATCCTTTCTTCACCTCTCTAAGTCTTTTTCTCCTCTCGTTTTCCTTTCAAATTCATGACATCTGATTTAATGATTACTGATACACACATACTCACACATGCTTATAAATATCACTGGCTGAACCTATCTAGTGTTGCTTGTATGTGTATGTGTTTAGGGTAGGCCACTTGAAATTGGATATATACATGCTCATCCTAGTAGAAGACTAAGATTCTCTGTCTCAGCAGTCATTAATTTACTGTATTTCTTTATCTAGGAGTGTGGCCTCATGTGATTTCCACCAACTATGTGGGCATTCCAAGTGGTGTTGTCATTGTGCTGGTTGTCCTTAGGTAAGGCTCATTGAGATTTCAGGGGTGCAGTTCCCTGTCATATATAAAAGGCACTATCTTGCAGATGCCCTAGTCCTCTGTCTTTTACAGTCATTCTTCTCCCTCATCCATAATGTTTTCTGAGCCATAGGTGTAGGGGTTGTGGTGTAGAAGTATAAAGTGGGGATGGACACCATGAGGTTGTTCTTCTCTGGACTCTCACCAGTTGAACATTTCTGTATATTGTCGTCCTGTTACAACAGAAGGTTTATTTATTTATTTATTTATTTATTTATTTATGAAAGTAAAGAGCTACAGTTGTCTGTATGTATAAAGCTAAGTATTGAGAATGTAGTTGGATTTCTCTAGGAACACTATTGACCTCTTTTCTTCCTTAGCAACATTCTCATTACTTTTGGGATGCTATGGAATCTAGTCTTCAGGCAGGAAGTTTCCAGGATTGTTCAAACCTGATTCCTTCAAGTCCTATTTCCAAAAGATGTAGTGTCATCTGTAATAGGCTCTTACCATCATGCTCTAGAAGGCAACCCAGGACAATTGAAATAGCTGATATTGTTTGGAGGTCTTTTGGACCCACAATTCTAAGGGAAGTTTCCCATGCTCCTCTTAGAGTTTTTGTTAGGTTGTCTATGCCTCCTGGGGGAGGCATTATCTACCAAGAGGTGCAACTTCATTTAAACCAAACATGTACTTGTTTGGATACATATACATTTATGTTTTCTGCATGTATTTTAAATAAAAATAGAATATATGCTTCATTTACCAATATATTTAGTGTTATTTATTACTCGTTGTTTTTTCTCCTTCTGTATTACCCTTCTTATTGGTCTCCTCGTTTTTTTTCTGTTTCCCCCCATAGCACCATTATCCTACCATTGTCCTCTCTAGAACTCTTTCTTTTCCTTAATGCCTTTTGGTCTTTTTACTTCCCTGGTTACTGTGGTAATTCCAGGTTCTGTTTATTTATATCTAAATATTCAGAGGTATAATCCACATACATAAGAGAATGTCTAGCATTTGTTTTTCTGTGTGTGGGTTACCTCACTCAGTATAATATTTTCTAGACCTATGCATTTACCTGCTAAAACTTCTAGAAATCATCAGCACTTTCACCAAAGTGGCAGGATAGAAATAAAATTAGAAAAAAAATAGCATCCTTCCCATATACTGTGAACAAACAAAGAAACACACACACACAAACAAACACACAAACAATGAGAAATGGCTAACTAGAAACAATCCCATTTCCAGTATCATCAAAAACTATCTATGAAGAAACTTGACTAAAGTTTTGTGAATTTTCTACATTGAAAATTTCAAATCTCTGAAGAGAACACATTAAGGAATGCACTAGAAAATGGAAAGATTGTCCCGGATCATGTTTTGATACAACTAACATTGTAGAAATGACTATCCTAATAAAATTTGGAGATTCAATATAATTTCATCTGAAATATCCATGAAATTCTTCACAGAAATAACAAATAATCCTAAAATTTTTGTGGAACCATAAAAACACCCAAATAGTCAATAAATTCTGAGAAAAAATAATTCTGGAGGGATTACATTACCACATCCAAAGCTGTGTTATACACCAATTCTAATAAAAACAGCATGGTACTAGCAAAACCAGACACATGGTCAATGGAATGAAATAGGAATCCCACACAGGACTGTGTCAAGCTACAGCCTTGTGATATTTGATAAAGATCCTAAAAATACATAGTGGCTTGAACTGCTTGGAGGGCACCCAGGCAGGGTGTTTGGGATCCTTCCCTGGTGCTTGGGCATGCTTTTGGGAATCTGGTAACTGGACACCTTGCGCAGCCTTGGTACAGTGGGAAGGGGCTTGGACCTGACTCTCCTGACTCTCCATGGGAGACATTGATTTTGGGTATGTGGGGATGGGGGATGTGGAGTGGCTTGGGAGAGAGGACTGGGGAGTGGGAGGAGGGAGGAGGGGGGTTCTGTGGGTGGTGTGTAGAGTAAGTAGAAAATTTCTTAATAAAGAAAAATGAAAAAAAATAAAATAAAATAATACATAGTGGAGGGAAGACAGCATCTTCAACAAATAGCTGGCTAAATAATGTCTACATGAAGAAGAATGAAATTAGATCCATATTTACCACCCTGTAGAGAAAATCAACTCCAAATGATTCAAAATCTTATGTGAACTCTGAAATCCTGAAACTACCAGAAGAAAAAATAGGCAGCAATCTGCAGGATACAGTTATAGAAAAAGACTTTCTGATTAAGAATCTTTTTACATAATAATTAAGGAAAATAATTGATGAATGGGATCTCATAAAACTAAATATCTGTACAGCAAATGAAATAATCAAGTAAAGATGAAGGTCACATGTTGAGAGAGACTCTTTTCCAGCTATCCTTCTGTGAGGAGATTAATATCCAGAATGAACAGGGAACTCAAAACAAATGAACAATCAAATAACCAATCAAGAAAGCAAAAAACTCAAATGAAAATGGGCAAGGGACTTATTGAAGGGTTCAAAATAAAGAAAAAAAAATGGCTAACAAGTACTGCAAAAATTGTCAATATTCTTAGGGTTATATAATTCCCAAATAAAAATTCTTGGATATTTCCGCTTACATTGTTCAGAATGGCCAATATCAAGAAAACAGTTGACAACAAATGATTGGGAGGATTTTTGAACAAGGGAGCCCTCATGTGTTGTGGGAATTAGCTCTGCCAATGACCTTGGACCCATAGAGGTGTATGTTTTTTTTCTGGGTACATGACTGCTTAAAACTTAGGAGAAGGCACACACTCATGCTCTCGCTTGGGTGGTGGAGACTGAGTCACGCAGAGTAAACTGACGTGTCTATCTCCATCTTTCCTGGGCAAATTGAAGGATTCTGCAACTAGATCAACCTTATCCTGTATCCATGAGTCTTTTCCCCCATAATATCCATAAATAAATTGAAAAATGTTCATATATATACACATACCCTTTTGGCTTTCATTTCACTCATCCACTTTTGGTGGGCATGCAAACTAGAGCAATCAATATGGAAATAGAGGTGGAGAATTCTGAAATCCTAAATGTACATTATCTTATGACCCAGCTGTATCACATATACATATACCTTGGCATATGTTCAAAGGAGTCAACATCCTAATTCACAGATACTTGCTCATTCATGTTCATTGCCATTCTCTTCACAATAGCCATATAGGGAAACAATATATCATACAACTACTGAATGGACTGAAAATGTGGTACATACATAATGAAATATTACCTTTCTGTGAAGAGACAATGTTCCTTTAACCACGTCACCACATTACATGTTATTCCTTCCAGATAGGATATGTTGACAATCTCCACCCTGCTGGGCTAAAGTCCCAAAGAGAAATAATGGAACTAGGTCTTCCAGCTGTGGATCAAAGATTTCATTGTTATGCTCCTTTTTATAAATGGAATGGCCTTCAATGTCACAACACTTGAGAACAACTCCAGAGCCTCCTCCAAGATGCTGGCAGTTCTGTTCACAGCGGCCTTGCTGGTCCTGAGCTCAGCTCAGAGCCCCAATGAAGGTACAAAGCCTTATAGGGTGGGAGATGGAGACTTTCAAGAGAAAGAATGGAGAAAAGAGAGGATAAGGGGAGAGAAAGGACAGAATCAGGTGAGAAGAAAGACAATCCAACAGAGTTTCTGTGATAAGGGTTAGAACAGTTATATACTCACCACACAACATACTCTTTTTACTTAATATTTAATCTGGAAGGCATAAAAGGCTTGAGCAGAGGAACAAGATGGCCCATTTTGTGTTTAGAAAAGAGGCATGGAAAAATGTTGAGATTATTGAGCATCTTCTGATAATCAGAGTGAATACTGGGATCAGCTGTCCTTGCTACACAGTGGATGCCAGACACATGATATAGACAAACATGCCAGGATTAGTTCAAGATCAGAGAATTACAGAGTAAATTCAATGCTCTAGACACTCAAGTACAAGTATTGGAGCCCAATTTAAATATTTTACTCAGGCCTACATTCAGAATTTTAATATGCTTCAGGCAGTATGTGTTACTTTGTATCATGTGCCCTCCTTGATTTACCTCTTGAGAGCTCTAAGAATTAATGAAGGAACAAACTGTGGGACATAGTCTTAAGGTGACTGAAATATGCAGAATACTTAGGAAAAGGGAGCTGTTTGTTTTGTAGATGTGCAGGGAGGATAAAAAGATTTTCTATTTAGAGCTAGTGGGTAGCAGCACAGGGAATCTGTACATGTTCTTGCATCCCAGAACCTTTCCAGGAATGTCTCAGAGGCTGACTGATGAGCTCATTCATGCTCAGAAGCTTGAGTCTGGAAAGTCACATTTTCTTGCAGGACATCTTTAAGCTCTGAAAGATTGCAATCTGAATTTTCAGTTCATCCTGTGCCGCAATTGTAGAGGATCCTTCTGTTGTTTCAGCTGGTAAAGCCTAATCCATCATCTTTCCATGTTGTTCAATTGTCTGTGTTTCAGTGTGTTGTCTTACCATATTTTCTGTCTTAGGAATGAATAAATATTGTTTTCTCTAAAGATATAAACGCGTTCCCCAACCTTGATACTTGGAATGTGATTGAGTTCAGCCAGCTGAATGATAGAGAGACCAAGCTTCCATAATAGCAGAATGAATATGTCTGCTCTACATCCAGAAATGATCTCTGTCAGATGAGGCAGAAAACAAAAGTGCCTCCCCTGGTAGTGGGAGGGTCTGTGGCTTCCCTCTTCCTCAGTGTTCCTGTCTGTCATTACACACTTCATGAACAAGGTGGAGAAATACTTAGCTTTCCCTGTTTTCTCTCTGCTGTTTTCCTCATTCACCATGTAACTGTCTTTGATTTAAAAAGAAATGACAAATTGTCCCCAGACTTTTATTATTGAATTTGGTGGTGGCCATTTTGTTCTCTTCTCTCAGGGTTTCACTGTGTAGATGTAAAGTATTGAAAAGCTAAGTCAAATTTCATCCTAGGGCTCAGAAACCAGGGCTAGAAGCCCTTGCACAGGCAGGGAGTCCTTGATAACAACTGGAAACCTTCCTCATGTTAATGTATTCTTTCTTCTTTTGTATTACTGCTCTTTTGCCTTTGGGGACATCTCATGTGATAAATAAGGGTCCCCAAACTTTCATGTTTTCCAGCTGTAGCAGCACATGCTTGTCCCAGGATACAAATACCAAACCTTCTGTCTCATTGGGATGTAGATTTAGAAAGCCAAGGACAAGGATGTGTGGAAGAAGAAGTTAGCAGTTGGCAGACAGGTTCTGGGAGAAAGGATTGTGCGATCAGGTCAGGGAAAGGAAACAAAAGGAAATTCTTTCACCAATGTGCTCTTCTCTTCTGTCCGACCCATACAGATACTGAAAGCCAGAGCCCAGTCTTAGTGGACTCTGCTGCTCCTGAGTCTGAAAATGATCCACAGAGTGACTCCCCACCAGGAGAGGAACAAGTGTCCTCTGATGATGCTGTTGAGAATGAAGTAAATAATCCACAGCAGGAACAATCTGCAGAAGGGCCTCAGGATCAATCTTCTACTCTTCCTGAAGACTCAAAAAGACCAGTCCAACCAGAAGGCCAGCAGCATGACCTTCCTCCTCCTGAGTTTCAACATAGACCTCCTCCTCGTGGTCGTTTTTCAGGCAACAAAAAGAATCCTCCCCATAATGTCCGTGGAGAACAAAGACCACCTTTAGGTAGAGGACAGAATGTGAAAAATCTACCTCATCGTTGGTCCAGACTGTTAGCTTAGGTAAGATGCTTTTGAGACTAATCTTCCCAGTAATCCAGATGCCAGTGACATGTATTAGTCAAATTATTAAACAGAAACCCTTCCCTTCTGTATTTCTCAAAGAATAGTGTAAAAATTAGTTAACTGGAGTGTTATCCTCTATGGGCCCATTTCTAATCTTTGCATTTAGATAGTATAAGATGGTATATGTGTGTTGTCATAGGAAGACCATGGACAAGCTCTCCAAGGTATTTCTGCCTTTGAGGAATATGGCCCCACAGTTCCTCTTATCTCAGTGATTGCCTGTTGAGTTTGGTTGGGTTTTAGAAGTACAGCAGCAACCTCTCTTTGGTTGCCTGTCTCCTGTGTTCAATCTCACTGATCTCTCATCTCCAACCTGTACATTTAGCCCCATTCACACTAGGAATGTTCAGATCCATTGTCTCTAAGTGATACCTTAGAGACACCTCTGACCTTGGCCAGACTTTTAATACATTCTTCTAAATTTGTGTGTGCCTAAGTTCTTCATAACCTACCTTTCTAGGAGGGTGCAAGGGTGAATATTATGCTTATATATTTTTCTGAGTTCCCATGCTTTCTTTTTTTCTGAGTTTCTGGAAGCCACTAGTTTGAATCCTATCGCAACCCTCAGGAATATTACTTTGTATATGTGTGCTATTATATAAATGTAGCATTCAATTTTACATGAATATCATTCTGTGTAGAACTTTAGGTTATTTATTAAAAAAACACATTTCATATAAAACTGCATTGCTTCATACAAGTATGTTACCCGGATCTCCCTATAGAATGCTTCACTGGTGTTCTTGGTTATATGTTGCTGTTTGTGTACTCAGAAATTTTTTGGTGTTAACATTGTATACTACTGCATTGCATGGTCTGCTTTGATGTCCTTACTTGTCATTCTTTTAATAAACATTTAGGCTGGTTTCAGTTTTTCATCCAGTTAGGGTGCATTTCAGTCAACACGTTTGAAATAAATCCTTGAATATTTAAAATCAGAACCAAAGGATGAACAGGCTAAGAAACATTATTCACTTCCATACTGTAAGAAACAGCTTAGTTCCATTGTATGCTCTGTGCCTGCCATGAGTAAACCTGAGAAAATGAGGAAGGAGAGAGAGGAAGTATTTGGGAGAAGAAGAGGGTTGGGTTCCCACCTTCTTCACTTCAGTGGTACCAGGAAGAGTTGAAACTCCAGCATTTCCCAAGTTTTCACTCACTTTCCTCCTTCCTTTTCTGTTTCAGGGAGTGCCTGAGAAGAATATGTACTTCAGAAAAATAGGCCAAGAAGTCATTGTTGACTGACTACCTGACCCCAATAAAATTTTCAGCATTCGATTTCTGAGTGTTGTGTATAATTCTTAGCAATGGAGAGGCTAGAATTTGAGTGGTGTGGTTATAACATAAGAACATCCAGAAAAGCATCCCATGGATACTGGGAAAATTTTCCATCTTTTTGTCCACAACACAGATAGCAAATGAAAACACTGCATGGCCCTGTATCTCCATGCTTTAATTTTAACACAATCTACAGTGAATAGGTTTTTTTTTTAATTGTAAAAGTTAATGTGATGGAATTATGGAAAGGCACTGGCAACTGAATCTTTTTTTTCAGTATTTAAAAATATCACTTAAAACTGACTGAACAACTAGACAGCAAACCCAGAACATCTTGGAAACATTTCCATCAACCTACGTGTTACCATACTGAATCCAAAGTATAGCAGCAACAGCTGTGAGTCAGAAATCCAGTTTGTTCCTGTAGCACGGATCCTAATTGGTCTTTTCTTTCTTTTTTCTTTATTTACATTTTTTTTTCATTTTACATACCAATCCCCTCTCTCTCCTTCTCCTTCTCCCCATCTTCTGCCAATCCACCCTTATCCACTCTTCCAAGAGGGTATGTCCTCCCTTGGAGGATCTACAAAGTCTGACATACTAAATTGAGGCAGAACCAACCCCCTTCACCCCTGTGTCAATGCTGAGCAAGGTATCCCACCCTAGGAGAAGTGTTCCAAAAAGCCAGTTCATGCACCTGGGGTAAATCCAGGTCCCACTGCCAGGGGTTCCCCAAACAGATCTCGCCACATAACTGTTACCCACATTCAGAGGGCCTAGTTCCATACCATGCATGTTCCCCAGCTGACAGACCAGAGTCCATGAGCTCCCACCAGCTTGATCAGCTGCCTCTGTGGTTTTTCCCATCATGATCTTGACCTCACTTGCTCCTGTGATCCCTCCTCCCTTTCTTCAACTGAAATCCAGGAGCTCAGCCCAGTGCTTGGTTGTGGATCACTGCATCTGCTTCCATCAGTTACTTAATGTAGGTTCTTTGATGATAATTAGGGTAGTCATTAATCTGATTATAGGGGAAGGTTAAGTTCAGACACCCTCTCCATTACTGATAGGAGTCTTAGCTGGAGTCATCCTTGTGGATTCCTGGAGATTTTCCTACCCCTAGGTTTCTCCCTAACCCCCTAATGGTTACCTCTACCAAGATCTCTTTCATTGCTCTCCCTCTCCATCTCTCCCTCCACTTGGCCATCTCAGTCTCATCTGTTCCCATTCCCCATCCCTTTCCTTCTACCCACCCCTCCCAGTTTACCCAGGAGATATTATCTATTTTCCCTTCCTGGGGCCCTCCATGTGTGTCCCTCTTAGGGTTCTCCTTTTTACCTGGCTTCTCTGAGGTTGTGGATTGTAATCTGGTTATACTTTGCTTTGTGTCTAATATCCACTTTAGAGTGAGTACTTACCATGTTTGTCTTTCTGGGTCTGGGTTACCACACTCAAGATGTTTCTTTCTAGTTCCATCTATTTGCCTATACATTTCATGATGTCATTTTTTTTTTTTTACCACTGAGTGTTTCTAATTGGTTTTAATAAAAGCCCAGAGCCAGATATTGGGGTAAATGCTGAAAAATCAGAGAGATAAAAGAAATAGCCACAGCAACTCTCACTTCACCAGCTCCTCAGCCAAAAATACTGTACTCTTGTCTCCTCCTGTCTCGTATTCCTTTCTCTGTCCAACCATATCACTATCATTTCCTGTCTCGACCTCTCTAGTGCTGAGATTAAAGGCACGTGCCTCCCAAGTACTGGGAGCAAAGGCATGAGATCCCAAGTGCTGGGATTAAAGGTATGTGCCACCACGGCCTGATCTCTATGACTAACTAGTGGCTGGTTTTGCCCTCTAATCTCCAGGCAAGCTTTATTTGTTAGAACATACATAAAATATCACCACATGTTCCCAGCTGTGCACAAGATGCAGTGGGAGCAACAGGAAATAATGAACAGCCTGTGAACAGGGGCAACCTGTTCTCACTATGGCAAGTGAAAAATCAAAGGCAGCAGAGGCCAAACCTCAGAGGATTTTGTTCACTCCAGCTCCACCTAGCACAGGGTCTGAAGTGAGACCTTTGATACATGAACACCTGAGAGCTAAGCCCTAGGACTTCATAGTGAAGAGAAACTACTCAATGAGTTATCAGAATGGATCACAGGCCGGAACAAAGGAACAGAGAAGAAAAAGTTCATGAGAAGAGTGGAGGCCAGAGTCACAGGCAGGATGCACAGTGAAAATTTGTTAAAATTTAGTAGGGATTATCCCCATGCTTTTCAGGAGACAGAGTATGTGGGAGGGGATTTGGAGTTGAGTGGTCTTAATTAGGAGAACATGGTAGCTCTTCAGTTGTGAAATTAGCTAGAGAGAAGACTGAAGGAGAGTGCCAGCAGACGTATTTGTTGTATGTGGTTGACCTTGGACACGGCAGCACTGGGGGAAATCTACAAAGTCCATTGTTCACAAAAGATAGCATGTGATTCTGCCAAATGTCACTCAGCTCACGTCCTTCTCATTTCCCCCCCAATTAACAATGAGTGAAGAGATTAATGTCTCATGGAATAGAAATGTGAGCTATCTGCTCACTGGAGAAAATAAAAATAGAATCTAGAGAAAAGCTGACAGAAAAAACTGAGTTAGGAAAAGTGGATTTGAAGCACTGAACACCATAATGATAATGGACTAAACCTCTGAAACTGTAAGCCACTCGATTGAATCAAGTTCCTCTGCAATTAAATCTACAAAACAAAATTAATGCTGAATAGATCTAGCACAAGGATAAAGGAGTCACAATCAGATTTCCACTTTCAAATTGCAACTAGGAGTCACACTACTGAAGAAACTATGAATTTTCAGAAAATTTATTTAATAAAGTCGCAACGAAAGGACAAATTTCAACCAGGTTGAACATCAAAAAAACTGGAGAAAGCTTTATGTTTTTTTGCAAATAGTTCACTGCTGCAAAGATATAATTTACTGAGCCAGGTATTGTGGCATACAGCTGTAACTCCAGTACAAGGAAGATAGGGAGGAGAAGATTTAGGCATTCATAGCCCAGCCAAGGACACACAGTGAAGGATTAGTCTCTTGATTAGGCCAGAGCCTTAAGGACTCAATGGGTTTCCTAAGACCCTTCAGTTAGGAACTCAGTCCCCAACTTTTCATATTCAAACTGTAGAATCAGATAATAGTGCTAATGTTATAATATTTAATGTGTAATATTTCTTTGAATAGAGAGCAAACAACTGGGAGAAAATCCTGTAGGTTTCTACAGGCCATCTTTACATTTGCACCCCACTGCTTACTTTGAAAGAACAATTCTTTCTCTCTCTTTTTCAATGGGCCTCAAGTTAAAAGCAGACCTTTTTTTTTTTTTTTTTTTTTTTTTTTTTTTTTTTTTTTTTTTGGTTTTTCGAGACAGGGTTTCTCTGTGTAGCTTTGCGCCTTTCCTGGAGCTCACTTGGTAGCCCAGGCTGGCCTCGAACTCACAGAGATCCGCCTGGCTCTGCCTCCCGAGTGCTGGGATTAAAGGCGTGCGCCACCAACGCCCGGCTAAAAGCAGACCTTTTAAGCAATGCAGTCTTTATTTATTCTTCAATCATCTACTCTGGAGCTTTTAAAAATTGTGGCCATCAGTTCTTTATAACTATCTGTACCACCCTTTGCGATGAACATACTAGTGATCTTTGAGTTTCCATGCTCATTTCTGTTTGCAGCTATTTATCAGCCCAAACATATTTATAAAATGTTTATAATTAATGTCCTCAACATATCCTTCCTTTCTGGCTGATAATCTGGGCAGTGTATTGTCTCTTAGGCACAATTATGATAAAAATTCCTCATACTCCTCATTTAACTTCACGGCTACCAAAGGCCCTAGAGTCTACAACTCAGCATCAGAAGAGAAAGCAAACCAGATGCTCAAACATACAATGTTTTAATCATTCCCACTTTCCCCTCAGGGTCACCTCCTACTCCTAATTCAAACTAAACTTGGTGCTTCAAGGATAGAACCATTCTTACATCTTCAGCTGTCTTTAGTCTATGTGTGTTCAGTTGTGTTTCTCTTCATGTTGAACTTCTTTCAATCCATACTCTGTACTAGCTATCTTTAGCAATTCTTCACAAATTCCTAGTCCTCAATTAAGTTCTTTCTGTTATTTTCTATAAATATTACAAATTCTTAACTTTTTTTTTTTTTTTTTTTTTTTTCCGAGACAGGGTTTCTCTGTGAAGCTTTGCACCTTTCCTGGATCTCGCCCTGTAGACCAGGCTGGCCTGGAACTCAAAGAGATCTGCCTGCCTCTGCCTCCCAAGTGCTGGGATTAATGGCCTGTGCCACCACCTCCTGGCGAATTCTTACTTATAAAAGTGCTTTCTATATGTTCAGAGACTTTGACTCAAAAGTCAATGTAAATCTTGTTAACTTTCATTTTCTTAGTCCAGTTTCATTTATACCATTTAATAATAGTTGCACTAAGAGCTGAAGGTGATCTAGGCTATTTGAAATTTTTCATGATATAAAATTCTTAAAAGTTGCACCTTTGCCATGTTTCTATAGCAAGTACTTCTACTTTTAATAAATATTTAATTGTTAGAATAATGACAAGCTTAAGGAAATAGGTTTGAAATTCCCTGTTTTTTTTTTGTGGTGCAAAAACAGTTTTTAAGACACATTACCTTCCTACTCCATGAAGATTTAAAATGAGATTTAAAACAATGAAGAGAAATTATTTACATTCATGATTATGAGTCTGTTTATGAATGTGGTACATTTGTCAAGTAATTGCATTAATGTATTAGTCAACAAACTACTCATGAGAAAATCTTCAGTTATTTTCTCTCTCTCTCTTTCTTTCATCTGTTAATGTGTGTCGTGTGTGTGTGTGTGTGTGTGTGTGTGTGTGTGTGTGTGTTTGTGTGCATATGCCATAGTGCATGTGCATATGACCTGTGGAGGTCAGAGAACAACTTTTAGAAATTGTTCTCTGTAGATGAATTTTGAAGGTCTTATTAAATAAAAAACAAGGAGCCAGATATAGGGGTGAAAACTAAGAGATCAGGGAAACAGGAAAAGCCACAAGCTAACCTCACCTCACTAACACCTCAGTCTCCAAAAGACTTTCTGTATACCCATGCCTATATGCCTTTCTGTTCTGCTATTTCGTTTGCTCTCTGTCCAGCTACATCACTTTCTCTTCCTGCCCAGCTCTGTCACTTCCTATCTGTCTGTACAGACCTCCACAGCTCCATGGTTAACAAGTGTTGGAATTAAGGCATTGTCACCATGCCTGGACCTGCTCCCAGCATGGTCTTGAACTCACAGAGATCCAGAACGATCCCTGCCTCCTGAATGATAGGATTAAAGATGTGTGCTACCATTGCCTGACTTCTATGTTTATTATAGTGGCTGGTTTTTTCCTCTGATCCTCAGATAAATTTTATTGGGGGACACAGTATATTGGGAGATAAAGTGCATTACCACATTTCTCCTTTTTGTCTAAAATAAAGGACAGCAAACCCAGAACATCTTGGAAACATTTCTATCAACCTACATGTTACCATACTGAATCCAAAGTATAGCAGCAACAGCTGTGAGTCAGAAATCCAGTTTGTTCCTGTAGCACGGATCCTAATTGGTCTTTTCTTTCCTTTTTCTTTATTTACAATTTTTTTTTTCATTTTACATACCAATCCCCTCTCTCCCCTTCTCCTTCTCCCCATCTTCTGCCAAACCACCCTTATCCACTCTTCCAAGAGGGTAAGTCCTCCCTTGGAGGATCTCTTTGTCTAAAATAAAATAATTTTTCTAATATAAGAAAAACTATATACAATACATACAATAACTATATACAATATGTACAAGCAATAAATACATCAATAATGTCTAATCCTTTTGCATTTGACAAATTCAGTGAAAATATTCCATTATCTATGCTATTTTGGTAAGTAATATACCTGAATCACTTTGTATCCTATCTTATATTACTAATAGAGAACTATCTTATAATGTCTTTCAAATTTATATACTTTACCTCTCTTAGTGAGTTTATTTTCTGAAATCTCTTACCAAGGAAAACTGTAACTACAACTATCTAATCTTCAACTCCCTCAGAGACCTCAGAAGGAAATAATATTACCTAGTAAAGCACAAAGTATAAACAAGTAACTTCCAAAAAATGTGAGTTATGACAGAAACAGCCAGCTTCCTGGACAGTCACCCGAGGTTTCTCTGCAATGTTGGGGCATCATCTTTGGCCTACAGGCTTAGCCTATCTGACAGACTCGTTTGTGAAGTAGGATGTACACAAGTCCTACAGCTCAGCCCCACATTTGATGCAAGTATTCCGTGTATCAGATAAACTTGAATTCTACCAGTGTCATGTCATGATTCAGGATTTTAAATTATGGAAATTGCTGGTATTTTTGGAATTTGGCTTTCCATTCTTCTTGGCTTGTGGGTGGCTTCATCTCTTTTATTAAATGCCAGTCTACCACTGAGAGGCCAGACTCCATCAGCCTAGTGACTCCTCCAAGAATAACTGCTCCAGCTGCTGTTCCACCGCACACCAGGAGCCACAGGTCCACTGCCTGCTCAGCTGCCTTTGAAGGAAGGGGCACTGTACCTTTTCCAGATTGCAAAGCCACGTAAGTGATGGCCTTAGAGGACGCCTGTTGTGAAAACTGCAACCACACTTGTCTTGGCAAGGATCACAGTTTTCCGTGTGTGTATGTATGTGTGTGTGTGTGTGTGTGTGTGTGTGTGCGTGTGTCGTGCTTGGCCATTTTGGACAGCATACTGTAAGCAGTCCATATGAGAGCATTTTCTTGCCCAGTGGCTAACTTTTGCCACAATGAAAGTATACTCCATGTGGAGGTTCTTCAATGCCCATATCTTCTCTGAAGTAGATTGGTGCTGCCAGGGGTAAAAAAGAAGAAGAAAATCTATGTTATTAAAATATTTTAAATGCCATATTCTGTCGATCTCTGAAGCATTTGAAGATGACCTGTCTATCTAAAATATATCTCTGCTTGACCTTGAGAACATACCTAACATGACTACAAGTTTGATTGTAATGACTAACTACTAACCTGCATTTTTTTATATCCTAATTAGTTGGTAATAATAACTTTCAAGGATGAGCAAATTGCATTACATTGTTAAATGAACTGTATAGGTACAATACCTTGAACAAGATTAGAAATATATGTACAGTATTTTCTAACAAAATCAATCTCAAATTTGTAACAATATACATAATTTATATACAATATACAAAAATAAAGTCCATGTAAAATACTTAAAACTAGTAGTTGCTTTCTAAAAGTAGATTCAATCATCTACTTTTATTTATATCATATCTATATCCTCTCTTTTTTCTTTGTTTTCAGTGTAGATTCAATAATCTACCTCTTATCTATATTCTCTTTTTTCTTTTTCTTCTTTTTTTAAAATAAAAACCGTTGTTTAGCCTTTTTCCTGATCATTAACAATAACAACTTGTAACCAACCATCCTATACAATGACAATTATCCAAAACCCATTGAGAGACCAAAAACCACCCACCCCACCTCTTGGGAATGTGGGCATTATGTTCTTAATATTATTTCCTGCTGTTTGTGGGTGAAGGCATATTTAGGAGATCCTGAAAAGAAAATTTTGAGTTAATTTTCAAGTCCTGGGGGAGGTAGCTGTGTATCATTTGTTGTCCAGTCTCTGCATAATGCAAAAGTGCAGGGCTTATCTCAAGTCCTTGCTCGAATAGTCTGTGAGGCTGGATCATCTCAGCTAGCCACCTCAAAATTGTCCTGAGCAGTTTGTTGTCCAAAACTGATTTTTGGGTGATGTTTGTCAGCTTAGTGGTATTATTATTGTACATTTGGAATTGTCATTGTGGGGTCCTATCATCTTTTTGGAGACTTCAAATTTGCTGTCAGGCCTGTTCATGATTCCCTGCAGAAAACTGATAGAGACTCCAACACAAAAAAATGTATAGGCAGCTAAATGAAGCCCTTTTTTTTTCTAAAATTAGTTAGTACTCTATATGACCTTTAATATCATAACAAAAGTTTAAAATATATATTGATCTTATAAATTTTGTTATAAAATTCATACCTTAAGAAAATTTTTAAAGAATCAAAATAGAACCAAAGAATTATGAGATTGGTGACAATAAAATAGTCCCTTAATTTTTGTTTTTCTTCTGTCCCATAACAGATGGCTCTTCTGACATAATAGAGAGACTTTGCATTTTCTTTTTAACAAACATGCTTGGGTTTAGAGAAGGAGAGAGTCATACACCAACTCCAAAGTCAGCTGATGGGGGAATGCCATCCTGTACACTGCAAATATGTGTTGCTCTGATTGGTTCAAAAATAAAGCCATTTAGCCTATGGCAAGGCTGTAGTGGGTAGCCATTCCAGCTTTGATCTGGATGTTCTAACCTCCATTGAGGCTTAAGTAACTGTCACACCTACAAGGCAGGGCCAAGAGAGGACCCTGAAGAACCAAGATCCTGATGTGCCGGCTCTTTTGGTTCCTGGACCCTGGACGCTGGAGGTAGACCAAGCAGAGTTCTCCAGAGAACACTGCCGGACTATGCTACACCTTTTCCAGACCCTGTTACTTATCCCTTCACTTGTGAGTTACCCCACAAAATAAACCTCCCTTTTAAATACGTGGAGTGGCTTTAATAATTTCACCAATATCTGGTGCTCACATGGGACAAATTCCAAAGGCCTGGGTGGCTCCTACCCTCAGCTTCCTCCTTGGCTGGCAGGCACTTGAAACTGCAGGGTACCACCTGCAGAGCTCCGTAAAACCAGGAAAAATCTACACAGTTTCATTCTTGAAAGGGAGCTAGTCTGGTCTCAGTTCCACAGCAAGTTTAGCCCCGAGACCATTGAAACAAATGTGAGCTAGGCATTCCCCCTCCTCCTTGAGTGCAGGATCCCCCCCCAGCCCGAGGCTTTCACAGTTTCACCTATTTAAAATAGACAGAGCACCATCCCCCGGCACCAACCTACTTAGGCACAGAGAGGGCTTGGAGCTGTGCCTGCTGGCAGACCTATTCTTTGTAGAGGCAGAGAGGGGCTTAGAGTGGCCTGGAACTCTCCACACCCTGAAGCTCCAGGGAGTCACAGTAAGAACTGCCTACTGCCTGTGCTCACTCTGCTACCAGCCAAGGCATTCAACAGGACTTGCTTTGGAGCTATACCAATGCCTCCTGCTGGCTGAAAAGTGCTACTACACCCCACAAAACCATGGAAAGGTAAGATAGGTAAACCAGTGTCTTATTTCAAGCAAAAGTACTTGATAATTTTACACCTTAAAACTGACTAACAAATTTTGAGTAATTCTTGTAATATGGTCATCAACATTACCTCACAAGAATTTAAAAACCCTTTTCTCTGTATGATGAATGACATTTTCCTGGAAATATATGACTTTCCTAAGGCATATCTGGCCTGTATCATTTTGGCATTCATTGTAATAATTCACATAGTGTTCAAACACTGGCTTAATAATAAGAACAAAGATGAGTCATTATTGGGACTGATACAAGCTTTACAAGATAGCAACGAAGGCTTACAGAAAAAGATTCTCTCTCTGGAATCTGCTAACCAGGATTTACAAGCTTTAAAAGATAGCAATGAAGGCTTACATAAAAAGATTCTCTCCTGGAATCTGCTAACCAGGATTTACAGGCTTTAAAAGATAGCAGTGAAGGCTTACAAAAAAGGATTCTTTTTCTAGAATCTGCTAACCAGGACTTACAGGCTTTCAAAGATAGCAATGAAGGCTTACAGAAAAATATTCTTTCTCTGGAATCTGCTAATCAGTATTTACAAAACAGGCTTCTACCCAAAATTGATTTTATTGATAATAAATATGAATATTTAAAGGATAGAACACTAACTCTCCAGAGTGAAGTTGTGGATACTCAGACACTATATAAGGAAGAAAGATTATCATTAATTGATAAGATAAGGTCCATGGAATCATGTGTTTCTGAAGAACATGAAAACTTCCATGATTCCATGAGAAATCTGAGATCCCTTTCAAGAGAGGAGGTTCACTCCCTAGAACAGACCCTAGGTGCTCGTCTGCAAGTCCTGGAAGAAACTCTCAGTAAACATGACAAGGGACCTAATAAGCAGAAGGGCAAGACCATATAGGTTGTAACATCTCCAAATGGCTCTTACACAATGCATAATCCTGTCATTATCCATGAAAAGTCAGCAGATGATACATACTCTCAGCCATATATGACATATACATTACAGCCAATTTCAACAAGGGACTTTAAAAATATAAAGGAAGCAGTAGTTACATATTGGATACACTCCACATATGTAAGACAGATGTTAAATTCATGGTCTACCTCAAATAAAATCATTCCAGATGACTGGTATCAGTTAATTTCAGCTGTTCTAGAATGTAGCCAGCAGTTACAGTGGAAAAGCTGGTTGAGAGAAGAGGCAAGAAATTTAGAATAACAAGGTAAACTCAGAGGTTTTGTGATCTCCCAAGATCAAATACTTGGTGAGGGATGTTTCACTGACAGGAATGTACAAGCCACTTATGATGAGCATACAATATCTCTATGCTGTACAGCAGCTCTAAATGCTTGGGGAAAAAACCCAGAACCTGGAAAACCAACTGAGATATACACAAAGATATTTCAGGGACCATACGAACCCTTCACTGATTTTTTACAAGGGCTGAACACAGCTATAACAAAAGCTGTATCAGATAAATAATTAAGAAAAGTATTAACTGAGTCCTTGGTGGTTGACAATGCTAATGCAGAATGCAAAAGAATACTCATTCCATTAAAGGTCAGATCAGCTCCTTTGGAAGAATGGACTCAGTATACTAATGGTGTTGAATCTCTTAACTACAGTAATGAGGCTTGGGTAGGAAAGACAAATCCCAGAGGTGAAAGAAGGCCCCATGGTACCAAATGTTTCAAATGTGGTACACCAGGTCAAATAAGTAAACACTGTACATGGGGTGCTCTTAGAGGTAATACTACTTCTAGAAATAGCCCAAACAGGATACCCCAATCTCCTGGATTAGGTAGAAGATGTGGCAAAGGCCGACATTGGACCAGTGAGTTGCAGATCAAAAATAGATATACAAGGCAGCCCTTTACTGGCAGAAAACATCAAATGTGGTATAAATATTTCCAGCCACTGTGGAAGAAATTCCTCTTCAGGACAACTGAATAAACCAATGCCTAATGTAAACCCGATACTGCAATGGATGATAAAATAGCTCTGATAGATGTATCACAATTTCCAAAGAATACAATAAAACAAATATTTTGGCAGACTATCATAAATGAACAAAGACCAAAGCTTAGAATTTGAATTAATGGCCTGATTCTGGAGGGCCTGGTAGACACAGGTGTGGATGCGACTTTAATTACACCAAAATCATGGCATCCGAATTAGCCTCTTTAAGAGGTAGATGTCCAACTTCTAAGGATTTGAACCCTCTCTCAGATAAAACAGAGTTCAAGATGGGTTGAATGCATAGGGTCAGAAGGACCGAGAGGAAGGTTGAAGCCATCTATAGCAAATGTAGCAGTAAATCTTTGGGGCTGAGATCTGTAACAACAGTTACAGATTAAAATTCCTACAATCTCAGAAAAGGAATACAGATCAACGCATGTTTCTAGGAATAATATCATAACATGCTATAAAAAACAGTCACCAATCATTCAGGCTGTACACAAACAGAGCAGCACAACTGCTGTTGAACTCTCAGAAATACCAACTGCCTTACTTTTTTTTATTTTTTTTATTTTTTTGGTTTTTTGAGATAGGGTTTCTCTGTGTAGCTTTGCGTCTTTCCTGGAACTCACTTGGTAGCCCAGGCTGACCTTGAACTCACAGAGATCCGCCTGGCTCTGCCTCCTGAGTGCTGGGATTAAAGGCGTGTGCCACCACCGCCCGGCGCAACTGCCTTACTTTTAAAATGGCCAACTAATAAACCTGTCTGCATCAGACAATGGCCTTTGACAAAAGAGAAGCTACAAGCTTTTGAACAGCTGGTTCAAGAGCAATTAAATGTTCAACACATTGAAGAATCTACCAGCCCTTGGAATTCTCCTGTATTTGTTATTAAAAAAAGGTCTGGTAATTGGAGAATGCTGACAGGTCTGAGAGCTATTAATAAAGTAGCTCAGCCAATGGGCTCTCTACAGACTGGGATGCCCTTGCCCTCTCTGCTCCCCAAAGAATGGCCTATAATAGTTATTGACTTAAAAGACTGTTTCTTTACCATACCCTTACAAGAAAATGATAGAGAAAAATTTGCCTTCACAGTACCTAATTATAACAATTCCCAGCCAGTCAAGAGGTCCTCCCACAGGGAATGTTAAACAGCCCTACCCTGTGCCAATACTTTGTGCAAAAACCATTGGAGATAATTCATGTAAAGTTTCCACAATCCATAATTTATCACTATATGGATAATATCCTGTTAGCTAATCCAAAGTTAGTCTCATTAGAAAGCATGTTTGGAGAAGTAAAAAAAAGTTTTGCCTCACTGGTGACTGCAAATTGCTCCTGAAAAAAAAAAACAAAGAGCAGATTCTATTATTTACTTAGGATATAAAATAGAGCTGCAAAAATTTAGACCCCACAAGGTACAACTAAGGACAGATCGATTGAAGACTCTTAATGATTTTCAAAAGTTTTTAGGAAGCATTTCCAACTTACTGAGTATCATGGGAATACCCAAAGATGGACTATAAAATTTGACTAATACTCTAGAAGGGGATACAGAATTAAATAGTCCAAGAGAATTATCAGCCAAAGCTGAGAAGGAATTGGCTCTAGTAGAAAAGGCAATTCGAGAAGCAACTTTGGATTGTGTGGATACAGAGCTTAAATGCATTCTCGTTATATTCCCATCCAGACATTCCCTCACAGGTATGTTGATGCATAGGGAAGATATTATATTGGAATGGATATTCCTACCGTGTAAACCAACTAAGAAATTAAAGACTTATATAGGAAAGATCTCTGATTTGATTCAAAAAGGTAAATTAAGACTTTGTCAGTTGACAGAAATGGACCCAGCAGAAATTGTAGTACCTTTAACTAATGAGGAAATTTCATCACTATGGAAAGATAATAAATGCTGGCAGAGAGCCTGCAGTAACTTTTTTTGGCAGAGATTAATAACCATTATCCCAAAAGCAAGAGAACAGAATTCATAAAGAAGACTGAATGGGTCCTTCCTCATATTGTATGACAAAAGCCAATTTCTGGAGTCCTCACATTCTATTCTGATGCAAATAAATCAGGGAAAGTAGGATACAAATCAGAAGACTTAAGTAAAGTAGTACAAATTCCATACAACCCTGTACAAAAGGCAGAACTGTATGCCATTCTTATGGTACTGATGGAGTTCACAGAACCCCTCAATACAGTCACTGACTCTCAATATGCAGAGAGAGAGAGAGAGAGAGAGAGAGAGAGAGAGAGAGAGAGTTGTTTTACATATTGAAACTGCTGAATTTATTCGTGATAATACAGAATTAACTTCATTATTCATACAACTGCAGGAAATCATCAGAAAAAGGGAATATCCTATATGTATATAGCACATATCAGATCCCATACAGGTCTGCCAGGATCTCTAGCACAAGGTAATGATGACATTGATCAGTTACTAGTAGGTAATATGCTAGAAGCCTCAGAATTTTATAAGAAACACCATGTAAATACCAAAGGTTTGAAGAAGGATTTCTCCATCACTTGGCAGCAAGCTAAGGATATTGTGAAAACATGCCCTACTTGTTCCTTCTATAACCAAACTCCATTACCTGCAGAGAGCAATCCAAAAGGTATACAAAGAAATGAAAATTGGCAGATGGATGTGTTTCACATTGCAGAATTTGGAAGATTAAAGTATGTACACCATACCATTGACACCTATTCAAGTTTTCAATAGGCAACTCCTATGAGTTCTGAAAAAGCTCATTCTGTGATTACAGAAGTTATGGCCATCATGGGAATACCTGTACAAATTAAGACTGACAATGCCCCAGCATGTGTCTCCAATAAAATGAGACAGTTGTTTGCTCTTTACAATATAAATCATGTTACAGGTATACCACACAATCCCATAGGCCAAGTAGTCATAGAAAGATCCAATTGAACTTTAAAGTATATGCTAAATAAACAGCAACAGGTAACAATGACTCCTAGAAATAGATTGCATAGTGCTTTATTAACCTTGAATTTTCTCAATGCTGATAAGAAAGTAATAACAGCTGCGGAGAGACATTGGATGACAGACAAAATTCCTGAGCTAGACCAACTGGTTTATTTCAGAGATGTGTTCACCTCAGAATGGAAACCTGGATATGTCCTACATTGGGAAAGGGGTTTTGCTTTTGTTTCTGCAGGAGAAGAAAAGCTATGGATACCAACAAATTAATAAAAATTTGATTCGAACAGGAGAAACCCCTTGATAGAAAGAAGTAAAAGATCATCCACCAATGTGACATCTCTACAAGTTGTAAGAAAAATTTAACAAACAAAGGTTGGGGTAGGGTTCTGTTTTTGTCTTTCCAAGATAATGGAAATACCCATCTTCCAGAAATCATAAGACCTTAGATATCCAGATGTTTACAGCTGAAAGAAAGAATATATTGGTATCAATCTACAAAGGGTAAAATCTCACTGTCTAACATCTATAATCTCTATCAATCTAGAAAAATGTGGTTCCAATTTAATTTTAAACCAAGCTGGCTTTGGAGATGGAATTGGCTCACTCCTTCTCTAAACCCAAGCATATTGACAAAAGAAAAAGTTGAGAGATTTTTTTCAGTCCCATATCAGAAGAGCCCTCTGGTGTGAGACAGAAGGAAACCAATAAAAAGGGACCATTGTCTTCAAGATTCTAATTCTCTCCATGCTTACTCTTGATTTCTCAGAATCTTTTCTTACATGTCATGCCGTCTTTAAATCTAAAATTTCCATTTTGATAAAAAATAAGTTTTTACAATAGCAATCTCAGAAGTCTCCAGAAGGAAGATGGGGCCCCAACAACAACAAATCTACCCAATCCAGAATGATGCCATGGTAATAATCATCATACTACACTTCTTGCCAGAATTTTAGACAATCTTACCCATTACTCTGAGACTTGCTGCAAAATCTACAGTTAGTCTAACTGAGATTTAACTATCTGAGCTTTCTCACAGTACCCAACAGAGATACCATCACCCCCTAAACAGCAGGATGCAATTATAAGAAAATGATGCCCCTTTTCCCTAAGGTTTCATATTTCTCAGGGTTATGAATGATGGTTATAGAGTTGGGGAGGAAGAAAATATTAAACTCAGTATTCTTCTTAAGAAAAGAAAAAGTGTCTCAAAAAAGGGGAAAAGAAGAAATGGAATGGATAGTTATAAGATATTATGATAGATTATTGTATATACTAGTAAACAATTTTAGTAAAATAGCAGCCTTAGGTAATTTGCAGTGTATTGGATTCTTATATGTTGATACAAATGTAAACTATTTTTATATTCCTGTTTAAGATAATTTGTATATTGATACAAATACAGAACTATATTTGTTATAATGTACATATATTTCTACTCTTATTTGAAATAATTGTATATTGATGCAAATGTAAATTTATATGTGTCATACTTTATGTATGTTCTACTTCTGTAGCTTGAGTTTTTCTGCCTTGCCCACAGTCAGGACAAATCTCTGTCACCCGCCAGTCCCACAGCCGCTCAGACCCAACCAAGTAAACACAGAGACTTATATTGCTTACAAACTGTATGGCCGTGGCAGGCTTCTTGTTAACTATTCTTATATCTTAAAGTAACGCATTTCTACAAATCTATACCTCGCCACGTGGCTGGTGGCTTATCGGCGTCTTCACATGGTGCTGGTCATGGCGGCGGCTGCAGTGTCTCTGGTCATGGCGGCGGCTGCAGCCAGTCCTTCTGCCTTCCTGTCCTTTTATTTCTCCTCTCTGTTAGTCCCGCCTATCCTTCCTGCCTAGCCACAGCCAATCAGGTTTTATTTATTGATCAATCAGAACAACTTGACATACAGACCATCCCCCAGCACAGCCAAGTGCAGACCATCTCAAACACCTGCACTCAGGCCCATGGTCCTAATCATCCTCTATACGGACCTGCTGGGTAACGCCACAAGGAACCTGAGAATGGGCTCCCACAGGACATACAGATCATCCCACAGCATACTTCTGTTAAGGATATTCTGTATATTGATATATATTTAAGATTATTGTCATATTGCATATTGCACTATACATTTCTACCTCTGTTATATATATCTTGTGTATTGTCACAATTTTGAAGTCATCATCTTTACCATACATTTGCTTATAGACTGTTTACCTTGTTTACATGAAGCCTTAGTCCTTAGGTTATTTAGGTAGATAAGATTTATAGATTTATAGTCAACTATGCTTATCATCTCTATAGTTATGTTAGTTAGGTTATCCAGATTTACAGACACATAGGTTGGATGGACAGGTAATCTTCAAACACTTCATAGACCTAGAGAAAATGGCATTTAAATAACTCTGAATTCTGTTGGTGTGAGACACTTGCTCCTGGCATCAACAATTTGATCCCAAGAGAACGTTGTGCTTCTAAGACATTTCCATTTGGAGGTTTGTCTTTTTGGCACAAAATGGCCAATTGGGCAAAGAACTGTCCTTGCCTGAACTGCTGACAATACAAGTACTGTCCTTCTGGACAAGCGGGACACAAGGAAAAGTGACTTCTGAACTCTGCCAAGACAGGGTAAGATGGTCTTTCAGAATTCCTGCTTCTGAAAATGGTCTGTCAGATACTCTAGGCCTGTAGCCAATTTGAATGCACCAACAATGCTGAGAAACATAAGGTGACTGTCCAGGCTGACAGCTGTCTTGGTCTACTCTTGCAAGATTCCTGAAAGTTGCTTGCATCCATCTTTGATTTCTCAGGTACCATTGTATTCCTTCTCAGGTCTTTGATGGGATTGAAGACTAGCACTTCTAGTTACAACTTAGTATATATATAAGTATATATATATATATATATATATATATATATATATATATATATTCACATATATCTTAAATAGAACATATTAAGTACTAGATTCAGGTTCTTTAGGATAGGACACCTTTTGGAATGATCTTTGTAACATGACATTTACTTACACTCTTGACTTCTCTGGATTTTAATATGTGTTTCTTGCTTGATATTGTTCAAATTGATTGTAGTTCCATCCTATCTAGGTCACCATTCCTCATTACTCCTGGAAGAGATGCCAGCAAACTGCCTAAGGAGCAACATGTAATGGGATGCAGGTAAAGCCACAGAACATGTGGTGATATATAGATTAATTGTTATGGGCTAACTTAAGATATAAAAGCTAGCTAGCAAATGGCTTGAGCCATGTCAATACAGTTTTAATTAATATAAGCCTCTGTGTGTTTATTTGGATCAGAACATCTTTGGACTGGGTGGCACACAGGAAAACATTTAGCTACAGCCAGATTTAATTTTTAATTGAATTGGAACTACAAAAAGACCATTTATGTTAAGTGTCTGTAGAGAATAGCAGAAACAAACATTTTGGAAGACATGAAATTTTATATGTGATATACCAGTAGGCCAATTTATTCTTTTACTTGGGACATTTTTTTTTTCTGGATGATTTGTCCACTTTCTTCAGATGTCTCATCTGTCCAGTGTTCTTCAGATTTCTTAGTCTTCATTCTCCTGAAAGACAAAAGCAAAAATTCTTACCCTAGCCTAACTTTTGGGATGTTCCCTTTTGGCAAGTCATATCTGATTAAATGAAAAGCATTTGTTAGTTCTGTAAGCTAATTGAAATTGGATGATCATGCTGGTCAATGAACTGTCACCTCTTCTAATTAAGAGGTCTTTCTTGTTCAAACTGAACCTTTATCAATGTTGATGGTATCCATAGCTTTTCTTCTCCTGTAGAAACAAAAGCAAAACCTCATCCCCAATGTAACAAATATCCTGGTTTCCATTCTGAGGTCAGCACATTTTTAAAGTATATAGGCTGATTCAACTCTGTAATTTTTTCCTATTATCCAATGTCTCTCTGCAGCTGTTGTTACTTTCTCATTAGCATTGAGAAAATTCAAAGTTAATTGAGCATTATGTAATCTATTTCTGGGAGTTTTTGTTACCCCTTTCTGTTTATTTAGCATATCCTTTAGAGTTCTATTTGATCTTTCTATATCTGCTTGACCTGTAGGATTATGTGTTATATCTGTAATATGCTTTTTATTGTAATAAGCAAAAAACTGTTTCATTTTTACCAGAGACATATGTTGGAGCATTTTCAGTTTTAAAATGTGCAAATATACACATGATGGCCATAACTTCTTGAAAATGTGTGATTATAGAATCAGCCTTTTCAGAAGGCAGAGCAGTTGCCCATTGAAATTTTGAATATGTATTAATGGTGTGTTGTACATATTTCAGTTTTCCAAATTCTCCAAAGTAAAACACATTCATCTGCCAGATTTTATTCCCCTGAGTACCCTTTGGGTTACATTTTGCTGGTAGTGGAGTCTGATTGTAAAAAGAACAAATAGGACATTTCCTTATAATTTCCTTGGTTTGTTGCCAGGTTATGGAAAAATCCTTTTTTAAGCCCTTACTATTGACATGATCTTTTAAAAATAAAATTCTGAGGCCTCCAGCACATTTCCTACCAATAATTTATCAATCTTATCATTACCTTGTGCTGGAGGGCCTTGCAGACCCATAGGAATCAGATGTGATATATATATATATATATATATATATATATATATATATATATATATATGAGATAATTCCTATTTCTGATTATATCTTGTAATTAAATAAGTAGCAAAATTAATTCTGACTCATCAGGGATAAAAATTCTGCACTCTCAATATGTAAGACCACTCTTTCAGTATACTGAGAGTCAGTAACTATGTTGAGAGTTTACAAAAAATCCATTAATACCATCAGAATAGCATACAGTTCATATTTTTGAACTGAATTATAAGGAATTTGAGTCACTTTACTTAAATTTTCTGATTTGTAACCTGACTTTCCTTGTTTGTTTGCATCTGTATAAAATGTATGGGCTCCAGATATTGGAGTTTCCCATACAATAAGAGGCAGGATCCCATCAGCTCTCTTTATAAGTTGAATTCTATCAGTTTTGGGATATTTGTTGTTAATGTCTTCCAAAAATTACTGCAAGCTCTTTGCCAAGGTTCACTTTCTGCTCATAATTTGTCAATGTCATCCTTATCTGAATCTATTTCTGCTAAATGATGAAGTCTCACTTTTCCTTTTAAAATCAAGTCAGAGATGTTTTCCACATGTTTTTAATTTTTTACTGTTTATTTGGTAGAAATATCCATTACAATATAATATCTTCCCTCTGCATTACAATTTCTGTAGGAGAATGCTTAGAGGGTAAAATAACCAAAATGCAGTCAAGCTTTGAATGCACTATCCATATGTGCATCTTGTATTTTCTTTTGCTCCAAAGTCAATTCTCTCTCAGCTTCAGGTGATAATTCTCTTGGACTGTTTAAGTCCTTGTCACCTTCTAAGGCTTTGAACAAATTACTAATCATTTTTTTTTACCACAATAACAGTTCGTAGATGGGAAATATCTCTGAATAATCTTTAAAATTAATTAAGAGTCTGTAACCAATCTCTCCTAATTTGTACCTTTTGGAGTCTAATTTTTTTCTAGACCTATTTTATATCCTAAATAATTAATAGAATCTCCTCTATTAATAGAATCAGGAGCAATTTGTAATCTCCTACAAGGCAAAATTTTCTTTACTTCGTCAAACATTCTTTCTAAAGTATCTGCATTTGAATCAACTAGTAAAATATCGTCCACATAATGATAAATTATAGATTTAGGAAATTGTTTATGTATTGCTTCCAACAGCAGTCATACAAAATATTGCACAGGGTTGGGCTATTTAACATTTCCTATGGGAGAATCCTCCATTGATATCTCTTAACTGGCTGAGGATTATTATATGTAGGCACTCCGAATAATCTTTCTCTGTCTTTTTCTTGTAAGAGTATTGAGAAGAAACAGTCTTTCAAATAAATAACTATAAAAGGCCATCCTTTAGGCAACAGAGTAGGCAAAGGAATTTGTAGCAGGAATCTTAAAAAGTTCTTATTAATAAAATCAAACCTAAGGCCAGTTATTGGGGTGAATGCTGGAAGATCAGAGAAGCAGAACAAGCCATATCTACCTCAACTCGCCAATTCTTCAGCTGATCCTGTTTCCTCAGACTGGATGCCTCTGAGTCCTCATCCAGAATGAATCTCAGCTGAACTTCTGTTGGGAAGCCTGAAAGCTTAACCAGACAAACGCTTGTAGTTTCTGGTCCTCACGCCTTATATATCTTTCTGCCATCACTCCCTGGGATTAAAGGCTCACTTTCTGGGATTAAAGGCGTGAGTCACCATACCTGGCTGTTTCCAATGTGGCTTTGAATTCACAGAGATACATAGGGATTTCTGCCTCTGGAATGCTAGGATTAAAGGTGTGTGCTACCACTGCCTATCCTCTGATGTTTAATATTGTGGCTGTTCTGTTCTCTGACCCCAGATAAGTTTATTAGAGTACACAATATTTTGGGGCTGGTTGATTCTTCAATATGCTGAGCATTTAACTGCTCTTGTGCCAGCTCTTTTAAAAACTGCAGCTTCTCTGTTGTTAAAATGCCATTGCTGAACCCATACAGGCTTGTCTGTTAACCATTTTAAAAATAGAGCTGTTGGTGTCTTTGAAAGATCAGCAGTTGTTGGGTCCTGCTCTTGTACAATCTGGATGGTCGATGACTGTTCTTTATAAAACTGGCTAATATTTCTCTCAGAAACATGTATTAGTTTATGGTTTGTTTCTGAGGTCGGAGGAATGCCAGTCTGCATATTCCATGGTATTAATAGATCACAGCCCCCTAAATTCTTAGCTATATTAGCCACATATGGCTTTAATTTTCTTCTCGTCCTTCTGGTCCTATATATTCAACCCCTCTTGTACTCTGTTTCACTTGAGATAATGTTCCAATCCTTAACAGCTGAACATTTACCTCCTAAAGAGGCCAATTTGGGTTACAAAATTCTGGTGCGATTATTATGATGTCCACATTTGTGTCTAGAAGACCTTCCAAAAGAATGTCATTTATTTGTATTTTTAATTTTGGTCTGTGTCCATTTATAGTAGTTTGCCAAAAAAATCACTTTATGGTTTCTCCTGAATTTTCTATTCTCTCTGCTGTAGCTGTTCTATCACCATGAGCAGTATGGTATTTTTTGCAACAGGCATTTGGTTATTTAATTGCTCTGAGAAGGAGTTTCTTCTATGATGCAGGAAAGGACTGAACTGAATTTGCCATGGGGGCCTGAGAGAGACCCCTCATGGAGTTTCCTGATGGCAGAGACAAAGGATTATCTTGTCGATCTACATTCATTAGTCCAATGCTTTCCTTTACCACACCTTCTACACAATCCAGAGGGGAGGGACATTCTGTTGCCAATGTTCCTTGAAGAAATATTGTTTCTAGAAATGTACTGTTTGCAGTCCTTTTTTTTGTTGACCTTGTTTACTGCAATTAAAGCATCTGACATTATTATATTTCCACAGAGCTCTTGATATCACCTTCCCTATCCACCATATCATCATGGTCACGAGACTCAATATTAATTGTGTCCCTGATCCAATCCTCCAAGTGTGCTGATTTGCCCTTTAACAGCCTGATTACCCTCTTGCATGCTGCATTAGCATTCTCAAAAGCCAAAGATTCAATTATTATCTGTCTAGATTCTAAATTTGGTATCATTCTACTTACTGCTGAAGACAGCCTTTGTAAGAAATCTGTGAAGGATTCTTTTGGGCCCTGTATAACTTTGAAAATGATTCAGTTTTCTTTTCTGCTTCTTCAATTCTATCCCACACATTCATGGCTGCCATGTGGCATAGAATTAAGGTTTGGTTATCATATAAACACTGTCTTTTATATCAGCATAATCACATTCTCCAAGAAGTTGATTCTGAGAAATTTCCACACCTCTAGTCCTACATCATTGTTCTATAGTTTTACCTTCCTCTTTCCACCATATTCTTTGCTGTGACTGTGGTCCTGCCTCTAGCACTGCTTTAACTAGTTCTTCCCAATTCTGAGGAATAATTCTATTACAAGTTGACCAGGAGTTTAACAACTGCTTTGCAAATGGAGAATGCATGCCATATGATACTATAGCTTCTTTAAATCTCCTTAAATCTAATTTTCCACTGGAGTCCAGGTAGCTCGAACATACCCTTGAGCATTTGGCAGTTCCTGTAAGGTTACTGAGTAGATTAATATTTGCTGTCTGATGACCCGAGGCTGTTTCTTTGTGACTGCACAATTCAATCCTGAGATAGATTCACCTTTCAATTCTTCTGTCTGGGTCTGGATTTCTCTTTAGTTCATTTTAAAAGGTTTTTCTAAAGTTTATATCTTGGTACTCAAATTCACCAATCTTTTTAATGCTAAAATAAAAATAACCAAACAAATAATATTCATCATTGATGTCATGCACCTCCCATTAACATTAATTTTCTTCTCATTTAATTGTTCCATTTTCAGTCTGCCTAATGTGTTATCAAACAAAGACCAAATTCCTTCCATTGTAAAAGTGAGTCACATTTTTTTTCAATGTGGGAATTTTTTTAAACTAATTTCTCTCTTTAAGATGTCTTAATTGACATACCAAGTCTGTTGATTATGTAAAACAGAAGTCCAAGGGAATTTCAAAGAAGCTACCCACTGTGGTGGCAGTCCAAGATGGGAATCCAGAGAGAGCCCACCACCCACCAGGAGAAAAAAAAGCCAAAGAGATTCTGGTAATGTGCAGCTCCAGCTTGAGCCATGCAGCTGTGGCCTGATATGGGGGTCTTTGTAAGGCCATAAGCAGCTTTTTTGTGAATTCTTGCCACAATCATTGGAGTGCCAATTGTAGATGTATCTTAAAGGTCTTATTAAATAAAAAACAAGGAGCCAGATATAGGGGTGAAAACTTGAGAGATCAGGGAAATATAAAATTCCACAGGCTAACCTCACCTCACTGACACCTCAGTCACCAAAAAACCTACTTCCTGTATACCCATGCCTATATGCCTTTCTGTTCTGCTATCTCATTTGCTTTCTGTCTAGCTACATTACTTCCTCTTTCTGCCCAGCTCAGCCACTTTCTGTCTGTCTGTATGGAGCTCCATACTTCCATGGTTAACTAGTAAGGAGATTTAAAGCATGTGCCACCACACCTGGTTCTGTTCCCATTGTGGCCTTGAACTCACAGAGATCCAGACAGATCCCTGCCTCCTGAATGACAGGATTAAAGGCATGTGCTACCATTGCCTGACTTTTATGTTTAATATAGTGGCTGGCATGTTTCTCTGATCACAGTCTATTGAGGGACACAATACGTCATCACAGTTTTGACCTTCCACCTTATCTGAGACTTGTTATTTCTGCTTCAGTGCTGTCTACTGCAGCCTGTGTGGCCCATGAGCTTCCATACTGTCCTAAAGTCTCTTATGGTCACCTTCCTCTAGGAGTGCTGAGATCATAGCTGCTTGAGTGTGAATACAGCTTTTGTGTGATTGAATTCAGGCTGACAGGGTTGTATGGAAAGTTCTTTCACATACTGAGACATCTCTCCAGTTCCTGGACATTGTTAATCCTTTTTATCTTTATAATTTTATTCATTCACTTATCATAAATAATATGCTTGGTTTTGCTTGACTTCTATCTCAGAGATGTTGAAGACCACACCAGATTTATTATTCCATGCAAAGGCTATACTTGGTGTCAATTTGACTACAGCTGGAATTAATTAAACCCAAGCAGCAGAGCAAAAACCTGTGAGGGATTTTTCTGAATTAAATCACTTGTTCTGTGAAGACCTACTTTTAATCTGGATTTGAGTTGGGAAGATATATTTTAATTGGGATATATTGAGGTAGGTAGATTCACTTTTAATCTGGGCCACAATTTCTGGGGGAAGCATTTTTATAAAGAACACGGAAGAAGGAAGCTTTCTTTCTTTGTATGCTTGTCCTCACTTTTAGGGGCAAGTAATTACTTCACTGTTATTGGAGCTTACTTCTTCAGGATTCAAGAATATATTGAAGACCAGCCAAGACATCCAGACTTGTGGACTGTACAGCTACTGGATTCTCGTACTTTTTGTAAACAGTCATTGCTGGAGTAGCAGAACCATGGCCTGTATACTAATAAATCCCCTTTCTAGATAGATAGATTCATCCTTTTATTCATCCATTCATTCAATTCAATAAATTCTGTTCCTTTAGAAAACCCTGACAGATACATTTCCCACCACTCAAATAATGATTTAAAGGATAGAAACAATATAATTAGAACAAAAATAAATAGGAAAAAATGTAATCTAAGCCAATCAATGACTGCTTGAGTTAATGGTAATATGAGTCTGTGTCAATAGCTAAATTCTGCTAAAGTTCTTTTTTTTTCTGCTAAAGTTTTTAATGTTCATTAAACATCTCCATAACAATTAAAAGGGTTTCAGAATTAAATTCCACATCTCTTGTATAGTGTTACTTGCATTTATGTTTTCAGAGCTGACTGTTTGGTGTTGGATATCCAATTGGTACCATCATACAGACTTATAAGGTTATATTTAGGAATATATACATAAGTATATAATATGTATATGTAGCAACAATTTATGAAAAATTGGCCATAATTTGAAAGAGTACAAGGCAGCCTGTACAGAAGGGTATGGAGCAGTGGTTTTTCAGCTTGTAGGTTATGACGCCTTTTATGGTTGAATGACCCCCTTCCAGGGGTGCTACCAAGGAACCCAGCCCCCAGCAGATCAGAGAAATTGGAAAGGAGATGTTATGGTGGTATTCTATTTGTACTGAAATGTGATTTTAATTGTATGTTAATAAATAAAGTTTCCCAGGGGTCAGAGCTATTAGAGCCATAGAAAGAGCATGGCGGTGGTGGCACATGCCTTTAATCCCATAGATCTCTGTGTGTTCAGGGATATAGCCAGCATTGGAGACATGCACTCCCTAGTCTGGGCCCAGGTCTGCTTGGCCTCAGGCCGGACTAACCGTGAGCTGCTTGCTTAAAGCCGGTGCTACAAACAACTCAGGCCTGCCCTGCCGAACAGGGCCCCTGCCTGTAAAGCTAATATATGTGGTCAGAGCTTAAGGAAGCCAGAGCCAAGACTCAGCTCAAGAGGGAACACGTGGCTGGACTTAAGCTTTAGCTGGCTACACTTTCTTGCTCTCTCTCTCTCTCTCTCTCTCTCTCTCTCTCTCTCTCTCTCTCTCTCTGGATTCACATGTCAGACACTAGGTGGCTGTTTTGAAATTTCCTAGGATAGGATTTCTACTGTTCTATGCAGATTTGGTAAGTCACAACATATCAGATATTTTAATTGTTGGAATTATGCAGTTTATCACTATGCTTATCCTCATTTTACAATTTAAAAAGATAGTCAATTTAAGTGCCAGGATGACAGCTATAGAAAAACTTGTTAAACATGTAAAAATTCAGACAGAAGAAATTAACAGTGAAGTTATTTCAAGTTTGGATCATAAGGTTACAGAAAGAAAGTCTGTTTTCACACAGTCACCCTTAATTTATCCTGTAACTGTACAGCAGTTGCCTGATCAAATGACTACAGAAAATATTTGGGCTCCAATTGAAATGTTGGATTTAAAAAGGTTTAATGAGGCAATAGTATCTTATGGCATGCATTCCCCATATGCCCCACATGTAAAGCAAATGTTAAACTCTTGGTCAACATATAATAGGATTGTATCACAGGACTGGTGGGAGCTGGCACAAGCTGTTCTTGAGCCCAGCCAGAGGCTTCAATTTTTAACTTGGTTTAAGGATGAAGCTAAAAACATAGAAAAACAATGGAGGGATAAATGAATACAAGTTTGCCAGGATCAAGTTATTGGAGAAGGCCAATATGCTTCAGTACAAACACAATGATTATATGATGTCCAAACCCTAATTTTATGTCAAATGGCAGCCTTGAATGCAAGGGACAGAGTTGAGGAACCAGGAAAAAAACCTGAGTCATTTACAAAGGTTATGCAAGACCCAAAAGAATCTTTCACAGATTTTTTTTACAAAGACTGGCTTCAGCAGTAAAAAGAATGGTCTCGATTCAGAAGCTAGTAAGATAATAATTGAATCTTTGGCCTTTGAGAATGCGAATGCTGCATGCAAAAGCATGCAAAAGAATAATCAGGCCATTAAAGGCAAGATCTGCACTTTTGGATGATTGGATTAGAGACACGGTTAATGTTGAGGCTCATGAGCAGGATGATATGTGGGTAAGAGAAGCAATTTCAAAAGGTTGAGGAATGTTAGATGTTTTGGATGTGGAAAGCAAGGACATTTGAAAAGGGACTGTAAACAGGTCATTCCTAGAAACAATGTTTCTTCAAGGAACAATGGCAACAGAATGCCCCTTCCTTCTGAAGTATGCAGAAGGTGTGGTAAGGGAAAACACTGGACCAACAAATGTAGATCAACAAAGGACAGACAGGGTAATCCTTTGCCTCAGTCTTCGGGAAACTCCAAGAGGGGCCTCATGCAGGCCCCCATAGCAAATCCACTTCAAACCTTTCCTGCAGCTTAGAGGAAATCCTTGCTCTGAGCGATTAAATAACCAAATGCCTATTGGAATAAATCATGCTGGTCAGGATGATGAAACAGAGAGAATAGAAAATTCAGGAGAAAACATAAAGAAAAATTTTTGGCAAACTTCTATTAATGAACAAAGACCAAAATTAATGATAAAAATAAATGGTGTTTTGTTGTCTGGTCTGGTAGACACTGGTGTGGACCTTACCATAATTGCACCATAATTTTGGCATCCAACTTGGCCTCTTCAGGAGGTAAATGTTCAACTGTTAGGAATTGGGACATTATCTCAGGTGAAACAGATTGCAAGATGGCTCGAATGTATAGGTCCAGAAGGATAGAGAGGAAAATTAAAACCATATGTGGCTAACATATTTATGAACCTGTGGGGTCAAGAATTGTTGCAACAATGGAATACTCAGATTAACATCCCTCCAATCTCAGAAACAAATCATAAACTAGCACATGTTTCTGAGAGAAATATTAGAAGATATTGTTCTAATGAGTGGTCACCAGCCATCCATATTATACAAGAATAGGGCACAACAACTGATGATCTTCCAAAGACACCAACAGCTCTACCTTTAAAATGCTTAACAGACAAGCCTGTATGGGTTCAGCAATGGCCCTTAACAACAGAGAAACTCCAGGATTTAGAAGAGCTGGTAGAAGAACAGTTAAGTGCTCAGCATATTGAAGAATCAACCAGCCCTTGGAATTCTCCTGTATTTGTTATTAAAAAGAAATCTGGTAAATGGAGAATGGTAACAGACCTTAGAGCAATTAACAAAGTAATTCAGCCAATAGGCTCTCTACAATCTGGGATTCCTTTGCCTACCCTGTTACCAAAAGGATGGCCTCTCATAGTTTTTGATTTAAAAGACTGTT
The DNA here is from genome assembly GCF_004664715.2 of Peromyscus leucopus. Classification (NCBI taxonomy): domain Eukaryota; kingdom Metazoa; phylum Chordata; class Mammalia; order Rodentia; family Cricetidae; genus Peromyscus; species Peromyscus leucopus. The sequence continues at coordinate 139,836,762 of NC_051065.1, forward strand.
TCTTTTTAATACCCTTACAAGAAAAAGACAGAGAAAGATTTGCTTTCACAGTGCCTACTTATAATAATTCTCAACCGGTTAAAAGATTTCAATGGAAGGTCCTCCCACATGGAATGTTGAAAACCCCAACTCTCTGCCAATATTTTGTACAACAGTCATTGGAAGTGATATGTAATAAATTTCCTAAATCTATAATTTATCATTATATGGATGATATTTTACTAGCTGACTCAAATGCAGATACCTTAGAAAGAATGTTAGAAGAAGTAAAGAAAATTTTGCCTTTCTGGGGATTACAAATTGCTCCTAAAAAGATACAAAGAGGAGATTCTATTAATTATTTAGGATATAAAATAGAGCTACAAAAATTAGATCCCAAAAGGTGCAAATTAGGAGAGATAGACTACAGAATCTTAATGACTTTCAAAGATTATTTCTCATTTATGAACTATTGTTGGGGTAAAAACTGATGAACTGACTAATTTGTTCAAAACCTTAGAAGGTAACAAGGACTTAAATAGTCCAAGAGAATTATCACCTGAAGCTGAGAAAGAATTGGCCTTGGTAGAAAAGAAAGTACATGAAGGGCACGTGGATCGTATTGATCCAAAGCTGGATTGCATTTTGGTTATTTTACCTTCTAAGCATTCTCCTACTGGAATATTAATGCAGAGGGAAGATATTATATTGTAATGGATATTTTTACCAAATAAACCAAATAAAAAATTAAAAACTTATGGGGAAAAAATCTCTGACTTGATTTGGAAGGGAAAATTGAGACTTTGTCAATTAGCAGGAATAGACCCAGCATAAATTGTCATACCTTTAACTAAGGAGGACATTGAAAAATTATAAACAGAAAGTGAACCTTGGAAAAGAGCTTGCAGCAATTTTTTGGGAGAAATTAACAGCAAATATCCCCAAAGTGATAGAATTGATCTTATAAAGAGAGCTGATTGGATCTTGCCTCAAATTGTACGGGAAAAACCCATACCTGGAGTTCGTACATTTTATACAAATGCCAACAAACAAGGAAAGGCAGGTTACAAATCAAAAAATTTAAGTAAAGTGTTTGAAAGTCATTATAATTCAGTTCAAAAATCAGAATTGTATGCTATTCTGTTGGTATTAATGGATTTTTCAGAACCTTTCAACATAGTAACTGACTCTCAGTATGCTGAAAGAGTGGTATTACATATCGAGACTGCAGAATTTATCCCTGATGCTTCAGAATTAACTTCCCTATTCATTCAATTACAAGATACAATCAGGAAAAGGAGTCATACTTTATACATAACTCACATCCGATCCCATACTGGTCTGCCAGGCCCTCTAGCACAAGGCAATGATGAGATTGATAAATTATTGATAGGAAATGTGCTGGAGGCCTCAGAATTTCATAAAAAACATCACGTCAATAGTAAAGGTTTAAAAAAGGATTTTTCCATAACCTGGCAACAAGCCAAAGAAATAGTAAAGAAATGTTCTACTTGTTCCTTCTACAATCAAACACCATTACCAGAAGGATGTAACCCAAATGGTACTTATAGGAATGAAATCTGGCAGATGAATGTTTTTCACTTTGCAGAATTTGGAAAATTGAAATATGTACACCACACCATCCATACTTATTCAGGATTTCAATGGGCAACTGCTTTGAATTCTGAAAAAGCTGATTCTGTAATCACTCATTTGCTAGAAGTTATGGCCATCATGGGTATACCTACACAAATCAAAACTGACAATGCTCCATCATATGTCTCTGTTAAAATGAAACAGTTTTTGCTTATTACAATGTAAAGCATATTACAGGCATACCACATAATCCTACAGGTCAAGCAGTTATAGAAAGATCAAACAGAACTCTAAAGGATATGCTAAATAAACAGAAAGGGGTAACAAAACCCCCCAGAAATAGACTGCAAAATGCTCTATTAACTTTGAATTTTTTCAATGCCAATGAGAAAGGAACTACAGCTGTAGAGAGACATTGGATAATAGAAAAAACTACAGAATTAAATCGGCCTATATACTTTAAGGATGTTCTGACCTCAGAATGGAAACCAGGGTATGTATAACATTGGGGATGATGTTTTGCTTTTTTTTTCTACAGGAGAAGATAAGCTGTGGGTACCATCAAAATTGATAAAGGTTTGATTTGAACAAGAGAGACTTCTTAATTAGAGGAGGTGATAGTTCATCAACCAGCATGAACATCCAATTTAAACTAACTTGTACCAATAACACATGCCTTTTCATTTAATCAGATAATAACTTGCCAAAAAGGAACAAATGCAAAATTAGTCTTGGGGAAAGGTTTTTGTTTTTGTCTTTTAGGAGAATGAAGGTTAAGGAATCTGAAGAACACTGGACAAATGAGACAACTGAAGAAAAGGGACAAATCTTCTATTCCAGGAAACAGAGTGAAACGGTGTATGGGTATATATTATCTAAAAAAATTTATGTCTTCCTAAATATTTGTTTCTGCTTTTCTCTAAAGATTTAACACTATTGGTCTTCTAATAGTCGCAGTTCAAATAAAATTTTAAAGCTGACTTTGGAGTAGGAGAATGGCTTTCTCCTTTAAACTCAAGCATGTTGTTAAAAGGAAAATGCAAACTCCCTGTATCATGTCAGAATAAAAGAGACATCTTCTGCTATGGGACAGGACAAAAGCCAAATTAATTAAGGGACTATTCTATTACTAATCTCAACTCTTTGATTCTATTCTGATTCTTTAAACTTTTTTTAAAGTATGAATTTTATATCAAAATTTACAAGATTAATATATATATATATATATTAAAGTTTGTTAAGATATGAATGGTCATATAGAGTACTAACTAATTCTAGAAAAAAGGCTTCAATTAGCTGCATATATATGTCTTTGTGTTCAAGTCTCTTATCAGTTTTCTGCAGGAAATCACAGCCAGGCCTAACATCAACTGAAGTCTCCAGGAAGAAGACGTGGCCCCACAACAACAACAATTCCACCTAGACAATAATATCACTAAGCTGACAAACATCATCTACAGATCAACTTTGAATTACAAGATGCTCAGCACAATTTTGAGATGACTAGCTGAGATGATCCAGTCTCAAAGACTACTTGAATAAGGACTTAAGATAAACCCTGAACTTTGGCATTATACACAGACTGGATAATGGATATAGTTACCTTTCTTACAATTTGACAACTAACCTAAAATTTTATTTCAGGATAAAGATAACTTTGCCCATACCCAGCAGAAAGCAACTTTAAGAATACGACGCCCATATTCCCAAAGAGGTGGTGTGGGGAGGGTGGATTTTGGTTCTTTTAATGGGTTTTGGGTCTGGGATAATTTTCATTGTTTAGGGGGTTGGTTACAAGTTGTTGTCGTGGGTTAGAAAAAAGGTTAAGCAAAGGACATTAGATTTAAGGTTCTTGTTTAAAAAAAGAAAGAACAAAAGAAAGAAAGAAAGAAAGAAAGAAAGAAAGAAAGAAAAGAAAAAGACAATTACTAGTTTTAAATACTTTACATTGGATTGGAATGTTTTATATTGTTTGCAAATTTGAAATTGATATTGTTAGAAAATGCTACATGTATATTTCTAATTGTATTTATACCATTCATTTAACAATGTAATGCAATTTTCTGATCCTTGAATGTTATTATTACCAACTATTTGGATATAAAGAAATGAAAGTTAGTAGTTAGACATTACAATAAAACTTGTAGTCATATTAGATATGTTTTAAAAATTGAGCAGATATATTTTATACAGGTCGTCTTCAAACCCTTCAGAGATCTACAGAATATGGCATTTAAAATGTTTTAATAACTTAGAAATTTTTATTTTTTGAGGTATGTCTGCTCCTGGCAGTACCAATCTACTTCAGAGAAAATATGGACATTGAAGAAACTGCATATGGAGTTAACTTTCATTGTGGCAAAAGTTAGCCACTGGACAACCAAGTATCCTTGAATCAATAGGACAAAACACGAAACAAAGGACTACTGATTGTTGCCAAAACAAGTGTGGTTATGGCTTTATCAAAAGGCATCTTCTGAGGCCAGGACAATATGGCCCCATCCCTGAAGTGGCCTTCACAATCTGGAAAAGGTACAGTGCCCTTTTCTTCGAAGGCAGCTTAATAGGCAGTGGGCCGATGGCTTCTCTTGTGCAATGGAACAGCAGCTGAAAGCTCATGCCTCTCAATAGTAGACTGGCATTTAATAGAGGGATGTGGAGAAGAAGGGGATGCTGAGATGAAGCCATAAATACACAGCCAAGAAGAATGAACAGCTGAATTCAAAAACTGTCAACAATTTCCAGAATTTAAAATCCTGAATCATGACATGACACTAGTGGAATTTAGGTGTTTCTGGTACATGGACTTCTCTCACCCAATGTGAGGTTGAACTGTTGACCTTGCGTACATCCTACTTCACAAATGAGTCTGTCAGATACACTAAGCCTATAGGCTGAAGATGATGCCCCAACACTGTGGAGAAACCTCAGGTGACTGTCCAGGCAGCTGGCTGTTTCTGTCAACTCACAATTTTTTTGGAAGTTGTTTGCATGCACTTCCTCTTTTTATTTTTGTTAGCTAATATTATTTCCTTCTTGTATCTCTGAGGGAGTTGAAGATTAGTTACTTAAAATTGAAGATTAGTTAGTTATAGTTGAAGGTTAGTTAGTTATAGTTGAAGATTAATTAGGATAGAAAGTGAATTAGATACATTTTGGACTTACCAAAATAGGATAGATAATGGAATTATTTTCTCTGATTTGTCAAATACAAATGGACTAGACATTGTTTAGGTATTTATTACTTGTATATATTGTATATAGTTATTGTACGTTTGTATATAGTTTTTCTTTTGTTAGTTATAACCTTTTTGCTTTTTTTCTTTTTATTAAAATAGAAAAGGGGAAATATGGTGGTATTCTATTTGTACTGAAATGTGATTTTAATTGTATGTTAATAAATAATGTTGCCTGGGGGTCAGAGCTATTAGAGCCATAGAAAGAGCATGGCGGTGGTGGCACATGCCTTTAATGCCATCGATCTCTGTGTGTTCTCGGATACAGCCAGCATTGGAGACATGCACCTTTAAGACCTATAGGGCTGTACTTACATGCAGTGAGAAGGCAGTCATGTGTTTGGGTTTACAACCAATGAGAAGGCAGAACAGAAAGACTATTTAAAGACATACACACAGGAAATAGCTCTCTTTTGGGAAGCTAGGAGCACCGCAGTAGGAAGGGTAAGATTTTAGCTCTGAGCTCTGACCTCTCAGCTTTCTCTTTTACATTGGTTCTGTGTTTCTTATTTAATAAGACGGTTGGTTACATCTACAAGATATAGAGGTGGTGAACTACTGGACAGATGCACAGACACACAATGGAACTTTACCTGAGGGCCAAAGATTAATTCTTCATTTTATTTTTCTCTCTGCTGGTTCTTTGTTTTGTTCTGTTCTTTCACTCTGTTGTTTTTCTTCTACTTTTTCTTCCCAGGTGTTCTTCTTTTACATCTTTCCTGATATTATCCTTTCACTTCTTCCTTTATGTTTCTCTTCTATTTCTTCCGTGTTCTTTTTCCTTCTACATCTTTCCTCTTATCTCTTATTTTTAATCCCCCTTTACCACCTAAGACAAATATTTCTATGCAAGTACAGATTACCTCACAACCAAAAACAAATTGAAGTCTTTATATAAGTAGAAATCACATTAAGACCACAAGTTACATGTTTTCATTAGAAGACGATGAGTAATTAAATATTTTTCTTTGTATTAATTTTCCCAGGATAACATCTTTACCCCAAAGCAATGATTCTTTTATAATAGAAAGTTATAATTCAAAGTTTTACGCAAGCCAAATACATTTCAGCCAGTTCCTTTGTACTGGCAGGCAGCTGTTTGCGGTTTCAGTGTAGCAGATTCCTATCCTATTTTTATGCTAGAGAAACTTTAAACAAGTGGTCTAACACTCTATTTTTCTTTAAGTACAATAGGATCATTTAATTTCTTTTCACAGCTTTGTTTGTTCAAGCTGCATACCAGGCACTGTGATTAATTCTGTAAACTATATGACCAAGGAACTGAGCTCTGCCCTAGCTTTGGGTATATGGACATAACTGCTTTCTTTAGTCATCAACCTGTTTTTCCACAGGAAGGATTCATGGGTCTCTAATGCATGAAATATCCTTATTCTTATTTTTCTTCTTCTGCAAATCTCATATTTAACAAAGGAAAAGATAACTTTTAGCTTATTTTTGCCTTTTTTTTTAACTCTTATTGGAGCAATTGGCAGAACAACCTAAACCATTTTCCTTATCGTCTTAACCACCTGTCTCTTTTAGGCTAATTCAGAAAGTCCAAATAAATCATAGATTTAACTAATCATCATTGCTCTTATAAAAATCATCTTCATTATGATCTGCAAGTATATTGCACAGTGATATTGGGCATTTTCCCAAGAAACAATCACACTACACTAGATACAGTTGGATTCTTTCATATAGTAATCACAACATCCCAAATACAGCAAGCAGGAACACAGCAGCAGCCAACAGCAGGAAGGACAGCTAAAGCAAGGGGGCATTCTGGGAACAGTCCTCCTGGGACTTTGCCTCTCCAGTATGTACCCAGAGTAGCTTCATTATTTTCTGGGTGGTATTCTGTAAGTTCCATTGCTGACTGCAGCTCTTCTGACATGGTCACTGGTATAGGGGTCTCATATTACATATCCTCATATTAAATATTTACATCATGATTCATAATAGTAGCAAAATTACAGTTAGGAAGTGGTAACAAAATAATTTTATAGTTGGGGTAACTACAACACGAGGAACTGTATTAAAGGGTCACAGAATTAGGAAGGTTGAGAATTATTGGTTTAGAGGGAAGAAATGATGTAATTATATTTATGATCTCAAAAATAAAAAATTAATTAAAAATTTTAATGTGGAGTAATCCTTTTGTGCACTGTGAAGATATGTTGCTCTCATTGGTTTAATAAAGAGCCAACTGGCAAATAGCTAGGCAGGAAGAGGTTAGGCAAGAGCCACACTGAGGAAACACTAGGAGGAAGAAGGTCAGAGTGGCAAGGAGACACAGAGGAAGCAGGAGATGAACTTGCCATGCTGAAAAAAGGTTCTGCCATGTTATAGAGCATAAATTAATAAATATGGGTTAATTTAAGTTGTAAGAGCTAATTAGTAACAAGCCTAAGCTATTAACTGAATATTGATAATTAATATTCTATGTGGTTATTTGGGAGATGGTTGGCAGGATAGAAACTGACACTGACAAAGCTGATAAAGTTCTAGAATTTTATCTCATAGATACCATCTAACAACTATTATTTAAGCTACAAGAAATCATGTTTCTAATATTTGATGATAAAGCAAGAGGACTAGATTACCACAGTAGAACAGTGACTTAAATCCTGCACTTAGTGGTGCTAAGTCATGAAGTATTCTTCACTTTCTTTTAACCTTGATCTTCATCCCTTGCCAAAAAGCTCATATAATTCCTCTGTGCATGATTTGTTCGTTTGTTTAAGTCAAGGAGAGCATTCCTGGAATTTACTCTGTTACGGCAAGTTTTACTCAATTCCATTATTGAAAGAATTTGGGAAAATGACAGGATGAGATCACACTTTGACAGTGAACAATAAAGCCAGTATTAAAAAGTGTGCACAAGAAATTTGTTCATTTCTTTTAGATTTTCCAATTTTGTGGAATACAGGTTTTTGAAGTATGGCCTAATAATTTTCTGTGTTTTCTCAGTGTCTGTTGTTATGTGCCCTTTTTCATTTCTGATTCTGTTAATTTTGATATTCTCTCTATGCCTTTTAGTTAGTTTGGATAAGGGTTTATCTCTCTTGTTGATTTTCTTGAATAACTAACTCCTTGTTTCATTGATTTTTGTGTTGTTCTCTTTGCCTCTATTTCATTGATTTTAGCCCTCAGTTTGATTATTTCTGGCCACCTACTCCTTTCGGATGTGTTTGTTTCTTTTTGTTCTAGAGTTTTCAGGTGTGCTGTTAAGTTGTTAGTGTGAGATTTCTTCAAATATTCATGAAGTCATTTAGTGCTATGAACTTTCCTTGTAGCAGCACTTTCATTATGTCCCATAAATTTGTGTATGTTGTTCATTCATTTTCATTGATCTAGGAAGTCTTTAATTTATTCCAAGACACAGCTATACACCATTCTTGGACATATACCCAAAGGATGCTCAATCACAGCAGCTTTACTTGTATTAGCTGGAAACTGGAAACAACCCAGATGCCCCTCAACTGAAGAATGGATAATGAAAATGTGGCACATTTACACAATGGAGTATAAATCAGCTGGCAAAAACAATGACATAAGAAAATTTGAAGGCAAATGGACAGAACTAGAAAAAAAAATCATCCTGATGAGGTAACTCAGACACAGAAAGACAAACATGGTATATATTCACTCAGAACTGGAAGTAAGCTGTAAAGTAAAGGATTGCTATGCTACAATCCACAGACCCAGAGAGAGACTAAGTAACAAGATGGCCCAAGCGGGGACATATGAATCTTGCTGGGAAGGGGAAATAGAAGAATATTGTGGATGGACTGGAGGCTGATGGGGATGGGAACATGAGATACTGGGATGGGGGTGGATGGAGGGGAAAATACTGAAGTAATGACAGGAAAGGGGGGTGCATTTCGGGGTTATGTAGAAACCTGGTGCAAGGGAAACCCCCAGGAATGTACAAGGATGACTCCAGCTAAGAATCCTAGCAATAGTGGATATGTAGCCTAAACTGGATATCTTCTGTGATTAGATTGGTGACTTCCCCAATTGTCATCAGAGCCTTCATCCAATAACTGATGGAATAAGATATACAGACTCACAGCCAAACATTAGGCAGGCTTGGGGAATCCTGATGAAGAGAGGAAGGACTGTAGGAACCAGGAGGGTCAAGGACATCACATGAAAACCCACAGAAACAACTAACCTGGGATCACAAGAACTCACAGAGTATGAAGGAACAACAAGGGAGCCTGTAGCTAGAGTTTTCCTGCCTGGCCCACAGGTAGGACAAATCTCTCTCACCCGCCAGTCCCACAGCCGCTCAGACCCAACCAAGTAAACACAGAGACTTATATTGCTTACAAACTGTATGACTGTGGCAGGCTTCTTGCTAACTGTTTTTATATCTTTTTTTTTTTTAAAGATTTATTTATTTATTATGTATACAGTGTTCTGCTTCTGCTTGCATATATCCTTTCAGGCCAGAAGAGGGCACCAGATCTCATTACAGATGGTTGTGAGCCACCATGTGGTTGCTGGGAATTGAACTCAGGACCTCTGGAACAACAGCCAGTGCTCTTAACCTCTGAGCCATCTCTCCAGCCCCTGTTTTTATATCTTAAATTAATCCATTTCTATAAATCTATACTTTGCCACATGGCTCGTGGCTTACAGGCATCTTCACACGCGGCTTGTCATGGTGGCAGCTGGCAGTGTCTCTCTCTCAGACTTCCACTTCCCAGAATTCTTCTCTTCCTTGTCCTGCCTATACTTCCTCCTGCCTGACTACTGGCCAATCAGTGTTTTATTTACTAACCAATCAGAGCAACACATTTGCCATACAGAACATCCCACAGCAGGACCTTGCATTCCCTTGTAGAATTATTTTTCCAGATTTAGGTGGGGTACCACCCCTATCTATTTTTAAAAAAATTATTAAGAAATTTTCTATTCACTTTACATACCAACCACAGATCCCCACCTCTTCCCTCTTCCTACCCCCAGCCTTTGGCCAACCCACTCCCCATCCCCACATTTCCTAAGTCAAGGTCTCCCAAGAGGAGTCAGTAGAGCCTGGCACACTGAGCTGAGGCAGGCCCAAGCCCCTTCCCCCTGCACTGAGGTTGTGCAAAGTGTCACACCCTAGGCACTGGGCTCCAAAAAGCCTGCCCATGCACCAGTGATGAATCCCAATGCCTCTGCCTGGGGGCCTCCCAAACAGTTCAAGCTAAACAACTGTCTCCCATAGCCATAGGGCCTAGTCTATTCCTATGAAGCCTCCATAACTATTAGTCCACAGTTCATGGGTTTCTACTAGTGTGGCTGGTCATCTCTGCACATTTTCCCATCATGATCTCGATGTCCTTTACCCACAGAATCCCTCCTCTCTCTCATTGATTGGATTCCCGGAGCTCAGCCTGGCACCCAGCCTTGGATCTCTGCATCTGTTTCCATCAGTCACTGGATGAAGGCTCTATGATGATAGTTATGGTATTCACTAGTCTGGTCACTAGAGTAGACCAGTCCAGGCACCTTATTGACCAATGCCAGTAGTCCAAGATGGGGTCATCCTTGTGGATGCCTGAGAACTTCCCAGGCACCCTGTCTCTTCCTATTCTCATGATGTCTTCATTTATCATGGTATCTCTTTCCTTGCTCTCCCACTCTGTCCCTGTTCCAGCTTGAACCTCCCATTTCCTTATGTTCTTATCCCCCATTCTTTGCCCTCCAATACCCCACCCCCACAGTTTGCTCATGTAGATCTCATCTACTTCTCCTTTGCTGGGCTATCTATGTGTCCCTCTTAGGGTCTTCCTTGTTAGCTAGCTTCTCTGGAGCTGTTGGTTGTAGTCTGGTTTTCCTTTGCCTTACATCTAGTATCCACTTATGAGTGAGTACATACCATGTTTGTCCTTCTGGGTCTGTGTTACCTCACTCGGGATGATATTTTCTAGTTCCATCCATTTGCCTACAAATTTCGTGATGTCATTGTTTTTTATTGTTGAGTAGTATCCCATTGTGTATATGTGCCACATTTTCTTTGTCCATTCTTTGGTTGAGGGGCATCTAGGTGGTTTCCAGGTTCTGGCTATTATGAATAATGCTGCTGTGAACATAGTTGAGCATGTGTCCTTGTGGTAAGTTTGAGCATTCTTTGGGTATATGCCCAAGAATGGTATAGCTGGGTCCACACACCTATGAACATCTGATTTTTGACAAAGAAGCCCAAACTGTACAATGGAAAAAAAAGCATCTTCAACAAATGGTGCTGGCATAACTGAATGTCAACATGAGGAAGATTGCAAATAGATCCATATCTGTCACCATTCACAAAACACAAGTCCAAGTGAATCAAAGACCTCAACATAAATCCAGTTATACTTAACTTGATCGAAGAGAAAGTAGGAAGTAGTCTTGAATGCATTGGCACGAGGGACCACTTTGTAAATATAAAACCTGTAGCACAGACACTGAGTGCAAAAATTAATACATGGGAACTCCTGAAACTGAGAAGCTTTTGTAGGGCAAAGAACATGGTCAATAAGACAAAGCAACAGCCTAAGAATGGGAAAAGGTATTCACCAACCCCACATCTGGCAGAGAGCTGATCTCTAAAATATAAAAAGAACTCACAAAGCTAGACATGAAAATACCAAACAATCTAATTAAAAAATGGGCTACAGAGTTTAACAGACAATTCTCAACAGACGAATCTCAAATGGCTGAAAGACATTTAAGGAATTGGTCAACATCCTTAATCATCAGGGAAATGCAAATCAAAACAACTCTGAGATACCATCTTATACTTGTCAGAATGGCTATGAACAAAAACACTGAAGATAGCTTGTGTTGGAGAGGATGTGGAGAAAGGGGAACACTCCTACACTGTTGGTGGGAATGCAAACTTGTACAGCCACTCTGGAAATCAGTATGGCAGTTTCTCAGAAAATTGGGAATCAATCTACTTGGTAGAATTTTTGAGGTCACTTATGTAGACTACCATATCATTTGTAAATAGTGAAAGTTTGGCTTCTTCCTTTCCAGTTTGTATCCCCTTGATCTCCTTTGGTTCTCTTCTTGTTCTAGCTAGAACTTCGAGTACTATTTTGAATAGACATGGGGAAAGTGGACAGCCTTGTCTTGTTCCTGATTTTAGTGAAATTGCTTTGAGTTTCTCTCCATTTAATTTAATGCTGGCTGTCAACTTTCTCTAAATTGCCTTTATTATGTTTAGGTATGCTCCTTGCATTCCTGATCTCTCCAGGACCTTTATCATGAAGGGGTGTTGGATTTTGTCAAAGGTTTTTTCCCCATCTAATGAGATGATCATGTGGTTTTGTTCAGTTTGTTTATATGATAGATTACATTGACAGATTTTTCATATGATGAACCATCCCTGCATCTCTGGGATGAAACCTATTTGATCATGATGGATTTTTTTTTTGATGTGTTCTTGGATTTGGTTTGCCAGTATTTTATTATTTTTGCATCAATGTTTGTGAGGGAGATCGTTCTGTAATTCTCTGTCTTTGTTGCATCTTTGTGTGGTTTGTGTATAAGGATAACTATAGCCTCATAGAAAGAGTTTGGCAATGTTCCTTCTGTTTCTATTGTGTGGAACATTTTGAGGAATATTAGTATTAACACTTCTCTGAAATTCTGGTAGAATTCTGCACCGAAACCATCTGTCTTTGGATTTTTTTTGTTTGGGAGACTTTCAATGACTGCTTCTGTTTCAGTAGCAGTTATAGGTTTATTTAAATTGTTTATCTGATCTTGATTTAATTTGTGTATATGGTACCTATCCAGAAAATAATCCATTTCTTTTAGATTTTCCAATTTTGTGGAGTAAAGGTTTTTGAGGTATGACCTGATGATTCTCTGGTTTTCCTCATTGTCAGTTGTTATGTCTTTTCATTTCTGATTTTGTCAATTTGGATATTCACTCTCTGCCTTTTGCTTAGATTGGATAAGGGCTTGTCTATCTTGTTGATTTTCTCAAGGAACCAAACCTTGTTTCATTGATTCTTTATATTGTTCTCTTTGTTTCTATTTTATTGATTTCAGCCCTGAATTTGATTATTTCCTGGTGTCTATTCCTCCTGGGTGACTTTGCTTCTTCTTGTTCTAGAGCTTTCAGGTGTGCTGTTAAGTTGTCAGTGTGAAATTTCTCTAACTTCTCTATGTAGGCATTTAGTGCTATGAATTTCCTCTTAGTACTGCTTTCATTGTGTCCCTAAGTTTGGGTATATTGTACATTCATTTTTATTGAATTCTAGGAAGGTTTAATTTTTTTTATTTCTTCCTTGTCTCAGTGGTGATTCAGTTGAACATTGCTCAGTTTCCATGGGTTTATAGGCTTTTTGTAATTTGTGTTGTTGTTGAATTCTAACTTTAAGGCATGGTGGTCTGATAAAATACAGGAGGTTATTCCATTTTTTGTTTGTCTTTTCCTCAATTTCTTTATGGGAATTTTTCATTTTCCCTTTAAAGGCCTCTATCAGCTTCTTAAAGTCATTTTAAAGGTTGTTTTCCTCTGCTTCTTCTATGTTGGGGTGTTCAGGTGGTGCTGATGTAAAACCACCAAATTCTGGTGGTGCCATATTGCTCTTTACGTTGTTGAATGTATTCTTGCACTGGCAAGTACCCATTTCTTCCTCCAATTGGGGCAAATGGTATCTGTGCCTCAGGGAGCCACTCTTGGTCCAATCAGAACTCTGTGTTCGATGCTGGAAGGCTCTGTGTTGCAGGGAGCACCTGCAGCCTCTTGGTTCAATTGGAGCTGGCAGAGTCTGCATCTCAGGGAGCAACTTCAGTCTTGGAGGATGGGTGGGTTTTGGGTGTGGATTGGGGATTGTAGGTTACAGGGCCCAGTGAGGGTGGTGGCCATGTCTCCCTGCAGGAGTCCTGCCTGCTGCCCTGTACCTGGGGCTGCAATGGGTGGGGTATAGGGGCACTGGTTTTGCCTCTTCATAGGTTCATTTTAAAATTATATTTTGAGATTGTGATTTTATCATTTCTCCCTTCCCTTTCCATCCTTCCAACTTTACCATGTTTTTTTTAAATCTTCTACATCTTCTTCTTGCTTTACTGCAACTAGTGAAACATTGAAAACAATAGATAAGGTAAGACAGTTTATCACAGACTTTGCCGCAAACTCAAGGGAAAAAATTTCAGTGTATCATAGGTAGGCATCATAGTTATTCCTGGCTTTTATAGACAACTTTTTATCAGAGAAAAACGTATTTCTATTCTCTGCTTGCTAAGAATGTTATAAAAAAACACTGTAGACTTGATCAACATAGATTCTTTCATGAATATTTATTTTCTTGGTGTTACTCCTTTAATAAGTTAATGTATTGCATAATGTTCAGTTTCTCTATTGGGACATGACTGACTGTTTAAACATAGCATTTGGCTACTAGAAAATAAACGGCTCTGGTTAAATTAAGGACATGTTGTTCCATGATCTGGTTTGTAAAAGTGATCTTCACTGACATTGAGGCATATTAGAAAGACTGGGGCAATTCTGGAGACATCTGAAGGAAAATGAGTCACTTAACACAGAGTGGTTGAAGCTTCTCAAAGACAGCTAAGAACCAAAAATTTCAACACAACGAACAGTGTTTGATTTGGAGCTTTCTCCGTTCTCAGATGTAAACCTTCAGTTTTCTAGAAATCTAAGCAGAATGTCCTTGTATAATGTCAGTGGCTCCTGGTTTTATCATATCACATTCTAAGCCCACCCAGGGCATCTTTCGAGACACCTCATACTCTCACTTATCAGAGCTAAGGCAGAAAAAAAACCACAAAACCCCAAAAAACCAAGAGACTTCTTAACACCTCTTTGAGATGTAGCTCAAGGGCAATGAAAATGGCATAAATGCTAATGCTAAGACAATTAATTGTGATTTCCCATAAGAAGCCCCTATGAAACTTGAGTATGTCTTATTCTTTCTCTCAGTGCTTTTGTAATTTAGTAAACTACCAACTGTAGTTCTGAAATTCTTTTCTCCATCAAAGCCACTAATCCCAGGACTGTCTAAATGGAGAGCACAGAAGGCAAAGGAAACTCCTCAGATAGCAGGAAGCGAATTATCAGTTATAAGGCTTTACTCTTAGAAAAGTAGTTTCATTTGGTATCTCCAAGATCAAAATGCCTTGTCTCTCTTATTTCCTCTAGAAGGATGCTTGCAGTTTGTAATGACTTTTTCTGTGTTTATATATTTTAATTACATTTTTATACAGTATATTCTCTCATTCTTTCTGTTGTCACTACTCTATGTGTTTCTTAATGCTTTCTTTTTTAAAAGTTGCTTTGCTTTTCTAAAATGTCAAACACATAGCAAATAGCAACACATGTTTATGGAATCCATAACCAAATTATTTAGAACTCATTTAGTGCCTTGTTTGAATAATATCAAAAATACATAGCTCCAGAGAGTGTATTTCAGGTGAGGAGAGCATTACACAAATAAGTGGAAAAAAATCTGATTCAAATTTGTATTTTAATATATTTGACTTTAACCTTTCAAACATTACTTCAGGGGGAAATTTAAGGCCACACCAGTGATTATAGTGGGCACAGAAACTGTTTGGATTAGAATTTAATCATTCTTTTAAAAAAACTTTTGAATAAAAATATGAGACCGTGTAGATGTAACCAACCATCTTATTAAATAAGAAACACAGAACCAATGTAAAAGAGAAAGCCAATAGGTCAGAGCTCAGAGCTCAGAGCTCAGAGCTCAAATCTCACCCTTCCTCCTGCGGTGGTCCTAGCTCTCCGAAAGAGAGCTACTTCCTGTGTGTATGTCTTTTCATAGTCTTTTGGTTCTGCCTCCTCATTGGTTGTAAACCCAAACACGTGACTGCCTCATCACTGCCTGTATGTACAACCCCCCAGGTCTTAAAGGTGTATGTCTCCAATGCTGGCTGTATCCCTGAACACACAGAGATCTATCTAGCTCTTCTACCAAGTGCTGGGATTAAAGGCATGTGCCACCACTGCCACACTCTTGCTATGGCTCTAATAGCTCTGACTGCCGGGCAACTTTATTTATTAACATACAATTAAAATCACATTTCAGTACAAATAGAATACAACCATAAGACCGTATTAATAAATAGATCTTTATGGATTGAGTGGGATTAAAGTTAAATAAGATGAAATACCCAGGATTTAGAATTTTCTCAAGTATGTGTGAAGTGCTATCCAATGGAAGGAAGTTCTGATCAAAGCTGAAATTACAATAAAAAGAAAGAAGATGAATATGGAAAAGGGATGATGCTCTGTGGAAGTTTCATTGAGAACTGTTCACCAAGGCAAAGTGGTAGAAGGGTGGATCCATTTTTTCTGTAAGACCTCTTACCAGATTGGATCAAATGTATATGATATTGATAACAGCAGGATTTACCACTGGAATGCTGGGGAATGTGTTTATTAGACTGGTGAACTGCTCTGACTGCGTCAAGAACCAGAAAATCATGTCCATGAACTTCATCATGATCTGTTTGGCAGTTTCCAGAATCAGCTGTCTGACTGTGGTATTTATTGATGCAACCTTACTAGAACTAGCTCCTCATTTCTATGATTCTTACATTCTAGTAAAATGCTCTGATATATTCTGGGTTGTGACCGATCAACTGTCTACATGGTTTGCCACCTGCCTTAGCATTTTCTGCTTCCTCAACTGCCCACTTCTCCCAACCCCTTTTCCTCTAGTTAAAGTGGAGAATGAGAAGAGTGGTGATTGTTTTTCTTGTATTTTCTATGTGCTCACTGATTTTTTATTTTCTACTGCTTGAAACACTTCCTATTTTGAGGAATATGATCATGATCTCTAAAAACAATCTGACTTTATTTTCAGATACAAGTAAGACTATTGTTGTAGCCGGGCGGTGGTGGCGCACGCCTTTAATCCCAGCACTCGGGAGGCAGAGGCAGGTGGATCTCTGTGAGTTCGAGGCCAGCCTGGGCTACCAAGTGAGTTCCAGGAAAGGCGCAAAGCTACACAGAGAAACCCTGTCTCGAAAAACCAAAAAAAAAAAAAAAAAAAAAAAGACTATTGTTGTTCAAAAGCTAATTGTTTTTGACCTGATGTACTTGTTCCCATTTCTTGTGTCCCTAGCATCATTGTTCCTTTTATTTTTGTCCTTGGTGAAGCACTCCAGAAACCTCAACCTCATTTCTACCAGCTCTGACGTTTCCAGAACTAAGGTCCACAAGAAGGCTGTGAAAATGCTGTTGTCTTTCCTCATTCTCTTCATAATTCACAGCTTTTTTCATGCAGGTGGCACGTTGGTTATTTTTTTTTATTTTCCATCAAACAGGTCAATTAAGTTTGTTCTGTTAACATTAATTACCTTTCCTTTAAGTCATTCATTTATTCTGATCCTGGGAAATAGTAAGCTTCAGCAGACAGTAGTGAGGGCCCTTCAACATCTTAAAAGCCAGCTGCAAGAGATGATCCTCTCCCTTCACAGATTCTCCAAAGTCTTTACTAAGTGAATAACTTAATAAGGAGCCTTGGAAGGTCACTGTTCTTCTGCTGGGGTCTTTTAAGTACTGCTAAACATACACGAATAGTTCCTTGAACATACTGCATTTTGTGACAATTTGCACACAGTCAGGCTATAAAACACAAACCTATCTTTTTTTGTTGTCTGTTTACAGCATTGGTAATAAAAACTAATAGTCTCAAACATTTTAAAGGAAATCAAATAGTTAATTTTACAGGCAAAAGGTATGTAATTATAATTCACAGGGAAGGTTCATAATATCCAGGTAACTCGTAAGCCAGAACAGGCAGAAGATGGGCAAAATGTTGATAAGAGATTAAGAAATCCTAAAGAGAAAAAACATCTCACAGCTTAAATTATTTAAAAAAGCTTTCCTTTGGTTTTTCAGATTTATTTATGTGTATGAGTATTTTGTCTGCATGCATGTCTGTGTCTGGTGTCCACAGTCCACATAGGTCAGAAGACGGTGTTGAATTCCCTGGAACTAGAGTTACAGGTCATTGTGAGTGACTATATGGGTCCTGGGAACTAAACCTAGGTCCTGCCAGAGAAGTGCTCTTAATGGCTGAGCCATCTTTCCAGCTCCCACAGCTTAAATTCTTAAGTGTTATTTTCCTTTTGATATAGAAACTTAATGGCCTGGAACTTGCTACGTAGACCAGGCTGGCTTTGATCTCATAGAGATCCACCTGCCTCACACATTCTAGAATTGAAGACTTGCACCACCATGTCTCACTTCTCATTTTTCTTAAACGAAAAGACAAGTATATCTTTGTTATTAAAGCATTTGTCGATACTTATGGAATAAGAAGGTCATATGAAAATAGGGATGACCTTATGCTTACAGTGGGAAACATTAATCTTCATGTGAATTCCCAAGTTAAAATTATTTTTGCTGTTTCTACAAACTTGGTAATTTTTCTAAATTCTAGAGCAGCATATACACTGGCAGTATGTTCACAGTGGCAGAAATCAGTATGTCTATCATGTTATGGTCTTGTTTATGGTCTATCTAAAAATAAATTAACCTTTACTTCAGAATCACATTTATGTTGGTACTACAAGGTAACATGTCCTGTAGAGAATGAAATGTATTTGTGTACACACTTCATTGCAATCTGATTACCAGAGTTCTTAGCACAAGACACTGATATTATATGAAGAGAGAAGATAAAGAAAGCAGTTTATGATACATGGCAAGTTTAAAGGGTACTGTGGATGTGTAGATGTACTTATAATGCTGCAATTTAAGTGTAGAAACAATAGCTGTAAACTCCAAATAAGAGAGTGGGGGAAATTTACTGTAACATTTTCACTGTGACAGTAGTAATTATAACATTATACAGATAAGACATTATACACAGTATACTTTTGTTTAGTCTATATAGTTTTAAGGTAAAACAACAAGCTGCAATGAAATGATGATATACACGTCAGTTTGGCTCGGTGGAGTTATAAGAAAGGTAATGGTAGAACTATTCACATTTTCCACCCAACTACCTCTGAGCTATGTAGTTCTTCTATATATGTGATAAGAATGATGTTGATGATTGCTTTAATAATATAGCACACATTTATTAGTAATCTGTACTTTATAAAACAAAATATGTTATTTTATGAATTGTATTTTAATCATCTTGCCTTGGAAAACGTAATGTGTAAATTCAGTTGAGTACAGGTTAGCCTTAGATGTTGTCCTCATTTTTATTTTGAAGAATTTATTTTTATTTTATTTAGTATTTAGTGTTACTGAAATTTGGTAATCAAGAGAAGCTAATTAAGTACACATGTGATCAACTTTTGATTCTAATGAAATGGTTTTTGGGGTAAGTGAGCTAATGTATAGCTAGCAATAACCTACACTTAAGCAAACTTTAGGAGAGAGAAGTATAAAGAACAGGTCTTATTCTTGACAGTAGAAGAATGGCAAAATACTAGTAAATGAACCCAGGCCATAGGATATGTTATTGCAATGAATGGTTTGTTCTCCACATGTTTGAATGACAAGTGAGCTCTAGCCCTGTGCCTCCTCTATCTCCATCTGTCACCTTCCTGACAGCCTCAGCAGCATCAGACCCTCTGTCAATATATGTAACCCCAGGCCAATGCATGCAACCTGGAATGATTGACCAAAATGTTGGTGAAAGAGGGAAATCATTACTTATTTTTCACTACTAACCTCTTACCTGACAAATAAATGTTCATTTTGAGAATTTATTTTGTGATGATTTCTTCTTTCCATCCACAGAGGTAGGCAGTTGACAGGAGAGGAATACCTTGAGTATGCTGATGGAATTGGGTAAACTCTGATGCCAAGTTCTAAAGGTATCAGGGACACAAAGGCATGCTTTCTTGAGTATTTCTGGATACATATACCAGATAAAAACCTGTATCTGTACTGACTTCTAAGAATGGTTTACAGATTTGTCTCAAGTAAGTCATATGCTACTTTTTAGGTGACTTTTCCTTGCAAAATCTCACTAGACCCTTTTGATGGTTGTTGACATTATGACAAAGGCCTTCCAAATTCTCCCAATTTTAGACAACAGGTAATATGCTACCCATCTATTTCTTAAGAATAATATTCACAAGAAAATTTATCTGAAATTCTGTTAAATGCATTTGAGAAACACACAAGCAATCCTTTTTGACTCCTTGTATATCAAATCTCATTTTACAGTTTTTCTAGGTTCTCTTCCCCCCCCTGTGTGTGTTATGACAAAACTAATACATTATCTGAGACTAAGAAGATGCCTAGTTGCTCTCATTCTAACCCTAAACTCCCTGCCACTGGGGAGCCTGCCCTTCTAAGCTAGGCGAGCTCCACCTGAAGTCTGTTGTGAGGAAGAGCTAGTGAAGAATATTTTCCTGTCTTAATTTTGTTTCCCCTTTTCTGTGATAAAAAAAACTCTGATGGAACAACTTAAAGGAGACAGGCTTTATCTTAGATCACAGTTCAAGGCACAGTCCATCATGGCAGGAAAAACAAGTGGCAGGGGTTTGAAGCAGGGGATGACATCAGACCCACAACTGGGAAACAAAGAGCTGAATTCAACTGTTGTTCAGCTCCCTTCTTCCATGCACACAGCCCAGGATCCCCTGTCCAGGGAATGGTCCCACCCCCAATTAGGACAGTTATTCCCACATCAATTAATATCAAGATAATCCCCACAGCCATACCCCGAGGTCCATCTCCTAGGTGATACTAGATCTGTCAAACTGACAATTACCACTAGCCATCCCATCCTTCGAGAAATTGAGGAAAAATTGTAGCTCTTTGTTTTGAAAATGAAAGAGGCATGCTATTCAAAGTGAAACAAAAAATTACAATGAAGCACAAGAGGAGTATTTGTAGATGGTATTGACTAAGTTGGGTAAATACCCTTCATATGTGGGAGATGAATATGACACTTCACATTTTGGTCCTGGTCTCTGGCATTGCTCTTTGGGTTAAGATTCACCCTTAAACATTTAGGATCTCTTACAACTAAAAAATTCCAAAAGGCTTCAAGTTATTGTCTATCAAACGAAAAGTTGCTAAGGTCAGCATCTAAGTGCAATTAACAAGAATTGGGCATATTTCCTCACGAACTTCTTGCTATTGATAGGACATGAGGGTGTTGTGGGTTGGGAACACTTGCCACTGGGCACTGTTGGCCACTGAGAACATTGGGAGTCTTAAAGATGAGTGCCTGAAGTGTTGAGGGAGACAGAAAGAGGCAAACATGAAGTTCATCAAATCACTTTACTGGAATATCACACATGCACACAAGAGAGAGACAGAGAGAGAGAGAGAGAGAGAGAGAGAGAGAGAGAGAGAGAGAGAGAGAGAGAGAGAGAGAGAGAGGAGTGACTTAAAAGGCTGTGTAATTCAAATGGAATACTGAGATGTGTGAGAAAAGGTGATAAGATCATTCAGAGATAAAGTATTTGTTACATTTTTTTTAACTTCCCATTATGTTTTGTATTAATTAGGTCAGAGTGGATTTCCACAAGTACTTTATAACTATTCCTTGGTGAGAAGTGCTATTTGTTTTTTAGCCCAGTACATCATGAAATCAATTATCATCTGTTTTCTGATTTTTAATTTGCCTGCATGTATGTGCAACATGTTTATTCTTGGTTCCTCTGGAGGCTAGAAGAGGGTATCAGATCCACTGCAACTGGGGTTACAGATTGTTGTAAACCACTATGTGATATTAGATGAGAACCTGAGTCCTCTGTAAGAGTAGCAAGTGCTCTTAACAGCTGAGCCATCTCTCCAGCCAAGTATTCTGATTTTAACTAGAGCTATCATTAGATGCTTAGACTAATTATTTTGATTGTAACTCTAGCATAAAGATTAATTTAATCAAGTTACCTTTACAAACATTTTATAATAATACACATTATACTTAGATATACAGTAACAATTTCTCCATCGTACAAAGCTCAACCGTTTGATATTTTAAAGGAAATATAAAAGGTAGTTCATCACAGGATTATAAATAATATCTATAGTTACATAGACCTTTAAAAAATGTAAATATTCAGCTGGATTTTTATTTCTCAATAGTATGATAGATATGATTTTATAATTCTCAATGTTTTCTTCATAGAGTACATCTTTAATGTAACTATGAACATAAATGTTCTTCAGTGAGTATCACTGGACTTATTTTCTTATTTTTAAAAAAACATTAAGTCTCATGTTTTGGTCTCTTTTAAACCATGCCTAAAAATGATGACTCTTTTTCTGGTGGCCTTCAGAGTATTTCTAAAGTATTAGTAACTTCTAGGTCTCTTGATTTCCATACCATGAAATCTAGGATTGTCTTGCTCTTTCCAAATCCTGGGACTAGAATTCCTTTGCATGTAGGCCTGACAGGTTTTGTGAGGCATACATCAATAAACTCTCAGAATTTTGTCAGTGTACTCCACACTAATGAAATAAAAATGTTTTGAGGAAGCTCACAGGAAATGCATATTGAGATGGGTTCTTATCATGTGGCTCAGGGTAGCCCAATATTCACTACATAATTTCAGCTAGGCTCAAACTCAAAATCTTCTTGACTCAGCCTCTTGAGTACTAACTAGAATTACAGGTATGTAATGCCATGCCTAATATTTTTTCTAAAGTTCTCAAATTAATTATAGCATAGAGTCAAGACAGAAGCTGATATTAGAATCATAAAATAATACAATCTATTTTTACACTGAATTAGTGATAACAAGACAAAAATGAATAAAAAGAAGAATATCACTGTTATTCTCCACCTCAACTTGACAGATAGGTTTAAAAAATCAACATGGAGGAGAAGGAAAGAATGTAAAAGGTAGGATGAGAAAGAGTGCAAACTTTTAGATATCACATGGTGATTGCACACTTGAACTACAATTAATTACATTAGACCAGCACAAGATCAGGCCAGTTCAAAGATTCCATCATGGAATAAAGAGGGAATCCTAAGGCCCAATCCCCAGCTGAGGAGCTATAGGCAGATAGCTATTGTCACTTTTCTTTAGGAATGTGGATGAATGACCCAACATCCTTGAATATATAGGTAACATGAATTGGACTCAGTGGATCTAAAAAAATAAATAAAAGGAGGATATCAAGTAGGAAGATCTAGGAGGCAGCTAAAGGTTCAATACTGAGTATAATTCTTCAGGCACTGTTCACCTTATTGTTAAAGACAGTGACGTTCAATGTCCTTGAACTTGCCAAGTAGGCTAGCATGGCTGGCTAGAGAGCCCCAAGGACCCACTTCTGCCTCTCCTTGGCACTGTGACTGCAGGCACACTACCAAGCCTGGCTTACTTATGAAGCTTCTGGGGATCAAACTTAGGTCTTCAAGCTTTTACAGAACGTACTTTACTGACTAAACTATGTCTCCAGCTCTTTCGCTCTGTGGTCACTCTTATCTGTCCTATTATAGTTGAATTTTTCTGATACTTTAAAACATCAGGTACATTTCTTTATCAATTAAACATTGACTATTTTCCCCTCAAGCACTCATTTAGATTAAAACTTTAGCAACAGAAATCTTTGGCATACAGCCTTGGGACTCCTGTGACATTTAAAATGTCACTAGGCAAGAGTAAAGCCTGTTGGCACATGTCAGGGGATCATGAGTTCTCAGCTAGCCTAGGCTACACAGCAAATTCCTGAGCAATCTTGTTAAACAAAAACAACACAAAACCAAAGAAAAATTAAAAAAAGAAAAAAAATAACAACAAAATACAATAACAAAAGTGAAGCTTTTAGGTTCACAAGCTTTTCTAGAATTACAGTAATGAGGAGATATTGAATTTTCTTCTAAAGTTTTGTTCATCACTGGATTCTTCTGCTTTTGTTTTTTTGGGGCAGATTTTTCATCACGTGGTCCAGGCTGTCCTTGAACACATGATGTCTCAACTCAACCTGATAACCTCTGGGATAACGGATGTGCACTATTATGACTGGCTCTCACTGGATCCTTTCAGTTATCTTTGAGCACCGTGAGATTTCCCTAGAAAAGCCTGGAAACTGGCAATCTGCTGACAAATCCAGCAGAGGGGTTTTAAAACAGCATGCCCCATCTTCACAGGTGCTCATGGTGAGGAAATAACTCAGACAGTTACGCTTGCACGTCGAGCCTGTAACAGTATATATTCATCTTACGTGAGTTTTGAAAGAATACAATTACATTTATATGTAAGGAAAATCACAAGTAGAAATGAAATTATTTCCAAGCTTGAGTAGGCAGAATACTTCCATATTAATAGTATCAAGCACTAACAGTCCTGTATGATTTACAATTTCAATCCCATGAGCTTTCTGTGTCATTTAACCTGTGGGAGATATTACCTGGGGAAATTTTTAAAATGAAATATTTTAAATTAGATTTTAATTGAAGAAAATCATATACATGGTTAAAAATGAATCACACAATAGTGTTAGATTAATAACAAAAAAGAACAAACTCTTGCTTTTCCTCTTCCTATTTTCATTTCTTTTCTTCAGAAATAACTCTTTTAACTCTTATGTGTTTCTGCATTGGTTTTCCTAATTGTAGTTTATGCTGCTTTTAATATATTAGATCTTTTTTGTAGTGTTGGGGATCAAACACAGAGCCTTGTGCATGCTAGGCAATACTCTCCAACTGAACCAAATCTCCAGCCCTCTGTAATAGTTCTTGATGAACTTTCCATCATTATATTACATCCTTTTCCTCTTCAAGTTCCCCAGTGTTACATAATCATTTGTTAAGCAAGTACTTATATTACAGGTACAGTATCAGTCACACGAGGTAGGGCAGCATAATTTATGACTATATTTTATTTCTCATGGGGTTTATGCCTTCAGTTTTAATTTTAAAATAAAATGTAAGTACTAACTCACCCCAGACTTGGAAAAATCTCTAGCATACATTCACACACACCAGGTATTTGCTCTGTTTTGGACATTCAGAACACTCCATCTTTGGGCATTTCCTGTTTACTTCATGTGGTTACCCCCGTCTGTTTAGCAGTTAGAAACTTTATGGTTGTCCATAATCCACAAAACGTCCTAGTCACTCTCAAGAGTACTGTCCCCCTCCACAAGGGCTCCGCCATTCCATTTACTTTCTTGTCTTCCCACTTGTCAACTGTATTTTCACAAGGTTTGTAACATCTGCATTTTACTCTGTAACAAGAATTAAGTACTCCCTTTAAAGGAAAAAGGCATATTTGGTCCATTTGCATGACTATGAGAGAACAGTCCATTTTCCTGCCACGACTGAACTTCCTTTTCTTTGGCTCCAACTGTCTCTCTGACAGGGATATCCCCACACTCTGCCACCATTTGTTCAAAATCCCGCTGTTGTGTTTGCACTGGGAACAAGCTTTCGTGTAGTCCGGCTTTGACCCCCAGCTTCAATGTATCCTCTTGTGGGAGGAAGAGATACATCCTTTTCAGATCACATTCCCGACAAGCAAAGGGCCTCTGACTCAAGGATCCAAGATCAATTCAGAACCTAAGTTTGTTGTGAATCTGTGTTCTGGAGAAACTTAGTGTTCCTGTCTCATAACGCAGCCTGTGCCCTCCGTCAGATGCTAAGATTCCCCAGGGGTTTGCGGACGTGTATTCCTCGGATACTTCCTCGGGTCCCAGCTTCTCCGCTCCTGGAACGTCTCGGCTCCTAACAGACTCTGCAAGCTTCCCCCACCTCCAGATCCCGGGAAGGGGCGGCCGGGGGCGGGTCGCGCCTGAGCGCGCTCCCGCGAGTCTGCGCGCTCTTCTCGCGCGTCTCGGCGGCGCCGCGCGCGGGGCGGCCATCTTGCGGGGGCCCCCGGAGGCCCGGCCCGGCAGGCGCGGCCCTAAATGTGTACCTGCAGGCGGATGTTGAGGATCACCGAGCCCGCGATGTAGAAGTACGGGAAGTTCATGCGCAGCTGCCAGGCCAGCTCGAAGAAGGCCAGCAGGGTCCGGGAGAGCCCCTTGCAGAAGACACCGTACGGGGTGGCGGCCGCGGGGCCCACAGCGCTGAGCGCCAGGGCGGACGGGACGTCGGCGGGGACCATGGCGTTGTCCCACCCGGCCCAGGGTCTCCGCAGCTCCGCGCACTCCCGAGCCAGGTCGGGCCGTGCCGGGACGACGTGGCCACCCGCTCCCCCTTGCCCTGCCAGCGGCCACCGGCTGCCGCTCCCTCCCTCGCGGCGCGGGGCTGCGTGGGCTCCGCCCCTTCCTGTCCGCTTCCTGAGGAAGGTCTGCTGCCGGGAGTTATGTAATTTGTGGGGACAGCTGCGCACAGATCGCTGTCACTTTAAAGGAAAGAGCTCAGTGAGCTGATGTAATTTAGCCTACAGGACACATTTTGCAAGGTTCAAAGGTGGATTAAGATGAATTCGTCTGCCCCGTGATCCTGTAACATTTCACTTTGATACTAAGACAAGATGATCACCTTACAAACGCTTATACAGGCAGCGTCTGCATTTGTAACCCGCTATAACTGTGAAAAGTCACCTTATTAGGTTATGGATTTACCTGTGTATTAGGACTATTTAGATTGCAAAGTGACTTTCAGTGTGTGTGTGTGTGTGTGTGTGTGTGTGTGTGTGTGTATCTATATGTGTGTAACCACACTTAATATAAACCCATATAAATACAGCTTTTTGCACGTAAATGCACTAGTGAAAAAAAAAAAAACCAAGGTAGTCTCTAAGGATGAGAGCACTACTATTATCTATTTTCATATCCTTAGTTCCCTTATAGAAATAGGAGTCTCCATTAGTCACAATGCTTTTTTGGCATTTATGTGATGCACTTTCATTTTTCCCCCCAGTAATCTCCCCCGTTTAGCTACATGCATGTATAATGTATGTATGTTAGTTGCTGGTCATGACTTTCAGAATACGGTGTTGTTTTACATGCCACTGTTAAAATGCTCCATATCTAACCCTTAACTGCATGTATGTGTTACATATTCAAAGCATCTTTGTGAATTAAAAGTGTCAGACCAAAAAGACACATCGATCCCCCAAACTTCAAAGGGAAGTCCAAATGTCCAAATATGAACTCAACCTGGACTGTAGGAGGATTTCTGGCTGTTTGGTAAAAACCAGCATTTTTCCAGAAACTTGTGAAGTGGGTTCCTTTCTGACAAAAGGTGTTACTGCCCTTACTTCTGGCCAGGAGGACATAGGGCTCCCTTGTTCACACATACTCATGGGCCCTATCAGCATACCAGGGTCCTTAGCCTCCAGAGTCCCGGTCCTACTCACAGTAATTACTATACATTTCAAAGCCCACATGCCCATCTCCTGGCTCTTCCCTCCCTCCATCTACTTACTCTCTGTAGCTATTGCTGTTCTCACTATACCTTATAACCAATACTTCTTAAATTGTTAAGAAAAAGAAACACAGTAACACTTTCAAACTTTTTCTACAAAGCCAGTATTCTAATACAAAACCAGATAAAGACACATAAAAAAAACCAAAGAAAATTACAGGTCAATATCCATGATGAATATAGATGCTATAATACTTACAACAAGGTTTGATATATCAACAAGACCATCTACCACAACCAAGTTGGGTATATTCTGGAGATGCATGGATAATTCAATATATATGTCGATAATGTAATAAATCATATCGATGGACATAAAGACAACTATAAAATCCTCTCAATAGATATAGAAAAGGTTTTTGATGAAATCCAACATACCTTCCTGATAACAGTCCTGGAGAGGACAGCCCTGGAGAGAATTGCAAAGGAAGGAAGCACCTGTGCGTGTAGCACTGTGGATAAATTCCATCAACAAAATGCTGGTCAAGATGCTAAAGTGAGAAGAACATAATATATTATTATTATACAAGGCAGGCATAGTAGTACACACCTGTAACCATGGCTCTTGGGAGGCAGAGGCAGGAGGATTGCCACAAGTTTGGCTTAGAAATCTTTGCCTATTAGAAGTTGTTATAAAGTTGTATAAGGATGTTTTCTCACTTGTCTAGAATTATTATTACTCTTTTGTATTTAGGTTTGTGACCAACTCAAATTAACATTTTGTTTGGTTTGGAATTTGAGTTGAAGTTCATTTTTCCTTATTGTGATTTAGTTTTTCCAGTATGATTTATTGAATAAAATTTTGTTTTCAAATTGTTTGGTGTTTTCCTTGAAATTGTGTGGAGTGCATAAGTGAGTGTGTCACTAGATACTTTATTCTATTTCTTGGTTCATTTGTATAAGCAAGTTTAACTACTGTGTTCCTACAGGTTGAAACCACAGGAAAAGTTTAAATCTTGATGCTGTGAATTGCAGATTATTTTAAAAAATTATTTTAAAGCTGAATGGACCCAAACCAGTAACTTTATAAAAGCTCTAAACATGAAGAATATTTGTGACAAACATTGATAAAGGGCTGAAAAGCCTGAAAGGCATGAAAGGTGCTTTGAATTTTGATTATCTACAAGAGACGCACATTTGAGATGATAGAACAATAATTTTCCTATGAGACATGTGTGCACCTGTGTATAACTAATACTCCTTCAACAGCTAGTTACTATGTGTAACTTTGTTTAAATGTGTGTACTCATGTACACATAGTAACTAGCTGTTGAAGGAGTATTAGTTTTCCTGGGTGACCAAGAAAACTGAATAATCTACGTATTGAAGCTAGCATTTTATTAACAGAAAACTAAAATTGTTTAACACAAATAATGGGGAAATTAAACAAAAGTGATCACAAATGTTGAAACAGCATATGTACCTACTTTCATGACAGTAAACAAGAATGCAGCTTCAATCCAAAGTCAACTGTGATGTCCATTGGTTTATAGGAGGAACATAGACTATATGAACAAGAGTTCATTTGAGCAGTTATGGGAATGTACTGTTTGTAGAAAGACAAGATTGAGTTCACCTACTAGCACACTGTGGTGCTGTTTGCTTGACATTGGTCATGGAATTATAAAGAATAACTTCACTATACATCAACAATCCAGGAGCACATATAAAGTAGATATATTAAAGAGGAGGCAGGGAAGACGACTTAGCTGATAAGAGCATCTGGACAACTGTGGGGATCTAAGTTCAAATCCACAGAGCTGATAAAAGGCATGGCATGATCATGTGTGTCTGTAATACCAGTGCTGGGTGGACGGGAAGTGGAGAAGGGAGGATTACTGAAGTTTGCTGGCCACCATTTCTGCTCCAGGCTCAGTGAGAGATCCTAGCTCAAGGAAATAGAACAGAGTGATAGATGAAGACACCTGATATCCTCTTCTGGTCTTTGCTTTGTGGGGCATGTAGATGATCACACACAAGTATGTATAGACCACACACATCCGCCATACACAAATTTTGCTAGTTTTGATTTTATTTTTATGGTTGTGAACATAGAAAATACTGCTCTGCTGAGTGAGTATGAGAGCAATTTGACTTGAAAGACCAAAATGAAGGGCATAACAGCTTTTCACATGTGACTATTGTGGGGGTCCACAGAAGTTCTCTAGTGAGGCCTTACTCAGGGTCAGAGAATCTGAGCTTGCTTTACCCAGCAGGGCTGCATAATGGGATGATTTGGTCACAGGTGTGGTTGCCAGGTGTTTGAACTACACTTGGCTGTACATTGTGCTTAGATCTTGCAAAGGGAAAGTCTTTCGCCTCTCCCCTTAGCATTGTTTAAAAAGCCCTTTTGGATAAACAAAGGGGGCTGGATATTGACCCAGGGCACTCCTGAAGCTGTCCCCTGCCTCTGTCTTTCTTCTATGTCTATCTTTCTATCTGATATTTCCTCATTCCTCTCTCCTCCACCTAAGGACTCTTTGAAAATTCAAGACTGGTCCTCCCACAGACTTCCCCACAACTGTCCTCACTGTAAATACTTCACACTCTGCACTGCATTCCTGCTCTGTGCTCTGGCGTTAATCTACTTCCTGTGCAAGAAGGCCAGGAAGATGTGACTCCACACAAAGGATGACAAGATCCAAGCATCATAGTCCACATGAAGGGCCTGAAAACTGTGAGCTCCTGTCTCTTTGAATAGGAGCGTTATGAAATCTTATCATTATTATGTAAAAATAAAGGCAGATGATCTCAGAAACAGAATTATTCATGTTCACCATTCATCTCCTCAAATACATAAAAAGCATCTTGGGAGGGGAAGTCATGTCAGTTGTTTGCTGATTACTCTTAGTACCTAAAAATCAAAACAAAATAGTTGTCAAAATATTTTACAGAATTAATAAACACATGAATGAATAAATGAATTATGTGGAGGTGGTCAAGATGACAACAAATAAAACACATTATGAAATATGCATGTAGAATAAATTTTTTGATTCTGTTTTCATTTTTAGGTTGCAAGCTTATACAGACAGAAACATTTCTCAGAGCAGAACACTGGCTATTGTACAATTTTAAGTGAAATATTAGTAGATTATTAAATTGCCAGAACCATGAACTGCAGCATGTTTGAATACCCAAGTAGATGGCATTTGTGATAATATGGTAGTTTTTGAAAATGATGTAAAAGATTTTAATAAAATCTAATATATTTTTCAACTGTGAGAGATGTTACTATCATTTTATTTTCTTATTATTTATTTTATATGCAAAATGCCATTTAGCATTATAAAATCTATCTAGTAAGCAGATTCCTTTCCTTATTTTTTTTTTATTTTTATGGCAGTTGAATTAAACCCAGGCTCTCATACTTGACTGACAAATATTCTTCCACTGAGCTATACTGAAGGCCTACCTTCAGTGGTAATATATTGTGTACCCCAATAAAGCTTACCTGGGGATCAGAGGACAGAGCCAGCCACTAAACTAGACATAGAGGTCAGGCAGTGGTGACACACACCTTTAATCCTATCACTCAGAAGGCACAGATCTGTCTGGATCTCCGTGAGTTCAAGGCCATACTGGGCTACATGAGAGAAACAGAACCAGGCAGTGGTGACACACACCTTTAATCCCAGGAAGTAATATGGCAGGACACAGAAAGGCGCGAGGAAACAGGAACCTGTCTCTTGAGGCTGAGGATTTTGTAGAGGTAAGTTAGTGGCTGGCTGTTCTGCTTCTCTGATCTTTCAGCTTTTACTCCCCCTACCCAAATAAAAAAAAAAAAAAAAAAAAAAGAAAGAAAGAAAGAAAGGAAAAGGAAAAGGAAAAAGAGGATATAGATAAGAGGTAAATTATTGAATCTACTCTTTAAAAAATAAAAAGGTAGATTATTGAATCTACTCTGAAAAGAAAAAGGGGAGGATATAGATACAAGGTACAAAGGTAGATTATTGAATGGCTATATAAATGGCTACCAGCATCCTTTCTCGATTGTTACTTTTGTACATTTTCCCCCTAACATTTCTAAACTGTTTTCAGGTATGCATATCATAAGCTCATCAAAGCCAAGTAACAAAATCTGTAATTCAATGGATATTTCCCCTGCCACCATATAGCACCTTGATGGTCATTTACAAAATCAGATCTCATGCTCACAGTGTTTCATTATAGTTCAAAAATGGAAGGATATCCTTGATGATACAGTTTAGAAAATAGAAAACAAGATATTTGAGGGCTCACGCAGATTCATGTCCAACATATTCAATGGACTGTGCCACTCAAACAGTGACAGAATTTATAAATACATGACTTACGGCGCCTTTGCTGAGTGCCCTGTGTTTGGGGTGGGAGCCTAGGCTTCCTCTGTAGCTGCTTTTGCTACTTTGTCTCTTGGATGTGGATTACTCCTCTTGTGAAGGAGTTTGAGCTCTTCTTTTCCTGCAGCTTTGTCAGGGACTTGCACAGAAATCTTGCCACTATCAATATAGTTGAAGTTTTGAATTTGAACAAAGCAACTCGGACAACAGAGTGCAGTGGCTGTAGCTATTCAAGTGGAACCTCCACGTTTCCTATCCAGAGTGGAAGGTGGAGAAGAGGAGCTCAGGGAAGCTCCTGGGGTGGTGTTACTCCTTCCAATGATACAAGCTCTGTCACTTTTCCTAAAGGCCTTGAAGCTCTTGTACTAGCACATGCTCCACACAGCCCCTCCTCCAATGTGTTTTGCATTTGTCCTCGTCTTCTATCTTTCTTTTTTTTTTAAATAGGGAAAGAGCCATCCCATGAGGACCTTTCTGTGTTCAGGTATGTTAATGTTTCTGTTCTTAGAAATTTTGCCTAAAACTTTTCATATGTTGTTTGGATTTATCTTCCCAGTATGTTTCCCCCATATGTGTAGGGCATTTATGAGAAATTCAAGATATTTTTGTGTTACCTTCTTTGTTCAATATTGCTCTAGGTTCCAGTTGTAAGCTATCTTTCACATGGGATAACCTATGGCTTTTCTTTCAATCTTAACATTTTTCTTGGTGTTATGTTGATACAGGGTCTCACCAACTAGCTCAGTTTCCTTTAGTGCTGGGCCACATATACCAGTGTGCACCACTATGCAAAGTTTTTGATGAATGTTTTTCTGCTGCCTTATTTTGATACTTCCTTTTTGTGTTACAGCTTCTCTGACTACCTTTAGCTGGTGAACAACGTTATAGCTCGTTGCTCCATTCTCTGGCTTGCCCAGGCTGTGTATTGTTCTTTATATGCCTTGATGCCTATGACATTACAGGAGCAGATTTTGGTGCAAATTGGAGGGAAATGAATGGTGTCTAATGCCCATACTGGTGAAGGAGTCAGATGCATTAAGAAAGGCAGGAACCATCGACAATGAAGAGGATTCTTGTTGTACAAATGAATTTCTGTAAGCTCATTGTCTGCTTTTTAACAGAACAGGAATTTTTCCAAATTTATTTACATGTATGAATAAGATAGTACCAACTCTTTAGAATATTTACATTACCACTGCATCAATTACAAATGAAAGCAATTTTATAACATCTCCTAACAACTATCATTGCTAATCTTAAGTGAAATGCATAATAAATTATAAGTAAATGATAAACCTGAATTATTGAAGTCAGAAATAAAAGGGATTATGGTATAAATAAGCACACATTTATGAACTAGTATGTATTAGTATATGCATGTGTATGCATGCATATATATATTTATATATGATCTTATAAAAAGTAAAATTATGAGTCTTCTCAGTCCCAGGTATTTGAAGAATAACTTATGACATAAGATTATTAGATAATTGTTTGCTTATAGAAAGAACTTTGGAAAATGCATATAGGTGCCTATACTGGCATCATTTGGAAATATTTGGTGAAATTCTTATGTTACATAAAAGTTAACATACTGGTGCCTTTTATGTGAGCTAGAATTTTATAATTTTGCTTGTCAGAAATTAAATGGTTTCAATTTAATATGTAAGCAGTCAAAATAATGCAAATACATATATTTATTTTGATGACAGCACATGAGAATTCTGTTTTCTTCAGCATCAACTATGGAGGACTCCAGACCATTGTGTGTAAGGTAGGCAGCATCTGGTTGAAGCTCAGCTGGCTGCCTTGCAAAGTATAAAATTTTCGTGAAGAAAACTGTAAACCAACTCAGTAAATCTTGATATTTACTTGACATTGTATATAAGAGTTTATTAGATTAGTATGTTATGAATTCTCAAGAATCAGCTAGACATACATCAGAAGACTGCATTAACAAATATTTAGCACTCTAGTGGAATTTTGAGCATTTTGGAAACAATGAATGGTGTCATACGGTACATATTATTAACTACTTTAAATGTAGAATTTATAATGGGATATTTAGGCAATGCATTCACAGTACTAGTGAACATTATGGAGTGGGCAAAGAGGAGAAAGATATCTTTCATAGATCAGATTTTCACTACTCTGGCAATTTCCAGAATTGGTTTGCTCGTTTCACTAATTGAAAGTTTATTTGTGTCTGAATGGTATCCAGATACAATATTAACTAGAAGACGTGTGAAACAAATTATTATTTTCTGGGTGGTAACCAATCATTTCAGCATCTGGCTTGCTACATGTCTCAGCATCTTTTATTTTCTCAAGATATCCAATTTTTCAAACTCTATTTTTCTTCACCTAAAGTGCAGAGTAAAAAAAGTGGTTTCAGTGACAATATTGGCATCTCTGCTCCTCTTGTTTTTAAACATTC
This sequence comes from Peromyscus leucopus, assembly GCF_004664715.2. NCBI lineage: Eukaryota > Metazoa > Chordata > Mammalia > Rodentia > Cricetidae > Peromyscus > Peromyscus leucopus. Next base: position 139,870,621 of record NC_051065.1, read on the forward strand.
TAGTCACAAACACACATATTGATGTCTTAATTGATGAAATTCAAATAAATACGTTCTACAATGCTCTCTCAAGTAACTATACTCAAGTTTCTAGGCTTGTTTTACTCACCAACACTATATTCACACTCATCCCCTTCACTGTGAGCCTGACCATGTTTCTCCTGCTCATCTTCTCCCTGTGGAGACATCTGAAGAACATGCAGCGCAACGCCGAAGGCTCCAGAGATGTCAGCACCACAGCCCACGTAAAGGCCCTGCAAATGGTGGTCACCTTCCTGTTACTGTATACCGTTTTTTCTCTGTCATTTCTCGTGCAGGTTTTTAACATGGAATTTCAGCAGAAACATTCAGTTGCTCTGCTCTTGTGGACTACTGAAGTTGCTTTCCCTTCAGGCCACTCATATGTCTTGATTCTGGGAAACACCAGGCTTAGACAGGCCTTCCTTTCCATGGTGTGGTGGCTGAGGTGCAGGCTCAGTGGTGCAGAGCCCTCAGGTTCCTAAAACTTAAAGTGGATCATCTTTTGTCTTTCAGAGGAACATCAGTTTCTAAGCAATTATTTTTGTATAAATCTGTACCTTCTATACTTCACTTGTAGCATTGTAAATTTGGCAAAATTTTTTGTAGATTAGGTACTATCCAAACTATTACAGCCCTGGCAAAAAATATGGAATTATCTAGATTGTTCTATAAGGATAGATATGAATATGAACTAAATAAATATATGAAAACATAATATTAGCAAAGTATACTTTTCGATATAGAATTAACCTCTTTAACATTTTTAAATGATTCATGTTAATATGTAAAATACATGTGTGTATGTATTCATGTAGCTTGTGTTAAGTGATGTTAAATCTGTAGTAAGGATCCTGTGTATCATTAGAAATAAACCCTTCAGATTACTCAGTTTGCTTTGTCAATATTTTTCTCTTCTAACATTATTTATTTGTTCATTGGAAAATGTTGAGTATATTATCTTTATGTCTTTCAGAGACAATTAGATAGGGCCACACATTTTATAAAAGGTAGACATGTGCATTAGGTTGCTACTTGAAGGAGGATGTCATAGTACTTATATATGACTCATTGATATTTGAAATTTTCAGCCTATTTTTGAATATTGTGTGAATGAATTCATTTATTGAAAAGATATTAAATGACTGAATTGGAAAACAGGAAAATTGTGTGGTGAGTAGTTGTCTGTTATTCTGTTGCACAGAAAACAATAAGAAAAGAAAATATGTATATATTCAGGGCTGAGAGAAGTGACTCTGATTTATAAAAAAATCTGCAGTTGAATGAGTTCTTAGAGATGTAATCTATGAATGTGAAATACTAACAATTAAAGATGAAGTTCAGGATAACATAAAAATAGCTAAGGGTCAAAGTATGGATTTCTTAGTGAAAATAAGTAAATAGAGTAAATATCAATAAAAGGTTAAATACAAATTACATGATGGTAACATTTCAAACACAATACAATCCACAAGTCAATAAAAATAGAAGTACACAGCAGAATTATCACTACAAGAACAAATCTCAGAGAAATTGTACATTTTTAATATCAATACGGAAGCCTGTCCACTTACCTTCTCCTATGCTGCCAAGGTACTGGTGGCGCACAGAACACAGCATTCAGCAGGCTTTTTTAAAGCACTACTTCAAATAACTTTATACAGAATACTTCCAGCAAGAGGCCTGTTAGTAGCTTTCATTTCACCAACACACAAGATTACTGCCACACCTAGACAGTGATCAGAGCTATGTTTGCTTGAATGGTGTCTTGTTCTCAGTCTTGGATTGGTGTGTGTGTGTGTGTGTGTGTGTGTGTGTGTGTGTGTGTGTGTGTGTGCTTCTTGGCTGTATATAATGAAGCCATAAGACATTAATTATCAGCAGATAATTGTGGAGAAGAGGAATTTTCCAAGAAGGTCCCATAGACAACAAGACACTTTAGAAAGAAAAAAAACTCTTCTACATGAACCCAACTTATCTGCTGAAATAAACTCTTTTTTTTTTTTTTTTTGGTTTTTTGAGACAGGGTTTCTCTGTGTAGTTTTGGTGCCTGTCCTGGATCTTGCTATGTAGACCAGGCTGGCCTTGAATTCACAGAGATCTGCCTGGCTCTGCCTCCTGAGTGCTGGGATTAAAGGCATGCACCACCACTGCTCGGCTGAAATAAACTCTTGATGTTGAAGGGCCATTCATGATATTTCCTGAGGATTGAAGCTCACCCATCTCTGCATTTACCATTCATTCATTCATTCATTCATTCATTCATTCATTCATTCTTTTTTTTTATCTTTGTAACTTGAAAACATTTAAAGATTTGCTGCCTGACATCCATACTTCATGAACTCAAATTTCATAGAGGATAGACAAGGGGAAATGTTTGCAAAACAGTGAAATAGAGTATGCCTTTATTTGCATATTAGTAAATGAGAATTCAGCTTTAATTTCAGCACCAGCAGTTGAAGACCGGGGCTTGTGGTGAAGGTGTACAGTGCATGGTTACAGTTGTTTTAGGATAATAGTTTTTTTTTTCCATGAAACCAGCATTGAACTTGGAGTTTGTCTTAGTTAATGTTACTTTTCTCCTTAACATTGTCCATAGAATATAAAAGTCAGTAGAACATTATTCAGACTGAAGGGTTTTATATGTATTGTGTGTGCGTGCATGTGTGTGTGTGTGTGTGTGTGTGTGTGTGTGTGTGTGTAACAAAATTATGGAAAAAACAGGTCATTAATTTGAAAGGGAGCAAGGAGAAGAATATTGAAGAGTTCAGAGGGAGGAAAAGGGAAAGAGAAATGATGTAAATATACTAAAATCCCAAAGGCAAATGAAAAAAATTAAAAAGACAGTAGGTCTTTGCTGCCCACCCAGAAACCAGGTATTGCTAGGACTTTTTGTCAGTTATAAACAGCAATAGAGGCTTAGTTTATACTTTTTTCCCGACTCAATGTTACTCCTGAGCATATTTTCCATCCAGTTAGTGAGAGAATTTGGTTTTGGAAAATCTGCCAATGTCTTTATAGCATTTGAAAATGGTTCAGGTATTACTGGAAGAAAAAGATGTTCCTTGTGATAGAATTCTTACTTCTTGGGCTGTCTCCAAAATTGTTTCCTTAGGGAAAGTTAGCACACTGTATTCAACTGTAGTTCATCTGGGTTCAAATAATGGACAAGTGTAGAAGGGTGTCCTTATAGCCTGTGTTGGAAGTGATCCTTGTAGCACCTGGTGTACCAATAGCCTCAGCTTGTTTTGTTTGTTCAAGATAACTAAGTTCTCCAGTCCTACATTTCTCTACCTAAGAAGCTTAGAGAAGAATTTGCTCTGTTGATGTACAGGGGATTTTGGTTTTGTCTTTGAGTCTTTTATTTTAAGAATATTTGTATTCATTCTTTGAAGATTTTGTGCAATGTATGTGCAATGGACATATGAGCTCACTGCCCCAACTGCTCCCATAACCATCCACGCTCCTCTATTTTCACACCCAAACGTTGAGTCCTCTTCATTTCTCTTCCCTTTTTGTTGCTAAACTTGTCTTGAGGTGGGGCCTGCCCCAGTGTGTGGTTGACCACTGGGGGTCATATAATTAAAGAAAACCATTGACTCTTCTCCCAGCAGCTATCAATGCCTGTAGCTTCTCAGCTAGAGGTAGGATTTTTGTGTCCGCCTTCCTCCCTCTGTTGGGATTTTGTCTGGCTTGAGCTTTTTCAGGTTTTGTGCATGTTGTTACAATTGCTGTGAGTTGTCCTGTGCAAATGCCCTGTTTTATTAAAAACAAAACAAAACAAAAAACCTTTCCTTGCCTTCCATGAAAATCCCCGAGGCTTGAGATGAAGGGTGTGTTATGAATGTTCAGTTTAAAGTTGAGAACACCACAGTCTTTTGTTCTATATGTACTGGTAGGTGAGGGTCTCTGTATTCATTGTCATTTACTGCAAGGAGAAGCTTCTCTGATGGGAGTTGAAATATGTTATGATCTATGGATATAGTAACAAGTCACTAGGAGTCTTTAAATTTATTTGGTAGTTTTTTCAACGTTTAATACAAGATATTTTGATCATATTTACCTCTCTCCGATTCTTCTCAACTCCCCCTTATACCCTCTATTCCCCCCAACTATATATTCTTCCTCCTTTCTGAGGAAATGATTCATCATGTTGCTCTTGAGATGAAATATGTGGGAACTGTTCTTGGTGCTGTCTTCCGCAGAGCAGAAGATGCAGAGGAAGAGCTCAGGAGTGCTCACTAGGGTGGTATGTGCTACTCTCTCCTGGTGGACACAAGTTCTGTCACTTTTAAAAAGACCCTGCAGTTCCAGTAGTAGTACACGCTCCACACTGCCCACAGCTGCAGTGGAGTGTTTTGCATTCTCTTTGTCTCCTTTCTCTTTTTTGTTGTTTGGAAGGAGCCATGTCAGGAGGACATTTCTGTCTCTGCAATGATGGTATGTATGCTCATGCTTCTATTCTTAGCAACTTCTACTAAAACTTTTCATATGCTTATGTACTTTATCTTCCCAGTATAGCTGACATGTCATTGTTGGGCCTTTGCTGCAGGGGGCTGAGGCTGTGTTCCATTCTCTACACTGGAATACCTCACGTCTTGCCTGTAATTTCTAATGGCTTTTATTTTAAACAGTGTCTTATTTATCTCTCAGGCTTGTTTGGATTAGTCATCCTCCTGCATCCATCTCTCCACTGCTAGACTAAGGTTACTAGTGTGCACCACCACACCAATTTTATTGCAGCCTTTGCCATCTATTTTTCCTCTTTTTGTTAGTTCTATTGACTTTCAGTTATGGTTCTTTGACTGCACTTAGCTCCTTAAGAATTTTAATGCCATACTTCATTTCCTGCTTGTCTAGGTTGTGCATCATCCTTGTTGTGTGAGATGTTGGTAATGGGAAAGATATTGGTGCAAAGTGAAGAGAGATGGTTGCATCTGAAGGTCCTAGGTGCTAAAGGTGGCATATGTACTAACAAAGGGAGATACAGAGAATGGGAAAGATCCTTTGTGTGTGTATAAATTCATTTAAATTCTTTGCTTGATACCACGATGGGACAATCTCCAAATTTGCTCATATACAGAGATGAAAGAATTACAACTTTAGAGAATATTTATATTCTTATTACATCAGTTTTACTTGAAAACTATTTTATACAGCAACTTGATAACTATAGCAGTATAAGCATGAGTTAGATGCACAAAAACACTAATGTTAAAAAGTTTTATTAAAATGAGTCAATGGCATTTGTGTTTCTCTACTAATGGCTGGTAGTGTGTGCATGCATGACCCTGCAAAAAGTAAGATGAATATTATTCTTAGTATAGAATATCTGAGGAACAATGATATCTATAAGACTTTTAGGCAACTCTGATAGCTTGCTATAAGAACTTTCTGAAGCATAAATAGTTCCCTGTACAGACATCATTTTGATGTATTTAATGGTATTTTTCTTTTATATGTCAGTCTAGATTTTGTTGCTAGCTCTGAGTTCCCTAATGTTACTTGTCTAGAAATCAAATATCTAGAGTAAGTTATGTATAAAGAAAAACTAGTAAAAACAACACATGTAAGTATATCTTTATTTTGATGACAGCACATGAGAATTCAGTGTTTCTTCTACATCAACAAAAAAGACATCAGGGTGCCCTCTGTAAGGCACATAATATCTGGATAAAGTCTAACATAGTTGCCTTGGAAATTGAAAAATTTTGTGCAAAAAACTATGGACCAAATCATTGGTGAATCTATATTTGATTGGCACTGTCTATAGGGGTTCATGACAGTCAATGCTATGAGAGTTCCAGAATTTCACATCATTTTAGAAGACTGATTAACACATCTTCATCAGTCTACAAAGAACTAAAGAATCCTTCTAGTGACAATGAGTCATGTCCTACATGTCACATTAACATTTATTTTAAGTGTGGAATTCATAATAGGAAGTTTAGGAAATGGATTCATGGCACTGGTGAACATCATGGACTTGGTCAATAGAAGAAAGATCTCTTCAGTGGATCAGATCCTCACTGCTCTGGCCATCTCCAGAATCACTCTGCTCTGGTCATTAATTGCAAGTTTACTGGTTTCATACATCTACACAGCTTTAATGATAACTGCAAAAGTGATTAGAATTATCAAAATTTTCTGGACAGTGACCAATCATTTCAGCATCTGGCTTTCTACGTGCCTCAGTATCTTTTATTTTCTCAAGATAACCAATTTCTCAAACTGTATTTTTCTTTATCTGAAGTGGAGAGTAAAAAAAGTGGTATCAGTGACATTGCTGGTGTCTTTGCTCATTTTGTTTTTAAACATTTTAGTCATAAACAGATGTATTGATGTCTGGATTGATGGACACGAAGCAAATATGTCCTACAGTGCTATCTCAAGTAAGTCTGCTCAATTTTCTAGACTTGTTTTACTTGTCAACACTATGTTCACACTCATACCATTCACTGTGTCCTTGACAATGTTTCTCCTGCTCATCCTCTCCCTGTGGAGACATCTGAAGAACATGTGGCACAATGCAGAAGGCTCCAGAAATGTCAGCACCACAGCTCATGTAAAGGCCTTGCAAACTGTGGTCACCTTCCTGTTACTGTATACGGTTTTCTTTCTGTCTCTTCTTTCACTATGTTGGTTTGTTGACTTCAAGCAGAAAAGTCTCATAGTTTTGTTTTTACAGGCAATGGGAATTGGTTTTCCCTCAGTCCATTCATGTGTCCTGATTCTAGAGAACAAGAAGCTGAGTCAATCCTTGCTTTCCATGCTTCGGTGGATGAGGTACAGGCTCAAAGATACAAAATGCTCTATTCCCTAAAGCATATTGGGGATCAGCTTCCATATTCTAGAGAAAAATCAGTTCACAGTTTTCATGTGTTAGGGATGACCAGGGTGGAGATCCTCTTTCAGGAAAGGGGTCTGTTAGAGATGCAGACAATATGAAGGTTTCTATTAATATGGGAGACAGTACAAGCAAGGTCAAAATGTGGGTACCATCTCCGTCAGAAGAACAGAGATTTTTCCCCTCTTCTAAGCAAGTAGGGAATGGGAAAAGTATTGTACCATTGCCTCTGTGGACCTGAGATTAGCTGACACCATCTAACTAACTAGACAGACATTATGCTTTCCTGTATTTTTGGGTAAGTAGGAATAACATTCCTGGAAAAAGGACTTCCCTAAGAATATTAGTATGTGATTCAACAGTGGCTACTCATCTGGCCTGTACCTCTTCTAGGGTGTTACTAAAGGACTCTTCCCAGGAAATGGAGTGAACTGAGCTCTTACGAGAGCTGTGAGGAGAGAAAGAAAACCTGCAGGCTGTAGTCCCCACATGTGTTAGTCAGCAGTGCCCAAAGGAAACAGAGTCTGCAATGGGTGTGGGATATAAAATAAGTAAGCCTTTTATGTATAAGTTTGTAATTTCTAAATTATTCAGGTATATGTAACTATGGATTTAGAAGATTATATGTAGATTAAGCACCACTCAATCACATTATAGCTCTGCAGACAAGATACAAGCATGTTTATTATTATACAAAGATGTGAATGTGAACCACTTAAATATAAGAACTGGCATCACTTTTTATCATCATTAATCTTTTAAAGACTTTAAAATGATCAATGAATAATAACATGTGAGATATGTATGTGCATGCATTCAAGTGAGGCACTGAAAAAGGAAACCTGTAGTTGTGTCAATATAAAAATGATTTTGTTTTCTCTAAAAATGTCATAAAGTATAAAATACAGACTTGGACATAAGATATACTTAATCCATCTATTTTTTGTTTGTAAGATCAGTTTAGAAAACTTAAGAAATTCTGAGCCAGTGAGTGATTGCTTTTACCTTTTAAGCCAGTTTCTTCCACTTTTAGGTGGTTCTGGGGATGGGATTGATTCCAAAATTTTCCTGTCATCTTTATAAGCATGTAGTGGGAGAGTTGCAAGCTTCACACACACACACACACACACACACACACACACACACACACACACACACACACACTACAGTTAAAAAGCAAATATATTTTCAGTTTATCCCAAGTTTCCTATGTATATTATTTAACTTGGAAATCAAGAATTCTTGAAACATGTTTGTCAATGGGAATGCATTGAATTTTTTACTTAGTTCTTCTGTATGTAGTATAATACATTTTTTTATGCTCATAAATGCCAAATGTGCCTATGATAGTGTCTAGGTTAAATGCCACAGTAAGAATTTGGTGGTAGTATTTTTTTTATGTGATCATGTACCTGAATTTTTTTAAGGTGACAAAAAATCAGTTTAGCATAGGCATGAAAATTTAGACTAATGTAGAAGTCACTAACATTTAATTAACACAAATTTTGTTGTTCATGTATATTATTAGTATAGAAAGTAGGTAAAACACACACAAACTTAATCAAATAAATGAATTATTTAAAATAAACTGAGTCAAAGATGGGAAGCTTAGAGAGCTTAGCATGGCTGAGTGGTTGGTCACGTGTCCTGCATTCAGTGCTGCTTAACTCTTAGTAAGAGACCACTGAGGATGTTTAGAAAATGTAAGGTTCCTTATTCAATGCTTATTTTCATGAATAAATCTCTTCAGACTGCTGGGTTTATGTTTTGCCTAGATTTTAATCTTCAATAAAGCTTTTTAAACTTGTAAATTTAAAAAAATGAGTCTATTTCTGTAGGTTTTTTAGAGATAATTTCATGAGAAACAGATGCTTTCAAATGAGAATTGAGAAATAAGAATCCACCAAAAGAAGATGTTATGTTATTAATTTGTAGGTCATTTGTCCACTCATAGTGGTAGGACGCTGTTTCTCATGTATAGAAACCAACATTCCTTGAAGTTAATTTGAGCAATAATCTTTACAGAGGGAGGCTCTCCTACAAAATTCAGGTGAGGTATTCAGGGGAAGAAGCTGCTCACAGTCACACTTGAATTCTGGTGGGATAACACAGAAAAGAATGGGAAGTCTTCATGCTTAATTTAAGCCTTCTCGTTTCTATGATACTTGATAAATAATTTGCACAGGAAGCACAGGGATTGCTTCTGTTTGATACACCAGTAGCTGTGATGCTCATGTTTTCTTGTTTCTGTGACAAAATACCTGAAAAGGGCAATTTAGGGAAGAAATCAGGATTTTTTTGACAGCTTGAGGGTACACCTTATGGCAGGGAAGGAATGACCACAGGACTATGTCCTGAATTCAGGAAGCAGAGATAAATTCTGGTGCTCTTCTTGCCTTCTCATTTTTTATGTCAAGAACTCAAATGATGGATGTTCTGATTCACAAGAAGAGTGAGATTCCCTACCTCAGTTAACCTAATGTAGAATGTCTCTCTTACACAGGCCCAAAGGTTTGTCTTCTGGGTAATTCTAGATCCTGTCAAGATGACAAGATGACAGTCAGCATTAACCTTCACAGAAAAGTTCAGTAAAGTGTGAAAGGAGTTTTGTGCCTAAAGTTCACTGTCTTGTCTTCTGCTGATACAAAATCATACCACCTGCATATAATTACTTATATCAATTATTTAGCTAAATAATACCCTTATGTATTTATCTTTGTCATTTGGTTTATGTTATGAAGCAACTTATACATGCAAAATGCTAAGTACTTGTAAACAGTTGCTAAGAGCGAGAACTGCTTGAGTTGTCTGCAGGATGTGTGTGGAGCTTCAGTGATGCAAGTTATGAGTTGTCACCCAGGCTGGGTGCAGGGTGGGCTTTCAGGGATGAAGCTGCCCTTATGTCTCCATGCTCTTGTAAGAAGCTCTCACCCATGTCCCTGCAAGTAATCCTAATAAACGAATTGGTTCACTGAACTAGACTTGAGTGGAGTCATTTCTTTGTTCTGTTGTGGGTGGTTTACCTGGAGTAAATAGGCATCTGTTGACATCTCCCTAGGAAAAGTCAGAGAAGAGGCTATATTGCAAGACACTAAGACCACCAGAATTAAAGTCAAATTCACAAAATATCCACAAACTTGTGGTTGTAGAAAGTATATTCTCATGAGAAATATTTTTAGAAAGTTGCATACTGGAAGGTAACTGACAGATACTCCTAAAGTGCTGAAGAAGGTAACTATAAACCCAATTTGTAGACAAAAATTTGGTCTTATGCATTCAGTTAAGTAGTGTCATTCCATATTAAAATACAAAACAAAACCAGTATTATTTAATATGTACCTTCTACTTGTGAATGCTATTAGTGGGCCAAGCACAGAAAGAATATGAGGGACCAGTTTTCTTGTCCCCAAACTGCCAGTGTTGATGCTATACTGTTCAAGGTACTCAGACAAAATTTATTGATATCCTCAAGTATAAATCAAGTATAAATGATATCATAGGGTGAAACAGTAATCTAATGGGACCAGTGTTCATATAAGAAGGCAACAGACATGAGGAATCTGTAGACATAGAGGAAGGTGTGTTAACTCATAGAGGAAGGCCCTGTAAGGAGATGATTTTCACACCCCAGCAAGATAGTCATTGCCAAAATGCAACACCCATGGACACTTAACCCGGCCTTTCAGGCACCTGAACTTCGAGGAAATAAATGTCTGTCATTTAACAAATCTATGTAGTGGTTTTTAAGTGGATGCTTAAGAAAAGCAAAAGGGAAAGTGCAATATCCATTTAATAGAACATTAATATGCTGAGAAAATAAGTCTTAACTTTGTTTAATTAAGAATAAAGTTGATACTAAAGAAAAAATGAAGTGCAACTTATCACCTCTTATAAGTTACAGAAGGCCATTGACTTCTCTCGGAGTGGAGTTAGAGATGGTTGCTAGCCGACATGTCGGTGCTAGGTATTGAACACAGGTCCTCTGAAAGAGCAACATGTCTTCTTAACCACTGAGCCAACTCTCTGATCCCAAAATATGCATTTTCCATTTTATTTCACATACTATGCATTATATAGAAGTGTCCTATAACAGACAAAATCATGACAATAGTTGAAAATTGGTGAATAAAGTTGTACAAGAATAAAGAATACAAGCTGAGTCTGGTGATGCAGAAGTTCCAGTTTCTTAGGAGAAAGAAGCAGGAAGCTACGGACTTCAAAACCTACTTGGTCAACTTAGAGAGGTTCTCTAAAAATAGGTGTGGGATAAAGGTAAAAACAGACACAAATGGTCAAATGACTGCCAGACATGGTCCAATGCAGACAGAAATTTCTCCAGTCTTGCCTTGCCCAGCAGTCCTGACAAATCTCTCTCACCTGAGGTCCTGCAACTGTTTATGAAATAATCACTCAGAGGCTTATATTAATTACAAACTATATGGATTTCCTGCCTGGCTGTAAGCTTTCTTGCCATAGGCCCAAACAACTTTATTTATTATCCAATGGGAGCCGCACATATTCACAGCATACAGAAAGACATCCCACAGTGCTTCAATATCCACGCTTCCTTTCTTGGTTAATGACAGAACTTTGGGGATGTTGGTGACCACACTACAACATTTAGGGTCCTTTTGTCATAATAGAGGCATAAAATTTTCAAAGAACAAATTTACTGAGGCTTTAATAGTGTTTAAGCTTCTTTTAAATTTTAATTAGTATTTTGACAATTTCATAATACGATATTTACATTATTTACACCACCCTTCTCCTACTCTTCCCATGTCTCCTGTCCATCTTAAATTTCTGACTTTTAAAAAATAACTTTATTTTCTTTTAATAGTTATTCATATGTATATGAATATATATTATATATTCTGCTTCGTCCATTTAGTATTGCTCATATGCATATGTCTTTCAGAATGAACATTTGAAATTGGATAGCCTTGCATTGAGATGTTCCTAGAGAAGATTCATTCTCTCTCTCAGCAGTCATAAATTGCCTATAGCTCTTCATCTAAGGATGGACCCTTGTGAGATATCTAGAACCAGCATAATGTGTAGGTTAGTGTTATCACTGTACAGGTCCTATTTAGCTTCTTAATGAAGATGAGTTCGGAACTACTATAACAATGAACCAAAAGTTTATGGAATAGTTATATCAGATGAAATACTCTCAAATGTAAAAAATATGGAGTCAATTGAGACAGTTGGAAGCACTTACATGCAAGTATTGGATGCTGTGGCATGCATATTTAATCCTAGCATTTCTTAGGAGATATAAGATGAGGATACAGAAGAGTTACCTGAAGGTTCATAAGTCAGCCATCCCAGACAACCAGTGTAGTGGAGGAAACTACAAGAGAAAACTTGCCTCAGAACAAGCTGGAAGGAGAGTATCATCTCACAAAAGTTGTTCTCTGACCTTCACTGTGGCATATAAGTGCCTGCACACACACACACACACACACACACACACACACACACACACACACACACACACAATTGTAGTTAAAGTAATAAGTAAAAATTAAAAATATGAAGTGTATTTAGACAAAGATTATATTAATGAAGTAAATGAATAATAAGGCACAATAATTAAATCCATAATATCTCCTTCAAATTGATAAACTGATAACTAATACACAGTAAGAATTTTAAATATTTCACAAGGTTTGGTGAAATCTGTAAACAGGCACAAAGTAAAAATATAAAGTGATAACATTACAAACACAGTATGGTCCACTAGGGAGTAAAGAGAACTTGTAGGCACAGATTTTCAATAGAAATTACAAATAAACTGAACAGCCTGGTATCTAGATTCAGAGCTTGCCCAACTTCTTCCTCAGGACTTCCAAGGTACTGGTGGAGCACAGCACTATGCAGACTTAGTTTTTAAGAAGTTCCTTGTGATATTTTACACAGATCATCTCTGACAAGACATCTGTTGTGAGCAGTGTTCAATAACACAGAAGTAGGGTGGGAGCTGAACCTCTAACCTGGATTTCAATCTCTAGAACCCTCAGCTGGGTCTTGAATGATGTTGTTCTTAGCCTTTGAATATGTGTGTGTGTGTGTGTGTGAGAGAGAGAGAGAGAGGGGGGGGGAGGTTTGGTTGTGAATAATAGTGCTATCACACAAACTGATTATCTGTGGATCTCTGTAGGGAAGATGGATTTCTCATAGAAAATAAGGAGGTCTTGAAAGAGGAACTGTTCTTCATTTGCCCACACAGCTGCAATGTGCTAGCTGAAGAAGCTAACAATGTTGAGGATCACTCTTGTCATCTGAGGACTTTAGTTATTAGTCATTCTCTCACTTTACTTATTCTCTGCACCCCCCACACAATTTTTAAAGTTTTACCAGCTAACATCTAAGCCTGATGAATTCAAATTGTACAGAAGCTATGCAAGGCAAAACTTTGCAAAACAATGAAAGGGAATATGTCTTCCTTTGCATGCTAGCAAATGGGAATCCAGTAATTGAAGACTGCGGCTTGTGGTAAGAGCACACAGTACATGTTTAGAGTTATTTTGCACTTTTTTTTGGAATGATGTTTTCCATTAACAACAATTCACTTGTTCATTGTCCTACTTTATGCTGCATTCTTCCTTAACTCTAGCCAGGACTTCATTCCCTACCCATCTCCTGTTAAGATGTTGGCAGAACTTTGTCAGGAGACTGGTGATACTGGGCTTTTCTTTGCATTTCCCCCTGATTTAAGGCCAACGCTGGATACACTTTCTATGCAAATAGTTGAAGGATTCACTTTAAGTAAATTTGCCAGTGTCTCTATATCATTTGAAAACTGCTCTGACTTTTTTTTTCCAGGAGAAATTTTATGACCCCAGGTGATGGAAATCTCACTGCTCTGGCTCTTTTAAATTTAGTTTGCTTTGGCAAAGGAAGTGTTCTGGTATTCAACTGTAGTTCATTCAAGTTCATCCAGTGGGCAAGTGAAGCTGAATGTTCTTACTGTCAATCATGGAATTTATCATTTTTAAAAAACATAATAAGTTTTACACTTTTGAGAATTTCATGTGAGTAATAGTTAAATCATTTCCTCACTGCCTTTGCTCCAACTCCTCCCATGGCCTCCACTCCCTTTCAAATTCATTGCCTCTTATTCTTTAATTATTATTGTTACACATACACACATTTAAATTTATAAATACAATCTGATGAGTTCATTAATGCTGTTTGTGTGTATATGTATTTAGGGCTGACCATTGGGAATTGGATAACCTATGAAGGAGAAAGCTGGATTGTCTCTTTCTCAGCAACCATTAATTGCTCTTCATCTATGGCTGTGGCTTGTGAGATTTTCTCCCACTCACAATGGCATGTAACTTGGTGTCATTTTCAGGCCTTATTTAGGATATCATATTGCTGAGATTTCATGGGTGCCACTTCTCCTGTCATATACAGAAGACATTATCATGCATGTCCTGGTCACAGATCATACAATCTATCTGCTCCCCTTTTCCATGAAGTTCTTGGAGTATTAGGTGTAAAGGTTGTGCTGTAGATGTATCAAATGACATTGTTTACCACATGGGTGCTTGTTTTCTGCACTTTGGCCAGTTATAGTTTTCTCTGATTATCTCTATCAGCTGCAAAAAGAAGCTTCTTTGATGAGGGAGGAGCCACACTTACCTGTGGGTATAAGCATAAGTATTTAGTATGCAGTTAGAAATCATTCTGATTTGGGAAAGTGGCAGTGATAGGTTCTCCTCTAGGGTCCATGGTTTTCTCATACATGGCTAGCTTCTGGTTTCCAGTACAAAGGATTATTTCACTCCTGCTCATCATTCCTTAAGTCCAATTAGATGGCTTTGGGATATTATTTTGTTCTGGTCATTGTTTTTCACTAGTGTGATAGTTGGATAGGACTACTGATTACTTTTCTCTCTTGGCAGCTTTCAGAACTCCTTCTGTACTATGAGTCTCCCAGGTCAGAACCAGCTCGTTTCCTCCATATTCTGTGGACATCTACAGCTGCAGCAATAGGGTCTTACCTTCAGTTTCTGAGAGGCGACCAAGGGCAATGGCAATATCCCACATTTTTAAAAGGGGGATTTTGTAGATTTCCCTAACCAACAATCTGAGATGTTTCCCATTCTTGGCACTGGGGCTTTTCATACATACATACATGTATATGATGTATGTATGTATGAATATATATATATATATATGATGTGTGTATACTTATAACTTATACCTATGTATGTATATGTCTGCACATACCCTTATATTAGTATATGTAATTTTAAGTAAACATAAACCAATATGATTTGTAGCTAGAGATTTCCTGCCTTGCCCACAGTCAGGACAAATCTTTGTCACCTGCCACTCAGACCCAACCAAGTAAACACAGAGACTTATATTGCTTACAAACTGTATGGCCATGGCAGGCTTCTTGCTAACTGTTCTTATAGCTTAAATTAATCCATTTCCATAAATCTATACCTTGCCACGTGGTTTGTGGCTTACCGGCATCTTCACATGCTGCTTTTCCTGTCGGCAGCTGGCAGTGACTCTGACTCAGCCTTCCACTTCCCAGAATTCTTCTCCTCCTTGTCCTGCCTATACTTCCTCCTGCTTGACTACTGGCCAATCAGTGTTTTATTTACTAACCAATCAGAGCAACACATTTGCCATACAGAACATCCCACAGCACTTCCCCTTTTCTTTCCTTTTTTTTTTTTCCCAAAAGGAAGGTTTTAACCTTAACAAAGTAAAATTACATATAATTTGGGAATTTGGGCGTAGCTTCTCTTACTACTTCCTGCTGGAGGGGGGCGCTGTATCTTATGTGGACACAAAGAAAATTTTAGGATTATGGAATAGTCCATGAGGCTGTATTGTTTGAGCCAGTTGCCTTCAAACTATTCTGGATGTTAGATCATCTGGGCCATGGTGTCATTGGAGACCTTCCAGGGGGCTCTTGGCTGGTCAAAGCTGATGTATCTTAATCTGGAACAAATCCATAGCCTCTGGCTTTCTGTGGGAACAAAAGCAGAGCCTCCTTTCCAAAGCAGCACATCCTTATATCCAAGTTTTAAAGTCAATGAATCTTTAAAATATACACATTGGTTTAACTCAACATGTTTTGCAATCAAATGTTTTTCTGCAGTTAAAAATTCCAAAGACAACACAATCCAGATTCTCTGTGTAATATTCATCTTTACGTGGCTTATTTTTTATATTAATTTTACTGTCTCTTTAAAGACTTTATTTTTTAAAACTATGTATTTGTTTATATAACTGTATATATCACCTTTTTTGTCTCTTTCAAGCCTATGTATATTTTACACACATTGTAAACTATTACGTCTGAATCTGTCTTATTGTGAATCTATTGTTTTAAACTATAGCATTTGTAAGACTGAAATGGTACTATGGCTGCTGGCTCTGCTCACCTCAGCTTCCCAACATGGCGGTGGTGCGTTTACTGCCAGCTCTGGGAGCTATCGTGGGTTTATGCTTTTATCCAAGCAGCGTGTAGCCCAGAAACCTCTTTTTTTTTCTACTAGTAAAGGCTAAATTCACTATGCAGCTTAATGTGCCACTTGCAGAGGCCTCATTCCTGCCATACTGCAGGTCAAGCACTCACACCAGGAACCCACAAGAAGCTCAAACTGGCAGCTGCTACTCATTTGAGAGAGACAATTAGGAAGCTGTTTTTAGCTCTGTTTTAGAATCTTTTCTCAGGTTTTAGGTGGAAACTCTTGCCCCACATTGGGTGCCATATGTAGCTAGAGTTTTCCTGCCTGGCCCACAGTCAGGACAAATTTCTCTCACCTGCTAGTCCCACAGCCGCTCAGACCCAACCAAGTAAACACAGAGACTTATATTGCTTACAAACTGTATGGCCATGGCAGGCTTCTTGCTAACTGTTCTTATAGCTTAAATTAATCCATTTCCATAAATCTATACCTTGCCACATGGCTTGTGGCTTACTGGCATCTTCACATGCTGCTTGTCCTGGCTGCGGCTGGCAGTGACTCGTTCTGCCTTCCTGTTCTTTCTTTTCTCCTCTCTTTTAGTCCCGCCTATACTTTCTGCCTAGCCACTGGCCAATCAGTGTTTTATTTATTGACCAATCAGAGCAACACATTCGCCAAACAGAATATCCCACAGCAATGATTCCCTATAGCTTTTTGAACAGCCTTAGTGTGATTTCTCCCCACTCCCTCTCCCTCTATATTGTCCTCACTCTACCTTCTTGTTAAAGTCCCTCCCACCCTGTTTTATCCCATCTACCACTCCACAGAACTCCTTTTAGAGCTTCTTCCCAAGCCCCATTGTCACAGGTCATGACATAAATACAACAGATGGCAATTAATAATTCAGGCATCATCTACCTACCAGATGAATAACTCTTTGATGGAGGAATCTCATTAAGCAAGGCTTATGGGACCACAGACTATGAAAACCGGTTGCTTCTGCCTGTAATTTTTCTCATCTGCTGTCACAATTCCTCCCTAAAAAGAACAGTGGTGGGGTTCTTTCCACAGCCCATTAGTGGTGGGTTTTTTTGTACTCTTTGGGTACATATATCTGTGGATAGTCAGAGAGATGGTTTCTTCTTACGCTATGCTTTTGATGAATAGAAGTAATACTGGGGTATTTTCCCTAGATCTGACTGACATGAAAAAGTGGCAGTGCTCTCAGCTACAAAGATAGCTTTTTGCACATTTAGCTGATTTGAGACCTTAAAACAAATTCAAAACAGACTAGTTGCTCCTGCAAATGAAATGCTCAGGGACAGATTCCCAGGTGTCTGTTTGTAGAACCAAGGTCAGGCATGATGCAACTTTAGTAGACATAATTCTTTCAGCAACTGACTTTCTGCACATACTCCTAACCTCACTTTTATGACACAAGGCTCAAGGTTTAGTCAACTAACTGTTTAATGATTAGGTAGTGAAATTCAATATCAATCTCTGTGATGTCTCTGAGGCTATGTCCCTCCCACCTGCATGGCCAAGTGTTGCCATGATTAATCACTTCCAGCCAGCAGTGAGACTTCCCTAGCCTGAAAGAAACTGTGTGATCAGAATGGCTCTGTTTCTTATTGTTTATTCAAGAAATGCTTTGTGACCCTGAATATGTAATTCATGTATTGTCTAGAGTTTTCTGTTGGGAGCAAGATTTTTCAAGATGTGTGAATAGAGAGATGTAGAGAGATATGTAGAAGAGAGATGTATATTTCGAAGAGAGCCTTGTGTAAAAAAGATGTGTAGCTGTGCAGAAAGAGCTGTATGAGAGAGTTGTGTAGAGAAAAATGTATGAGAGAGCTGTGTGAGAGAGCTATGGAGAGAGCTGTGTAGAATAAATGTAGCTGTGTAAAGAAATGAAGCTATGTAGACACAGAGAGATCAGCAGAGAAGATTTTTTAAGATGAAGAAAAGAGAAAGTTACCAACAGAAAGTGTGTGTTTCCTTTTTTAGTATTCCCTAAGATAGAAAAGTGGATTTATTTTTTGCATACCTTGGATGCTTCCTGGAGGCTGGAACTCTGGGCAGTGATACTCATCATCCCTTTTTACTTTCCTTGATTTTAAGGCTGCTGCAGATTATATACTCATATTTAAATATTTGGTGATAGGAACCACAAGTTGAATGGCATATGGTATCTCTCTTTCTGGGTCTGGGTTGCCTCACCGAGGAATATGCCTTCTAGGTCCATTCTTTTTCATGCAAATTTCATAGTTTTATTTTTTTCTATGCCTGAATAGTATTTCATTATGTATATGCACCACATTTTCACTATCTATTCATCCGAGGATATTAAAGTTGTTTCCAGTATTCAACAATTATGAATAAACATTGTTGAGCAAGTATTTGTTGAGTAGGATGTTTCGTACTTTGGACATATGAGAAGGAGTGGTATAACTGGGCCATAGGGTGTATCTATTTTAGCATTTGAGAATTCTTCACAATGATTTCTATAGTAGCTATACTACTGCTCAGCCCTGCCACTTGTATGCCAACAATTGTTATCTGTTGTTTTCTTGATCTCAGCTATTCTGACTGGGGTCAGAGGAAATCTCAAAGTAGTTTTAATTTGCATTTTCCTAATTACTAGGGTTGCTGAACATTTTGAGACATTTCTTCTGAGAATTTTCTGTTCAGATACATAGCTCATTTTTAAATTGGGTCACTTATTTTCTTGATCCTTTGTTCTTTTTGAATTCATTATATTTTCTAGATACTAATCCTCTATCAGACATATAATTGGAAAAGATTCTATGCTACTCTGTGGGCTTCCTACTCACTTGATTGACTGCTTCCTTTTCTATCATTTAAAAATTTATACTTTCCCATTTATCAATAATAGTTATTATAAAATTAATATGGTAAATTAAAATATTACAAAATATCAAACTGATAGCTTGGAACACCCTAACATGCAACTGTGAGGTGAGCTACAGTTCTTATTAAATAAAAGCTCAACTATTTGATATTCCTCAATATTATAATACAACTGAAAATTATAGCCACATGAAAAATGATTTAGAGGTGATATTCTCATTCCAAGTGAAGATTCTGTGTCTCAAGAAGCACTTGCTAGTTCAGAGTAAGTATACAGCAATCTCCAGTCACCCTCTATTCCACCTGTCTATGGTGGAATCAAAATATATTTATTTAATAGTGATGAGGAAAGGACACAAGATATTTGTAATTTGCCATAGTAATTACTTTCTTTGCAGGAGAATGTGGGTATTACTATTTAGTCATTGTCTACCAGGAGTAAGAAGAGATCTGGAAGCCTGCCGTTAGTCTTGCTTGCAATAGTGTCCCTCATTGCACAGGACAAGAAGAAGCATGATTGTATTTGGTCAACTGCTACATTTATGAATTTCCATTATGTATTCAGTAGCAGATTAACACAAATCCACTAGATTTTCGGTGGTTTACATGAGCCAAAATTCTCAAGACCATTGGCATACAGAAATTGAATTTCTCCATGGAGCACAAGCTCTTTTGAGTCTCCATCATATAATTTTAGATTCCATTCCTGGAAGTCTAAGAGAGTATGACCATTTACCTTCCCAGGGAAATGTTTTCTTGTATATATCTAGATACAGATCTCTAGAACATCACAAGATAAATTCATGAACAGTCATTCATCACCACATTTGAAATATTTCTGTGGTTCATTTTCACCAAGGAGGTTTAGAATTCCTGAGGCTCTGAACTCTTTTTTTAAAAACAATATTAATATAATTTAATGTTTCATTACCTATTGTGAAGAAAATAAGAAATACATTAATTACATTAAAATATCATTTATATATTTTATACTTTAAATTTACTTCATAATTTGTCATGCAGAGTCAGATATGATTATATCTAATATTTAAGAAGCACCTCTTCTAGACAAGAGACATTTATTATAGCTGGAGGTAGCAAAATGCAGATCCCTTTGCATAACCTTAGACCAACTGTCATATTGAATTAAAATTACACACTATCCCAACCAATATATACACTAAATAGGTAGGCACACATAAGAGGCACAGAATTGATGATGTGCATCTTATCAGAGAATTGTGTAAGTAAGCACAGTTGGAGGCTTTAGACAAAGGTTTCTTTGTGGTTGAGGATAAAGCATTTAAATATTAAAACACAACAATTAGGGTAAGGGAGTTGATTTGTTTGGATGTGGAGATGGATATGTTCAGATACCAATTTGGTGCTCTGAGACAGAGAGTAATGTCAGGAAGCTATCAGTGACAGAAATGAATTTCACTGAAAATTTAAATTTCAGGTGACTTAAACATTATTTGAGGGTTTATATGTTGTTTATATATTTTAATGCTTTTTTTCAACACCACAATATATCCAAAATATTTCTTCTTGTAAAAATGCTGAGAAAATAATACCATTTGGAGTGTTAAATAAAAATGTAGAAACTGTCATACAGAAAAGCAGGAAAATTGTGGAGATCCATGGCTAGGCCCCAGGTGGAGCTCCGGGAGTCCAATTATCGAGAAAGAGGAGGGTTTATATGAGTGAGAATTATTGAGACCAAGTTTGGATAAAGCACAGGGACAAATAGCCAAACGAATGGAAACACATGAACTATGAACCAATGGCTGAGGGGCCCCCAACTGGATCAGGCCCTCTGAATAGGTGAGACAGTTGATTGGCTTGATCTGTTTGGGAGGCATCCAGGCAGTGGGACCAGGTCCTGTGCTCAGTGCATGAGCTGGCTGTTTGAAACCTGGGGCTTATGCAGGGACACTTGGCTCAGCCTGGGAGGAGGGGACTGGACCTGCCTGGACTGAGTCTACCAGGTTTATCTCAGTCCTTGGGGGAGACTTTGCCCTGGAGGAGGTGGGAATGGGGGGTGGGCTTGGGGGAAGAGGAGGGGGGTGGGAGGGGGGAGAACAAGGGAATTCGTGGCTGATATGTAGAACTAAATTATATTGTAAAATAAAATAAAAAACTCTGAAAAAAAAAAAGCAGGAAAATTACCGAGTTAACTGCTCCCTGTGTGTGATATATTTTGGTATCATCAGATCCCTTGGGCCATATCCTACATACAAAACTACCATTCCTCGTATAGCAGCTTAACTCTTTTTTTAAATTTTTGAAAAATTAGTTCTTTAAGAACAAAGCATACCATGTTTTGACCATATTCGTTTCTTCCTCCAACTCTTCCCCAAATCTACCCCTCTTCCCCACCACCCTTTATTTCCCTTTTATCTTTTTTTTTTATCTCCTTCAAGACCATTTTGCACCACCCAAATAGTCCCAGATGCGTGGTTTTTTCACTGGATCATAGTCAAATTACCAGGAGCTACACTCTTAGAGAAAACTGTCTCCCCATCTCTTGGAAGCTGGCAATCAGCCAATAGCTGCCAAGGTAGGAGTGGAATTGTGTCTGTTCTGGAATCACTGTTGAGGTGAAACTTACAGTTTCTATAAGGGGCCTAAGGTGCAGAGAAAGGATACAGGGAAGCTCCTCAGGGTGCGTCTCATTGGTTAAAGTTTGTCACTTCTCAGAAAGACCTTGATGTTCCTGCCGCAGCACCCATTCCGCACAAGCCCTCTCCAGGGTGTTTTGCATTCCTCCTTGCCTCCCTAGTTTTTTTTTTTTTCATTAAGTAAGGAGCCATGTCAGGAGGACCTTCCTGTCTCTGCGATGATGTTATGGTTATAATTCCCTTAATTCTTAACAGGTGGACTAATTTACCTTCCCACTGTATCTGTCCCCTCAATGTTGAACATTTCCTCCAGGATTATGAGATTGTGTTCCCTTCTTTACACTGGAATATACCATTTCTTTCCCCACTGTATCTAAGAATTTGTGCTTTTAGATAATATCTCACTTATATCACAGACTGGCTTTGGATGGTTAATATCCTGTGTCCACCTCTTCACTGGTGGGCTTGGTTTACCAGTGTGTACCACCATACCAGTTTTACTGAAGTCTTTGATAACTATTTTTATGTTCTGTTTGTTACTTTTGTTGCACTTGTATCTTTGATTTTCTGATGACCTTTAGCTCTTAAACAATGCTAATGTCATATTTCATGTCCTTCTTGTCTAGGTAATGCATTATCCTTTACCTGCCTTGATGCACGTAGTGAATGTAAATGGAGCCGATGTTGGTGCAAAGTGATAGGAAATAATCAATACCTTCAGCTCTTGGTGCTGAAGTGGGAAGTACATGTTCAAGCAAAAAGACATAGAGAATGGAAAGGATTCTTGGTGTGCAGATGAATTCATTTAAGCTCTTTGTTTTATAGCACAATAGGAAGACTTCAAAGTTGTTTACATACACGAATTACAGAATCATAGGTTTATAATACATGTACACATAATACACTGTACCTAGTGTTACATGGATTTTGAAAGGTCTTAAAATCTGGAGCTAGATATTGGGGTAAATGCTGAAAGATCAGAGGAAACAAGCCACAGCCATTTCTCATCTCACCAACTCCTCAGCTGATCCTGTCTCAGCAAATCCTGATACTGAATTCCTCTGAGTCCTTAACCAAAAGAACTTCTAATTCCTGTCTCCTCATGCCTTATATGCCTTTCTCTGCCCAGCCATTTCACTTCTCATCTCAACCTTCCTAGTGTAGGGATTAATGGCGTGTGTGCTTCCCAAATACTGGGGTTAAAGGTGTGTGCTACCACTGCCTGGCTCTCTTTCTTTCCTAGACAGGCTCAATCTCATGTAGCCCAGTGTGGCCTTGAACTCACAGTGATCCAGACTGATCTCTGTCTTCTGAGTGCCAAGATTAAAAGTGTTTACCACCACTGCCTGACCTCTGTGTTTAATCTAGTGGGTGGCTCTTTCCTCTGATCTTCAGTAAATTTCATTAGAGTACAACAAAATACCACCACAATCACTTATGTTTTAATGTAATTTTATACAGTGTCTTGAGAGCTATTATGTGAGTTAAATGCACAATAAATGCTGAGTAAAAAACAAAGCTATGTTATTTGAGGTGAAGAATGAAGAGGATTTCAATCTAAATAAGTGTTTGTTTCTGTGTTGGTGGGTATTTGGGTATGCAGAACCATGTAAAAAGTAAAATGATTAGAATTCTTAGTAGCAAGTATTTGAGAAATGAAGATGTCTAGGAAATTATTAGGTAGTTTGTTGGAAGATTTTTGAATAACATACAAACTCCCTATACAGAACTAATATTGATGTATTTAATGAAGTTCTTCTACATTTTGTTTGCTGAGTTACAACTTCCAAATGTTACTTGTCCAGAAGCCAGATGAAAATATGTAAAAGACAAAAGTAGAAAAATAATGCAGGTATATGCATCTTTATTTTGATGACAGCACATTAGAATCCTGTGGTTTTTTTCAACAATTAAAAAAGACTTCAGCTCACATGTAATGCACACAGCATCTGCATGAACTTCAACTGGCCTGCATTAGACTATGAAAATATTTATGGAGAAATACACAAACCATTTCACTAATGAATCTTGGTATTTGGTTGACATTATATATGGAAGTTCTTAAAAGTGAACGTGTTATGGATTTTCAAGAATCAGATACATCTAGACTTTAAAAGATTATAGTAACATATCTATAGTAGTGTAAAAGGAAACTGGAACATCATGTTGACAATGTGTGATTTCCTACAGTTCATGTTGACTGTCATTTTAAGCATAGAATCAATAAGAGAAAAGTTAAGAAATATATTTGTGGCTCTAGTGAACATTATGGACTGGATCAAGAGAAGAAAGATCTCTACAGTGGTTCAAATCCTCACTGTTCTGGCCATCTCTAGAATTTCTCTGTTCTGGTCACCCTACTCAGTCTTTACCCATCCTTACTTATAATTGGAAAAGTGGTGAGAATAATCAATATTTTCTGGATGGTGACCAATCATTTCAGCATCTGGCATGCTGAATGCCTGGCATTTTTTATTTTCTCACGATAGCCAATTTTTCAAACTCTTAATTTTCTTCACCTAAAGTGGAGAGTTAAAAAAGTTGTTTCAATGACATTGCTGGCATCTCTGCTTCTTTTGTCTTTCAACATTTTAGTCATAAATGAGCATATTTGTGTCTGGATTGATGGACACAAAGCCAATATGTCCTATAGTGCTATTCAACCAATTTTAGTCAATTTCTAGGCTTATATAATTCACCAACTATAGTGGTATTTTATTTGTACTAAAATGTGATTTGTATGTTAATAAATAAAGTTGCCTGGGGGTCAGAGCAACCCATAGCAAAAGCTGGGCAGGCGGTGGTGCATGCCTTTAATCCAAGCACTTGGTATGCAGAGCTAGGCAGATCTCTGTGTGTTCAAGGATACAGCCAGCATGGAGACACATGCCTTTAATCTCAATACCAACCATAGAAGACCTGGAGGTCTGTACAGACAGGCAGTGACAAGGTGGTCATGTGATTGGGTTTACAACCAATGAGAAGGCAGAACAGAAAGTCTTTATAAAGACAGACACACAGGAAGTGGGTCTCTTTGGGAGAGGTAGGACCACCGTGAGAGTGAACGGTAAGGTTTTTAGCTCTTAGCTATTGCTCTGACCTCTTGGCTTTCATCTCTGTATTGGCTTTGTGTTTCTTATTTAATAAGAGGGTTGGCTACATCTACATTTGGCAGAGACACTGCCAGCCGCCGTCATGACAAGCAGCATGTGAAGATGCTGGTAAGCCATGAGCCACATGGCAAGGTATAGATTTATAGAAATGGATTAATTTATGATGTAAGAATTAGATAGCTAGAAGCCTGAGCCATTAGGCCAAACAATTTAAATAATATAAGCATCTGTGTGTTTATTTTATAAGTGCACTGTCAGACTGCTGGGGATTGGTGGGACACAGAGAAAAAACTCCAGCTACAACCAACACTATGTTCACACTCATTTCCTTCACTGTGACCCTGATTGCTTTCCTCTTGCTCATCTTCCTCCTGTGGAGACATCTGAAGAACACACAGTTCATTGCCAAAGGCTCCAGAGACACCAGCACCACAGCCCACATAAAGGCCCTGAAAATGGTGGTCACCTTCCTGTCACTGTATACCACTTTCTTTCTGTTGCTTTTCCTACTGTTTTGTAACAGTAACTTTAAGCAGAAAAGTCCAATAATTTTGTTTTTACTAGCCCTGGGATTTGCTTTTCCCTCAGCCCATCCATGGGTCCTGATTCTAGAGAACAAGAAGATGAGATAGGTCCTCTTTCCATGCTCTTTGGCCTAAGGTATATATATAGGTTCAAAGATGAGAAATAGGCTGCTTTTTAAGATGTATTTTGATTCTAGGGAGTACTCAGTTCATAAGTATTATATTTTAGAGGTGACTCCAGGAATGGAGGGAGAGGGGAAGAGATGGGTTATTTTTCAGGCAAAGAGTTTATTAGAGTCAGGCAGAACAGTGGGGTTTGTTAACATGACCAGCTGCAGAGACAAGGTCAAAAGTACCAGCCTCTCAGGGAGAGCAGGTTTTCTATTTTTAAAGTTTTATTTTCTATTTGTGGGAGGGAGAGGGAATAGAGAAAGTGTTTGACCAGGATTTAATGGGTCTACTATTAGCCAATATCATCTAACATGGCTTAGAGATATTATACTTGCATTTATTTCTGCCTGAAATAGGTTTTAAAAGGGCACAATGACATAGCTGGATAAGGGGTCTCTGCAAGAACAGAGGGCTTAGTGAGTTAGTCCTGTATTAGTGGTCACTTTTCCTGTCTGAAGCACATCTCCTTCTAAGGTCTCGTTCTTTGGGAAGGCCTGTTCTCAGGTGGTGGGGAGAACTGGGCTCTTCTGGGTGCTGTGAGGCGGGAGGGAGAGACTGCAGGCTGGAGTCCCAAGTCTATGAGGAAGCACACCTGAACAAGATGGAGACTGCAGGGGCATGTCTAGCAGTAAGAAATTCCTGTATGTTTATATTTGTGATTTCTGAATGCTTTTTGCTTATATGTGACTTTATTAATTTTATAAAATTATATGTAAAATTAAGCACTCTCAAAACATATTGTTTTGGCAGAAAAGATGAAGAAATGTGTATTGCTATACAGAGAACAATGTGAATATTGACAACTTAAATATAAACATTAATATCAGTTTAATTTTGTATCAGTTCTTAATGATTTAAGAATTTAAGAATGATGGATGAATAGTATGTGAGATACATATCTGTACACAAGCATGTGAAATTTAAGACTTATATATCAGCATTAGAATAATTTTATAATAAGAACAATACTTTTTATGTACAATGGTGTTTTGCCTGTGTGTTTATCTGTGTGAAGGTGCCGGATCCTCTGGAACTGGAGTTACAGGCAGTTGTGAGCTGCCATGTGGATGCTGGGATTTGGACCACAGTCCTCTGGGAGAGAAGCCAGTGCTCTTAACTGCTGAGCCATCTCTCCAGCAGAAATAAAAAAAAACACTGATAAGAAAAGATGTATAAAATGTAGACTTAGAAGCTAATTTGCTATTTCAATATGATCAATTTAGAAATGTTAAAAAATTTTTTGGATTAGTGAGCAATTGCCTTACTCCACTGAGCCCTCTCCTTCTTCCTTCATGAAGCTTCTGAAGATGGAATCAGTTTCATAAAACTTGTCCTCTGATTTTTTACATCCCCTTTATGAGAGGGTCACACACATACACACACAAACAAACACACACACTTACATATATAATAATATGAAATAAAATTAAAAATATAATAATTTTGTTAATTTTACATTTTCTACCTACATTATTAAATGTGAGATTCAAGAATCTATGAAATATATTTATCACTAGGAAATACATTATATTGTTTTGTGGAGTTTTTAATGTATGAAGTGTAATTTTTATGTTAATCAATGTCAAATCATGTATAAGAGAGTGTCTTAATTAATTATTACAGTGGAGAGGTGATGTTTCTATTTTTCTTTTTGTAATCATGACTTTTTTATTTTTCTAAGGTGGAAAACAAACAAATACCACAGAAATCAAAATTTAGAGTAACTGAGAAACAACTAACATGTGATTAATATTGTACACATATATTATTAATATTGAAATAAAAGTAAAATACATAAATTTAATCAAATAAAGTATCAGTTTAAAATAGACTGGGTTGAAGATGAGAAGGGTGAGAGCTGAGCATGGCTGAGTGTAGCCAGCATCTTTAGTGAGACCAAACATTGTGAATGTTTTGAAAAGTAAGATTCTTTCTTCATAGTTATTTTGACAAATAAGCCCCTTCAGACTCCTGGGTTTAAGTTTATTCATTGAAAATATAAATGTTGAGAATATTCTTTCTATGGTTTTTTTGGTGGTAATTTGATGAGAAATGAATGCTATAAAAAGTGGGCATGTGTAGTTGGCTGTCACGAGAGGAAGGTGTTATACTGTGTTTACAGAAGAGCATGTGTGCACTTCACAGCTCTTATAGGTGTGATAATATTTCCTATATGCAGGAACAGAGTCTGTGGTATAATGAAAATGCTATGCTGTGTTTATAGAAGATCATCTGTGCCCCTCACAACTCTCACAGGTGTGATGTTATTTCATTTGTGCAGGATCAGAGACTGGTATGGTAGCCAGGCTCATAAGACCTACAAGAGGGATACTTTGCACCAAAATCAGATGAAACAATAAGAAGAAACTGCACACACAGCCTGGTGGAGAGAACACCTAAAAGTGTATGAAATGTTTATGTGAAAATGTACACGTTTCTTATTACATTTGATACCTGGGTAATGTGTACACAAGAATGTATAGGTGTTATTTTTATTTGTTTGAATCACTAGAAGCTGCAATGATTGCTTTTTTAGTTTATGTGACAAAATGCCTAAGAAAAAAATTTGAGGAATGAAGAATATTTTCCCACACTTTGAGAGTCTGCTATGGAAGGTAAAGGATGGCAGCAGGAGGTTCAGGCAATGAGTATGCATATTATGTGCACACATACATAACTCACATGTATACATATTGTATCTATAATCATGGAAGCAGAAATAAATGAATTCTGATACTGAGCTAGTTTTTATTCTCTCTCTCTCTCTCTCTCTCTCTCTCTCTCTCTCTCAATATCTTCGATCCTCACTGACTGAATGATGTGACTTACAGGATGAGTATCTCTACCTTAATTACTCTAATCTAGGGTGAATCTCTTAGACATACCTATATGTTTGTCTTCTAGGTAATTCTAGATACTATCAAGATGACAGTCAACATCAACCTTTACAAAAATACCTATTTAGAAAAGTATGAAAGGACTTTTGTGCCTAAAGCTCATTCTCTTGCCTTTTGCAGACACCAACTTGTACTACCTGCAAAAAGTTACTTGTGGGGTTTATTTAGCTAAGTAATACTCTTTTTAACCTTTTAGTTTGGTTGGTGCTATGAAATGGCTTAAACATGCAAATGTTAAATACTTGTAAAGTACTTGCTGAGGGGGAATTGCTTGAGCTGTCTTCAGGATGTGTAGGGAGCTGCAGTGATGCAATTTTTATGAATTGTCACCCTTGCTGGGAGACAGGCATTCAAGGATGAAGCTGCCTTTTTGTCTCTGTGCTTTCCTAAGTAATCCTTATTCATGACCCAGCAAGCAACACCAATAAACTCACTGATTTATATGGTAGTTTGAATATAATTGACCTCCATAAGCTCATAGGGAGTGGCACTATTAGGAGGTGTGGCTTGTTGGAGTGGGTGTGGAATTGTTGAAGGAAGTGTGTTACTTTGGGGGTGGGTTTTGAGATCTCATATATGCTCAAGCCACACCCAGTGTTTTAGACCACTTCCTATTGCCTGTGGGTCAAGATGTAGTACTCTCAGCTTCTACCTCAGCACCATGTCTGCCTGTCCTCAACCATACCCCCAGCTGCCATGCTCGCCACCATGATGATAATGAACTAAACCTCCAAACGGTAAGCTGCCACATCAATTAAATGTTTTCCTTTATAAGAGTTGCTGTGGTCATGGTGTCTCTACACAGCAATAGAAACTCTAAGATAGTTCACCAAACTAGACCCAAGTATATTCATTCATTCTGTTGTGGGTGCCTTCCCTGGAGTAAACAAGTATCTGTTGACATCTCCCTAGGAAAAATAAAGGAAGAACATATATTACAACAAACTGAGACCACCAGAATCAAAGTCAAATTCAGAAAGTATCTACAAAATGATGAATTTGTAGAACATGTGTTCTAGGGGTGAAATAATCAATTTGAGTCATTTGAAATATCTTTTAAAAAGCAAGATTACAGAAGGTAACTGACTCACACTCTCAAAGCACTGAAGACGCTGACTATAACTCCAATTATTGGAGAATATTACCACTGAGGTACTACTGAGGTACTGAATCCCATATTTAAACCATCTGATGTTATTTCATTTGTACCTTCTCACCATTAGTTCCACATTAAGAATATTAAGGACTCAGTGGCTTATTCCGAAATTCCAAATGTTGAAGATGCAATGCCCAGTGAAACTACTGGGCTTTTGCTAATGTGCAAGGGTAAATGAGGTGACAGTGTAGAACTGTAATCTAATGGGACCAATGGCAATATGGGAAAGGGTAACATAAAGAATTTGTGTATAGAGAGGAAGCCCACATGAGCTCACAGAGTAAAGTCTGTGACAGCATGCTCTTCACAACCTGGCAGAAGAGACCTCACTGAAATTCAACATGCTAGACACCTAAACTTGGACATCAGCCACCAGAGTTCTGAGGAAATCTCTCTGTTCTTTAACACATCTAGTATACAGTTGTTTTTTTATTATTTATTATTTATTTTAATTTTTTAATACAAGGTGATTTGTTCTGCCTCACAGTTTCAGGGTCCAAAAGTCCACCCTTGTGGGGGAAGTTACAGTTGCTGAGGTTGCTCTTTCTGTGACAGCGGGAACCTACACAGAACCTGTTCACATTTTGACAGACCAGGAGGCAAAAAGAGTCACTGGTAGGTATGCAATACCTCAAGGATCCACCACACTGACCTCCTTCTGCCAGTGAGGTCCTCCCTCCTAAATATTGAATAGTCTCTCAAAATTCATAAGCCAGCTGGGAAACGAGGTTCAAAATGTGAGCCCTTAGGGAACATCTCAGATTCATTTGTAACCATCCATTTCTGCCTCTAAAGGCTCATCACTGCTTTGTGTCCCACTTTAAGAAACTCAGTCTTACTCATTATAACAATGTTCAAAAGTCCAGAGGATTCATGCTCCCATGACGGGTAAGATTGGAGTGTTGTAAGGAAACACCTAAGACAGGCATGGTCATCTGAAAGACTCAGTGGAGTCTTAAAATAAATAAAGAGGGAGGAACTGTGGGAGCCCACAATTGACTCATTTTCCCAGTTTGAATCTGAAGTCTATTCTGAGTCAATAGAGTCCAAGCTTGCTGCTCCAGGGCTGTGAGGAAGTCCTGATTAGCCCACAGAGTCTCCTTGAAGGGCTGTGAGAAGGTTCTGATTAACCCACAGGAAGGAACACACTATCTAGCTGGATGTAGGCTGTTGATGCCAGCTGGAGGTACAACATTTATAGAAAATGAAACTGCTTGCTTCTTGATGCAAGGCAGGATAGATAGTGGCTGAATGACTGTGCTGTGCATTGTTCTTCTTCTGTCCTTCAAAACTATATATAAGTTGGCTGTGAAATAAACTCAGGGCTGTCCATCATTGACCAGCAGACCTCTCGACTCTTTTCTATCTTCTTCATTGTCTCTTCAGTCTACATGTTTCTACCCAGCTACCCAGCTGACTGTCAGCATGCACCAACAAATACCAACTCTTAGCAGTGAGCACATGGTCCTGAGGTTTCTTTAACCAGTGGATCAAAACTCTCCCATGTGCTTCTTGGAAAGCAGTGCCTGCCCCCTTTCTTTATTGAAGAAAAATGAATTTCCTTTTTGTTTCATGCACTTCAAAATATTTTTTCCTGCTCATGGCTTCCTAAAAGTTCATCTCTTACACATTGTTTTCTAGTCTCTCATGATGTTGCTTTTCTCTGCTTTTTTCACCCACAAACATTACCTCTCAAACTGCCAACCACTGTCTCACACTTTGTTTCCAGTTTCTAAACATTCTACATAACTGCTCTTTTCAAACCAGTCAGATAATCTTCCATCCCTAGGAGACTTTGGGCAAGCATTCTGGACATTTTCCTTTATTTCTTGGGGTGTTTCTTTTTCTTCTACATGGCCTTTCTCTGCTTTCTTTCTTTTGTCTATATTATTTTCTCTTTTCTTTCTGTTTTTCTGACACAAGATTTCTCTGTGTAGACCAGGCTGTTCTAAAACTCACCTATAGTTGTTTTTAAGTAGGGGACTGAGAGAAACATGAGGAACAGAATGATGTTTATTTAACAGAATATGATTATGTTAAAAAATATATAAGTATTAGCTTGGTCAGCAATATTAAAGTTGAAGTTTTGAAATAATTTCTTGTCTTTTGAGATATTATAATTACATAATCTTCTTCCCTTTCCAAACACTCCCACACACCTCTTTGCTCTCTTTCAATTAGTTACTTCCTTTACTTTAATTATTGCATACATACACACATACATATATACACATTCCTAAACATTTTAATATAATCTATCCAGTCTATATAATGTTACTTTGTTTTGCAAATGTTTTCATGTATGACCATTTGGTATTGGATAAAAAACATAGGGTAACTTTGTTGAGTCTATTAATATACAAAAAAGTACAGATGGATTCTATAAAGTTTCTGAGTAAAATACAATACCTATAATGTCCGTTGGATATGTGCTATTGTTTCTTATTTATTGAATAGTAAAATGGCTCACAGTATTCTTAGTATGATAAAAGGCTACAAGAAATTGTACCAGTCTAGCACAGGGCTGAAAATGAAAATTTTCAGATAAAAAAGAAAGCACAACTTAGAACCTCTGATAAGTCACAGAACTTTCTCAAACATAACAGAAGTTCATAAATGAGTTTCCTTAAGTCAAGACAAAGCTCACATTACAATTGTAGACTAGTACATATTTACTAAGCCTTGCATTCGTGTTATAAATAACATGGTATATTGAACAAAACTGCATATTTTGCACATTTTTGATTATATATATATATATATAATTTGTGGAGGCCCACAAAGGTTTCCTAGTAAGATCTGAGCTTGCTTTACCTAGTAGGGCTGCATTAGAGTATTGCTTGACCATGTGTGTGGTTACCAGGTGATTGGAAAGGGTCTGCACTTGGCTGTGCTAGGGGGAGGTCTTTTGCTCCACCCCTTGGCATTCCTATAAAAAGCCCTTTAGAAGAGACAGAAGGGGCTGGTGGATAAAGATCCAGGCCCTCCCAAGGCTATCCTGTGTTTCTGATTCTTTCCCCTCTATCTTTCTATCTAATATCTTTTATCCCTCACTCCTCAAGTGTACCCTGCCATAAAAGGTAGGAGCTGGTCTCCAAGCTGGGCTCCCACCTAACTATACATATATGTTATATAACTATACAAATTATAAATGTATGAATTATATAAACAAATTATATCTATAAAGCTATATACACATGTATATGTATATAGCTATAAAGTTCATTTACTATGTCATATGTAGAGATGTCCTATGGAAAAGAAAGAAATGAAAAATAGTTGAAAGTAGATGAATAAAGTTGTAATAAAATAAACTTGAGTCCAGTGGTGCAGGGACATAGTTCCAGTTTCTCAAGAGACAGAGACAGGTTTGTGCTTCTTCCAGGCAGCTGATCTGATATCAGAATTTGTTTTGCAGCTTAGCTTATCTAAGAGTTTTCTTTGCAGCATAGTTTGAGTTTTCTTGGCAGCTCATGCACAAAATGATAAATGCATTAGAGAAATTGTGCTAATGAATGAAATGAATAATAAGATACTACAATTAGCATCATAATTTCTTCATCTGATTCTTGAAACTGATAATATTTATAATTTTTGAAATTGATAATCAATATACAGTAATGATTTTAAATGTTTTATAGCCTTGATGAAAGTTAGTAAATAGATTAAAAAACAGCCAAATACAGATGAAAGTTAAAAAAAGTTGAAATAATGTTAAAGGCACAATGTAGTCTATGGGGAAATAAAAATAGAAGTACATAAGCATGACTTTTCAACAAAAGGTACAAAACTCAGATTATACTGTACATTTTTGGTGTCTAAAATAAGAACGTGTTCAGCTTTTCTATGCCTAGCTCTCAAGATCTTGGTGGACCAACCAGAGAACTTATATCAGTGGACTTTGTTTTAGTGGGTCCTACATAATCTACAAGGAACACCCTGACAAGACATATGTCTTTGAGCAGTGCTCACCAGTCCACAGCAGAATTTGTGGTCAGACCTTGAGAATAGATCTCTGTCTCAGTGAGCCACAGGCTTTGGTGTTTTGGACTGCTATATGTATATATGTGTGTTTCTTGACTGTAAATAGTAATGCTATAACATAAACTAATTATCTGCAGATCTCAGTAGGGAGAATGCAATATCCAGGGGGAATCTCAAATAAAACAAAGTGGCATTAGCAATGAAAATGATATAGTTCCTTTAAATTTATCCCAATAAGGGTAATACATTTGTTGAAATAAACTATAGATTTTGAAGAATCACTCATGTCATCTCTTGAGGATCAAGGCTTATCCATCACTTTAGTTATATCCTGTACCTCCATAAGCTAGGTTTTAAAATTTTACTAGCTGACTTCTAAGCTATAAATTCAAATAAAAAGGAAGCTAGGCAAGGCAAAACCTTGCAAAATAGTGTGAAAGAGAATATGTCCTTATTTGAATGCTAGCAAATGAAAATTAAGCTTCAACTTCAACACCAGCAATGGAAGAATATCATTTGTAGTAAGAGCATACAGTGCATGGTTTGGAGTTATTTTGCACTGTTTTGAGATAAAAAGTGTTTCTCCTAGCGGACACTGAACTTGCCGTTTGTCTTAGTTGGTATTCCTTTCCCCCTTATTCTTGGCCACAGACTGTAAAAGTGGCAGGAACTTCATATCCCTCCCAAACCAGATAATGGTAGAACTTGTTGGTCAGGAAATAGTAAATTACATCCAGTGATGTAGGGCTTTGCCTTATATTTTAAAGACTCAATGTTACTATTGAGCATGTTTTCCACCCAGTTAATGGCAGATTTTGGGTTTGGAATTTTTTCTTTCATCTCCATAACGTTTGGAAATTTCTCTGACTTTGTCAGAAGAAAAAAAAATGTGCTCCTAGATGGTGCTATTTTTACTGCTTTGTCTCTTTTCAGAATGGGTTTGCTTTGGGGGACCTCATACACTAATATTTAACTGTAGTTCATCCAGGTTGATATTATGGACAAGTGAAGATGAATGTTCTTGCAGCTTGTGATGGAAGGGACCTTGATAGCAATGTTTGCTACTAACCTTAACCTGCTTTATTTGTTCAAGATTCTGAAGTCTCAAGCTTTTTTCATCTGAAAGGAGAGATGAAAATGTTCTCTGGTGAAAATTGCCTCTTCATTTCAGTGTGTGTGTGTGTGTGTGTGTGTGTGTGTGTGTGTGTGTGTGTGTTATATGGGTTTGTGTATACAGAAACATGCCTATGGGTACACATGTGTGTCTGAGCTTGACTTTGAATGTTTTCATCTAGCTTCACACATTAATTTTTGAAACAGTGTCTTTCACTGAAACTTGAACTCACTAATTGGCTAGAGTGCATGGACATCAAGCTTCCAGAACCTCTTGTTCAGCTTCACAGGGATGGATTAAAGAGATTTCACTGTTCCTTTCTTTACTTTGGGTCCTGGGATATAAATGCAGGTCTTCATGCTTATACAGCAAGCACTTGATCCACTGAGTCACACCACAGTTCAACTTCCATATTTTCTTGCTGTGGATATTGTTCTATATAAATAAAACACTGATGGCCAATGACCAGGCAGGAGGTAGGTGGGACAAGGAGAGAGGAGAATTGTGGGAAGCGGAAGGCTGGGGGAGAGAGACTGCAGCCACCGCCAGGACAAGCAGCATGTAGAGACTCTGGTAAGCCACCAGCCACGTGGCAAGGTATAGATTTATAGAAATGGGTTAATTTAAGATAAAAGAACAGTTAGCAAGAAGCCTGCCACGGCCATACAGTTTATAAGTGATATAAGCGTCTGAGTGATTATTTTATAAGTGGATTGTGGGACTGTGGGGCTTGGGGAACCTGGAGAGAAGCCCTCCAGCTACAAATGGCGCCCAACGGCTCGAGTTTCCACCTTAAACCTGAGAATATTTAATAACCAATTCTAAACAGAGCCAAAACCAGGTTCCTGCTTCTTGTCTCATATGAGCAGCTAGATGCCGCAAAACGCAGGTTTGAACACTGGCGGGTTCCTGGCGAGTGCGTTTGACCGGCAGTATGGCAGGAATGAGGGGTCTGCCAGCGGCACATTATGCTGTGTAGTAGATTTAGTCTTTACTAGTATTTTTTTTAAAAAAAGGTTTCTGGGCTACATGCTGCTTTGATAAAAGCTTAGACCCACTATTTCTGAGACTTGATGACTCCCAGAGCTGGCGGAAAACATACCACTGCCATGTTGGGAAGCTGAAGTGGGCGGAGCCAGCAGCCACAGCGCTGTTTCAGGCTTAGAAGGATGCAGTTTAAAGCAATAGGCTCACAAAAAGACTGATTCAGATAACATCGTTTACAATGTGTGTAAAATATACGTAGGCTTGAAAGAGACAAAAAATTAATGTAAAAAGACACGTAAAGATGAATATTACACAGACAATCTGGATTGTGTTGTCTTTGGTATTTTTCACTGCAAAAAACCATAATAGACATGTATGAGACAATGCATGTAAAACCAAAATGTAGAGCATTGGAAATGTGTCAAATGTTACTGTATTTATTCTAAGAAACTCTATACCCTCATTACATCTCTGTTCTGTTACTTACTGCTAAGATATTCCCTGTGTAAATATTTTAGCTATATGAGGCTTCATTGCAAATAGTTTCAAGATCCTAGGGCTGTGGTCTAGGGTGAAGGCCTTGAAATCTGTGCGCTCCATCCTCTTGCTACTTGTCATATACTTTTGTGTGCAATCACATCATGTATGATTGATGAGTTGCAGAATGAACTGGGCAACTCAGTGCCAGGTAACCATCATTTTGTTTCTTTAAGCCATTTGTTGTCCTGATTTAGGAAACAAGAAGCAGAGAGAAGCCTGTCTATTATCTAAGTCACAGGTAAGGTTATTGAAACCTTCAAGTTTAAGGATCAATAAAACTACGAAGTACCTTCTAGTAGGAATCAGGCTGATGAAGCCAGATGAACTCTCTGCAGTTTTTTTCTGAAACTTCTCCAGTTAGGGTTTATTTTTATTTTTATTTTTAATGATTTCCTAAGCTTTACCTTGATTTTGTTTGCTTATTAAATAAAAGTATTGAATATATGTGTGTTTGTGGTTGTGTAAATCCGTAATAACATAGGGAATACCTGAGGCAACATATAATTATTTATTTCACACAAGCAATTAAAAATGTAAAACACTATAGGAAAAATTCACAATTACAAAGCTGTTGCTCTAACTCTAAGGGTATCCAATGCCTCTGACCTCTTTGGGTTCCTGTACTTATGTACATATATCTCCACACAGACATATGCACATAATTAAAAACAATAGAAATGTCTTTAAAATATTATATTACATTTTGTGATTCCTTAAGAATAACCAATGGCAAATATTAATTGGAAATTACTTAAATTACATTAAATTAATACAAGTAATTTGAAGAATTGTAGCTAGAGTTTTCCTGCCTTGCCCATAGTCAGGACAAATCTTTGTCACCCTCCAGTCCCACAGCCGCTCAGACCCAACCAAGTAAACACAGAGACTTATATTACATACAAACTGTATGGCTGTGGCAGGCTTCTTGCTAACTGTTCTTATAGCTTAAATTAATCCATTTCCATAAATCTACACCTTGCCACGTGGCTGGTGGCTTACCGGCGTCTTCACATGCTGCTGGTCATGGCGGCAGCTGCAGTGTCTCTCTGCCTCAGCCTTCTGCTTCCCAGAATTCTCCTCTCTCCTTGTCCCACCTACTTCCTGCCTGGCCACTGGCCAACCAGTGTTTTATTTATTGACCAATCAGAGCAATTTGACATATAGACCGTCCCACAGCACTTCCCCTTTCTTTTTTTTAAAAGGAAGGTTTTAACTTTTACACATCTCCAAAGTCAGCTTGGTATATTTGGGAACTTGGGCGTAGCTTCTCTTACTACTTCCTGCTGGAGGGGGGCGCTGTATCTTATGGGGACACAAAGAAAATTTTAGGATCATGGAGTAGTCCGTGAGACTGTATCGTCTGAGCCAGTTGCCTTGAAACGAATCTGGATGTTGGATCATCTGGGCCATGGTGTCATCGGAGACCTTTCAGGTGGTCTTGGCTGGTCAAACCTGATGTATCCTAATCTGGAACAAATCCATAGCCTCTGGCTTTCTGTGGAAACAAAAGCAGAGCCTCCTTTCCAAAGCAACATATCCTTACATCCAAATTTTGAAGTTAAGGTGCCTTTAAAATGCACATTTTGGCATAACTCAACAGCTTTTGCAATCAAATGTTTCTCTTCAGTTATGAATATCAAAGAGAACATAATCCAGATTCTCTGTGTGGTAGCCATCTTTATGTGGCTTATTTTTTATATTACCTTGAGCCTATTGCTTTAAACTGCAGCCTTCTAAGCCTGAAATGGCGCTGTGGCTGCTGGCTCCTCCCACTTCAGCTTCCCAACATGGCGGTGGTACGTTTTCTGCCAGCTCTGGGAGCCATCGTGGGTCTGTGCTTTTATCCAAGCAGCATGTAGCCCAGAAACCTCTTTTTGTTTTGTACTAGCAAAGGCTAAATCCACCACGCAGCTTAATGTGCCACTTTCAGAGGCCTCATTCCCGCCATACTGCAGACCCAGCTCGCACGCTAGGAACCCGCCAGTAGCTCAAACCAGCAGGCTGCCGCTTATTTGAGAGAGACAATTAGGAAGCTGTTTTTAGCTCCATTTTAGAATCTTTTCTCAGGTTTTAGGTAGAAACTTTTGCCAACACGTTGGGCGCCATTTTTTCGGGAAGCTGGGACACCGCAGGCGGAAGGGTGAGATTTTAGCTCTGAGCTCTGACCTCTCGGCTTTCTCTTTTACATTGTTTCTGTGTTTCTTATTTAATAAGATGGTTGGTTACATCTACAAAGAATATTCAATGCTCATTTTAAAGAACTTCATCAGGAAATAAGGCTTTATAAACTTCCACAGTATTATCTGTTATTTCTATCAGGAAGTTGATAGATTCTGTTTCTTCATGTTTTATGTTGAATACGACTAATTATATTCTCCTTTACTTGTTGAACTACATTAGATTTCAATGCATTCCTTTTCCTGGACCATGTCTCATAATTAAATTTGTACCCTTGTAGTCATACATTTGATGACAAATATGTGCCATGAAAATGTTTCCAATAAATACACTGAACTTAAAGAAAGAAGCTGTGCATACACATAATGTATAGTGCTCTCCATTCATGTTCCCTAATCTGTATTTACTGTGTATCTGTGTTGGCAGAGAACTGGAGAGAAGAGGATCTCTTAGTTTTAAAAGCCTACAGCCGTCCTCCATGTTCTGTGAGAGAACTCATCTTAAAGGAATAAGACAGAGAATGAAAGAACAGGACACTTGAGATCTTCCTCATGTCTACACATGTGTGCATCGGCACTTTTTCCTGAATACACATGTGCATATACCATATATGCAGGAACCATATTCATATTATACAAACACATTTACACCTAGAAAC
This sequence comes from Peromyscus leucopus, assembly GCF_004664715.2. NCBI lineage: Eukaryota > Metazoa > Chordata > Mammalia > Rodentia > Cricetidae > Peromyscus > Peromyscus leucopus. The sequence goes on from NC_051065.1 coordinate 139,909,746, forward strand.
ATAAAAAGTAAATTAGAAGAATCACATTTGGTAATGTTAGACAGGTCCTATTCCAATTCCCACTTCTTTAGTCAGCTGTGTGAATTTATTAGCAAATATATTGCTTCTGATTTTAGTAATGGCAGAATTTTCCTGGAATCTTTGCCAATGTCTTTGCTGCATTGGTGAACAGCACTGACTAAATCCAAAAGGTGAAAAGTCCTTCCAAGTGAATGAATTCTCAATGCTCTTGTCTCTGTAAGAGGCTTGCTTTGGGTAGGACTAATATACTGACATTTAACTGTATTTAACACAAAAGCATGCACACACACACACACACACACACACACACACACACACACACCAGATAGGAAAGAATTGTTGGTCAGATTGCCTGGGGATAACCAGTCATTTTAGTACCTGGCTTTAGACAACACTCAGGATTATTTTATCTGTTCCTTATATGTTTTTTAAAATAACATTTTAGTTTTCACCCAAAGAAGAAATCTGAGAATGTTATTTTTAGAGAGTTTGATTTCTAGTTTTGGGTTTAATTTTTGTGTTGAACACAGCCATGTTTGTTCAGGTGAGTGAGTATGAAAGCAATGTGTCTGGAAAGACCCAAATGAAGGCCAGGACAGCTTTTCACATGTGACTGTTCTCACTCTTGACACCACACCCTGCTTTGCATTTGTGATCTGTTCTCTGCTGTTAATCTACTTTGTGTGTAAACATCCAAGGAAGACTCAACTTTGACAAAGGATGCAAGATCCTAGCACCATGATCCATAAGAAGGTGTTGCAAACTGTGATTTTTTTTTTAACATTGAGGTGGTGTGAAATTTTATCATTGCCATACAAAAGTGAAGGCAGATCATTTCAGGACCTGAATTATTCATGTTTGTCATCCATCTCTCTCAGCACATCAAAAGCATCACCATACAGGCAATCACTTCTGTTTTGTTTGCTGCTTGAAGCCAACATGAAATAGTTGACAAAGATATTTTACTGAATGAATGAATAAATGAATGAATGAACTATGTAAGGGTTGAAGCCAAGAAAACTAAAACAAATCATGAAATCTGCACGTGGCATAAAATTTTGAGGTGTGTTATTTTAAAGTTATAAACTTATCTAAATAGAAATATTTCTCATAGAAAATATGCCTCTCCCACAATTTGAAGGAGAATGTTGGCAGATTATAGCCATGTGTAGCTGAGTCAGAAGTGTGAAATGCAGTTTTGTTGAAAAGGCAAAACAGATGGCACTTGTGTTAATATGACACTTCTTAAAACTTCTATAAAAGATTTGATTCAGTAGTATATATTTCTTCTATTGTGAATAATATTACTGCCATTACATTTTCTTGTTGCCTGTTTTGTGCTTAAAATGGCATTTGATGTTATATAATCTAGTTAGTAAGTGGCTTCCTTTGCTTATTTTTTCTTTTTTGTGGGTTCTAAGGATCAAATATAGGCCCTTTATCAAGGTAGACAAATATTCTACCACCAAGCTTCTATTGCTGTAGAATTTCTCTCCAGCTCCCACCGCCCAGTCCCACCAGTCCCAGAGCCCACTTATAAAATAAACACACAGACTTTTACATTATTTAAACTGCTTTGCCATTAGCTCAGGTCTATCATTGTCTAGCTCTTACTCTTATATTTAGCCAATTTCTATTAATCTTTACTTTGCCAAGTGGCTTGTGGCTTACTGGTAGTTTATATCTTCCGTGTCCTGGTGGCGGCTCCAGGCAGTCTCTCCTATCCTTCCTCCTTCCTCAATTCTCTTCTCTGTTATTCCTGCCTATACTTCCTGTCTGGCTATTGGCCAATCAGTGTTTATTTACATACAGTGATATCCACAGCAAGCTTCTAATACCCTTTCTAAACTACTTTCAGATGTCCATTCTATAAGATAATTAAAAACTGGACAATTAAGGCTGTACAGTCCAATGGCTATCTTAGCTTGAATTTTTAAAACCAGATCTAAGCTGTGGGAATAATGAAACACCAATTCCTTGTGCAGTGAAGCCTGTGCCGAAGTGTGTAGGACAAAGACGTGGAACAATGTGAAGGAAGAGAATTCTTCTGGTGACCACTTCACAGTGAACTTAGAAGTGCAGTGAGACAGTGAGGTCATCTGAGGAAGGCTCAGAGCTTTCTGGATTTTTATAGTGGAGCCCTGGATGGAAGCAGATCTAGACATAGGACCTGGAAGAGAGAAACAGTAGCAATCTGTGTTTTCAGATCTCTTTTTTTCATCTCTTGACTAGAGTCTACCTAAGTAGAACAAATATGTATACCTTGTGGCCTTATCTCACCCAGCCTTTTTTGGATCCTTTATGAAATCAGATTACATGTTTACAGTATACAATTTCACACTAGTTTAAAATGGAGTAACGATCTGGGTCATACAAGAGAATATGAGCTAGGATATATGAGCACTCACCAAGATTTGAGTCCAATATAGTCAATGTGTTGTGTCACTTAAATAGTGACTGCATGTATAAATACATGACTCATAAAATCATTGAATGGCATGTTTCAAGGGAGATATTGAGGACCAATTTTGATTTAAAGTTTTGTTCCTGCTACTTTGTTTCTTAGGCACAGGCCATCCCTCTTCTGAAGGATTCAGTTAGTCTGGGGGTCATCTTTCATATGAATATTTCAGAGAAACCTGCAGTGATCTTGTCACAACAAATGGTGCTATAGCTGTTTTGAATCTGAACAGAACACATGGGACAACACATTGTGTTGTTATAGAGCCCTCTCATTCTCTAGAGTCCACTGGAAACTAGCTGCCTTTACAGAAACTCCCAAGATGAATCTGATCAATGTCCCCAAAATATAGTGTATATTATGACTTGGGTTGAACAGGATCAAAATCTCTGTGACACTGATCTAGTTTTATGAAACAAAAGAGCAAAATTGCACTTACTTTACAACGGATGTTTTACATGTGTGTTGGCCCAATAGATCTTTAAAATTCTGCCATTGTGATCATATGGGTAACACAGTTGGGACATTTGAGTTCTTTCAGGATCAGCTCTGATCTTGTAATACTTGCCTCTCCTCTGTTTCAGGAATGGACTATATCCTTTTTGTAGATCCTGATTTATCACTGCCTAGGCAGCCAGCCTCCAGCAGCACAGGTTTCTAAGGGATATCCACAGAGTCAGTACTTACTATGACTTTTCTGTCTGAGGGAGTTAGGAAAAAAGAGACTCACACACTCTCTTAATGGTTTTCCTCAGCCCTTTTCTTTATTCTTCTTTTTCATTCTCCATTTTCCTTCTGTCATTCTTAAAGTTTTTCTTCTAATTCCTTCTGACTTTCTCCTTCACATCTTCCTTCTAACTCTCCCGTTCTTGATGCCTTCCTTCTAATTTATTTTAACTATGTTTTTTATTCTTTCACTTCTGGCTTATATACCTCAGCACAATCTTTCAGGCAATATAAAAATTACAATGTAGTTACATTCTGTTTATCAAGTGGATGATTATAATGAGTACAAGTAAAAAACAGCATATTCTCCATATCTCTTACATAATTAAACATTTTATGTGTTACATGTGAAAACCAAATTATCCTAAGAACCCACATAAATTCATACCTAAGCAATTTGTTATAGATTAACTGTAACCAAGCAGTTCTTTTATTGGCAGGCTGTATCTTGCAGTTATAAAGAAAGGACCAATCACTTTATTACTTATCTTGAAAAGCAATCTTATAAGGGATCTTAAAGGACTCACAAACCTAAACTTTTATATATTAAAAAGAATTGGTCAGCTCTACTTTAAATATTTAGGGTGCAATAGTTCCTTATATCAGGAGATTGAAGGCAGAAATTGGTATAAGGAATTAAGCAAAACCTTTGATCATCAACCAATCCTAGCAAGAAAGACACATCAGCTAATAATAATTGGGCTGCTTTGTTCTTGTTCCCTGACCTTAACAAGTTCCTCACTCAACTATGTGCCTTTCTAAAACTTTAGATCATCCTCTTGGGTTTTTCACCTCAAAGATATTTGACAAAAACATTTTAGTTTAACTTTAAGTTATTTTCAAAGCTTTGTTTCAGTTGTGATGCACTCTGAAACCTGTGAACACATCTCTCAACATTAAGGTTAGAAGAATTTAAACAGATGGGTTTCTGGGACCCAATTGTTTTCCTTAATCATTAACCTAAGCTACAGTCTATATGACTCCTCAGTAGAAACTCATGTGTTGTAGCAGTGTGACACTTCCTTGTTTTATTTTTTAATCATCAAAACTCCATCTAAACAAACAATTATTTTTGTTTGATATTTATAATAATCAATTAGACAGAACATCTTAGGAAGGAATCATCTTCATAATAATCCACAGATAAAAATGCCCAGTAGAATGGGATGCTTCCATGGGATAGGCATGCTACATTACAGGCAGTGGGGATCTCCTCACACCCATTCACACCATGCCAGATACCAGAGAAAGATAGCTGTGGCAAAATGTAAAGACACAGAAGAAGTAAAAAACATTCTGGAGTCTGTGATCTTAGGGCCTTGCCTATCCAATATTCACCTATCAGTGATTCTCCTCCTGTGAGCTGACACCCTGAAGTCAACTGCCATCTTTTGTTCCCCTGACATGGCCACTGGCATCTATTTATATAGCATGATTAATAATCTATATTCAATGTGTTATGAAAGGTTAATGAAACCAAATATAAAAAGTGACATAGTCCTGCCATAAGTGTATGAAGTGTGTGTCATATAGTTTTTAGAAATAAAAGTTAAATTACTTGATTTACTCCAACCATGGCTAGAAAATAAGTGAAAATCATTCACCACATCAACAGCTACATGAAAGAGTTCCAGAGAGATAGCCTTTCTGATAGGAAAGCTACCCCTCTCAAGGAGTTATCTAACAGTGCAAAGTAAATCTACAGTGATTAGCACTCAATCTCTCTTCCATCTTGCTATGATAACCCAGGTATTTTGATGTAATAGTGGTTATAGAAATGACACAACTCAAATATGGTTGTCATCTACTCCACTCCTTGGAGAATTAGATTGTTACAGCTTATTCATTATCAAGAGTAGGATAATCTAGAGTCTTCTTTTTCATTGCTTATGCTAATGTCTCTCATGTCATAGGCTAGGAAACATTATGCTTATCTCAGTTAGGGTTTCTTTTGAAGTGAAAAGGCACCATGAACATTGTAACTGTTATAAAGGAAAACATATCATTGGGGCTAGCTTATAGTTCAGAGGTTTACTTCATTGTCATCATGGAAGGAAACATGGAAGCATGCAGGCAGACATGATTCTGGAGAAGGGGCAGAGAGTTAAATATCTGGATTCTTAGGCCACAGCAAGAAAGAGTGACATTGGGACTAGCTTGAGCATCTGAAACCTCAAAACCCTGTGACACACTACTTCCAACAAGGTAACAAAAACTACTTCAATAAGGCCATACCTCCAATAATGTCACTCACAATGAATCATGGGGGACATTTTTATTCAACCCCCCACATTCCACTCCCTGTCCACCATAGGCTTGTAGCCATGTCATAATGCAAAATGCATTTGTCCAACTTAAGTCCCCATAGCCTTCATTAATCTCAACCCTGTTTTAAAGTCCAAACTCTCTTCAGAGACTCATGGCAATCTCTTAAGTTGAAGCCCTGTAAAATCATAATAAAAAAGCAGATCACATACTTCCAACATACAGTGGCATAGAATATACACTACTGTTCCAAAAAAGGAGGAAAGGGAGCATAGTGATGAAATACTGAACAGAAAAAAGGCTGAAAATCAGCTAGTAAACTCCAAACTGTATCTCCACGTCTGATGTCAAAACACTCTACAGGTCTCCAACTCCTTTCAGCTCTGTTAGCTGCAACACACTTCTTTTTCTTGGGCTGGTTCTACTTCCTGTTACCAGCTTTCATCTGCAGGTATTCTATGACTTGGAATCTCCAACATTTTGAGGGGTCCAGAGTAATCCAGGCTTCATCTTCACAGCATCACACAATGACCTATTTAGTCCTCCATATAGGGACAGCCCTATTACACATCTGGCACCAGAAACTTTAATTAGTGGCAGAGGGAGATGCCATAGCCTCTTTATTCTATTCTTGATTCCAAAACCAGAACTGTATGACCAAAGCTGCCAAGTTCTGCTGCTGGCTAGAGCTGGAACATGGCCCTCTCATTCAATCACATCTTCACCAGCTTTCTGTATTCAATGGTTTCCTTCACTGCCTAAGCTTGGATATTCTGAATCTTGCTCTGTAGACCAGGCTAGCCTTTAACTCTGAGATCCACCAGCTTTTGCCTTCTGAGTGCTGGGATTAAAGGTGCTGAGAATAAAGGACCATCATGTCTAGCCATAAGAGTTTCTTTAATTCGTTTTCACAAGTTGGAAGTTTAGCTGGGTGGGGGGCTTGCTCTGAAGTCACCACTCCCTCCCTTTATTCCACTTATCATCATGTTTTTCTTTAATCTGTGTACTCTTCCTGATGCTCCTTTCCTCTTCCAATTGTACATTTTGTATTTTTCCTTGTTCAGCTTGGTTCTTTTCATTATATATCTGCATAACACTGGCCATTAACAGCCAAACAGCATAGTCAATGCTATGTTGTTTTGAAATGTTTTCTGTTAAAGCTGTTAATCCATAATTCTTCAATTTAACCTCAGGCAGATTATTTTGGGCAAGGACAAAAAGTAGCCATGTTCTTTACCAAAATATCACAAGACCAGTATCTAATACACATATTAATATTCTTCTCCTCTGAAGCTTCTTGAGTCAGGTCCCCACTGTTCACATCACCCTCAGTACCACTGTCTTCCACGTTCCCACAAGTATAGCCCATTAGACTCCACTTGAAGTGTCCAATTGCTTTCCTAGACCAAAGTCCCGAAGTGTTCCATATTCTTCCAAACAAAAGCATGGTCTGGCCTATCACAGCACTACCACAGTTCCTGGTATCAATTTTGTCTTAGAGTTTCTATTGCTGTGAAGAGACACCCTGACCATGGCAATTCTTGTAAGGAAAAGCATTTAAGTGTAACAGGCTTACAGATCAGAAGTTTAGTCTGTTATCATCATTTCAGGAAGCATGGTGGCATGCAGGCAGACATGGTGCTCTGGAAAATGAGTAGAGAATTCTACAGCTAGAACCATAGGCAGCAGGGAGAGAGAATGACAGTGGGCCTGGATTGAGCATTAAAATCTCAAAGCTCACCTCCTGTGACATACTCCTTCCAACAAGGTCACACCTAGTCTAACCAGGCCACATTTCCACTAATGCCGCTCACTATGAGTCTATGGTGGGCATTTTCATTCATTCATTTCATTCACTCACCACAATGAGACTTCAGCCAGCAGTCACATCTGTGCATTTGAATGACATATTCATCATTATATAAATAATGCCAAACCTGATAGATCACTGTGGGCTAGACATGAGTCAAAACTGTCACTTAATCCATAAATTTTTCTTAAGTCACAAATATGTGTAACTTGAATGCAGTTCCAAAGAGTGTGGACTTTCTCTCTCCTTAGTGAAATATTTTCTTTTATATAGTTTCTTAAGAACACTGCACAAATACGTCACCAGGCTTAATTTATAATACCTTGGATATTCAACGTCTTTTATCAAGGGGTCATTTTCCTGGTCTTTTATCAAGGGGATTTAGACATTCTTAATCTCTGGGTCATTTAATTAGCAGAATAAGGGACTTGAACACCTTTTTTCAAGGAGCAACACAGGAATAACTCCCAGCTTCTCTGTCTTTCTGTCTCCTTGTCTGTCTGTCTGTCTGTCTGTCTCTCTTCCTATGTTCCTGAGTACTCTCTCTCCCCTCTGTTCTTGCATTTTTGAGACAAATTCTCATTGTAGATGAGGCTGACCTTGATTTCACTCTATATCCCATCTATTTATTTTATTTTTCAGACATGAAATAGTATTTGGCTATTTGCTCATGAAACAAGTTCTTAGGCTCTTACTTTCACCACTTAATAACTTTGACCTTGATGGGATAATTGGAGAATCTGTACAGTCTGTGCTCATGTTCATCATGCTTTACTCAGCAGAACTGGAGAGGGCTCATTTCCAGGACAGTATTCTCTTCTGGTTTACATCCTTGTCCACTGAGCATAATACCCAATTTTTATAGTTTTACCCTTCCCCAAAAATATAAACACTAGGGGAACCAAAGGTTCAATTTCATAAATTGTAGGGGTTGTGTTATTCTGATCTTGCTGGATATCTCACACAAGTTCCCTAACTGAGAACATAGCTAAATAGTTCCATAAGTTCAATCAGCATATCTGTTTGTCTGTCTGTATACATGTATATATGCATCTATCAACTATCTATCTACCTATCTATCTATCATCTATCTATCTATCTATCTATCTATCTATCTATCTATCTACCTATCATTTATGTATCTACCTACTATCTATCTATCATCTATCTATCTATCTATCTATCTATCTATCTATCTATCTATCTATCATCTACCTATCATCATTATCTATCATCTATCTATATGAATAGTCTTATGTATCATCCTAATTTATAAATCTCTAATATATATGTATCTATTCTGTAGGAGAAAGCAACATAAATTAAAACAAAACCCAGGGAACAGCTAATCATTGGGTGCTAATTTGCAATAAATACATCTACAGTACAACTCCTCTACCAAAGGTTCAGGAAACATTGCAAACCAAGAAAGTTAGCTGCAACCAAAATATAGGCAATAGATTACCTCATACCAGTAAATCCCAAAGAAGGGAAACACAAACACACACACACACACACACACACACACACACACACACCACCACCACCACCACCAACACCACCACCACCCAAACCAAAAATAGCAAGAAGTAACAATCACTGATCATTAATATCTTTTAATATCAATGGATCCAATTCACCAATAAAAAGACAAAAGCTAACAGAATGGGTACAAATCAGGATCCATCCTTCTGTTGCATATAGGAAACACACCTCAAACTCAAAGACAGACATTAACTCAGAGTAAAGGCTTGGGAAAAGATTTCCAATTTTACAAAACAAGCTGGTGTAGCTATCCTAATATCTAACAAAACAGACTTTAAACTAAAATTAATCAAAGAGGTAGAGAAGAACATTTCATTTTCATTACAGGAAAAATCCTTTAAGATGAAGTCTCAATTCTGAATACTTGTGCCTGAAACACAAGGGCACCTACATTTGTAAAAGAAATATTACCAAAGCTTAAGTCACATACTAAAACCCACATACTAGCAGTGGGAGACTTCAACACCCCACTCTCATCAATGAACAGGTCTGCTAGGCAGAAAATAAATAGAGAAACAAGGGAACAGATATTATGACTCAAGTGGACCTAACGGACATTTACAGAACATTTCACCCAAACACAAAAGAATATACCTTCTTCTCAGCACCTCATGGAACCTTCTCCAAAATTGACCACATACTCTATAACAGAGCAAATCTCAACAGCTACAAAAAAGATTGGAATAACTCCCTGTGTCTTATCTTAACCATGGCTTAAAGTTAGAATTCAACAACAACACATTTGCAGAAAGCCTACAAACTCTTGGAACCTAAACAATGCTCAACTGAATCATCACTTGGTCAAGGAAGAAATAAATAAAAGATGTCCTAGAATTCAATAAAAATGAATGCACAACATACTCAAATTTATGGGACATTATGAAAACAGTGCTGAGGAAAGTTCATAGCACTAAGTTCCTACATAAAGAAAGTAGAAAAATCTCACACTAGCAACTTAACAGCACACTTGAAAGCTCTAGAACAAAAAGAAGCAAACTCACCCAGGAGGAGTAGACTACAGGAAATAATCAAATTGAGGGTACACAAATAAAATAGAAACAAGGAGAGCAATACAAAGAAGCAGTGAAAATAAGAGTTGGTTCTTTGAGAAAATCAACAAGCTAGACAAACCCTTATCCAAACTAACCAAAAAGCAGAGATAGAATATCAGAAATGAAAAGGGTGACATAATAACAGACACTGAGGAAATCCTGAGAATCATTAGGTCATACTTCGAAAACCTGTACTCCACAAAATTGGAAAATATAAAAGAAATGGACAATTTTCTGGGTGGGTACCACATACCAAAATTGAATCAAGATCAGATAAACAATTTAAATAGACTTATTTTTAAGGAAATAGAAGCAGTCATTAAAAGTCTCACAACCAAAGAAAGCCCAGGACCAGATGGTTTCAGCACAGACTTCTACCAGAATTCTAAGGAAGAGCTAATACCAATACTTCTGAAATTGCTTCAAACAATAGAAACATGGGAGCTGCAAGCTTCACTGGCTGTTTTTTTCCTGTCTTTCTCCAAGTCCTCTGGGTGAATCTGAGTTTTTCTTATTGCAAACTCTACAAGCCCAAACTGCACAGGCACTGGGCTCCAAATGCCACCATAGTTAGCCCCTCACCACCAGTCTGCTCTGTCTTTAGGTAGCTCCTGCCACATGTACTTCTTCAGCATGATCCTCTGTGTGTGTTTTTTCAGACAGGTGGCTCCCTCTCCCCATAGGCTATGGGCTTAGCCGGGACCCCTTCCTTGGGCTGCTGCCACACTAGGTAGCTGCTCTGACACCCTCTTGGGTTATATTGTTGTTGAAACCTCCACACACTCAGCTTACAGCTACACATGAGCAGCTGCAGCTGCTCTCAGGCAAGCTGGGCACTATCTGTGTTCTTTGCCCACAGCAAGCCTCACACTTCATAATCATCATCATCATATTTGTAATAATCCAAAAAGAAGCCCCCTGCCCTCTGTAATATGCAGAAGGTGTGGCAAAGGCTGACATCGTGCCAGTGAATGCAGATCAACAAAGGACAGACAAGGTAAACCTTTGCTATCAGGAAACATGTCAACTTTGGTTCTGTCATTCCCTGTCCCCATGGTGGAAACTCCTCGACAGAGCAAATAAAGGATTTAATGCCTATTGTAAAAAGCCATACTGCTCTGAATGATAGAACAGCTTTAGAAGATAAAACAAAAATGTCAAGATAAACCATAAAGCAAATATTTTGACATGCTTAATAAACAGAAAGGAATAATAATGAAGACTCTCAGAGATGGATTACACAATGCTTTATTAATTTAATATTCTTTGAATATTAAATTAAATTAATTTAAAATTTCTCAATTTAATGAAATTGAATGAAAAAGAACAACAGCTGCAGAGAACATTGAATAATAGAAAAAACTGCTGAATTAAATCAGCCTATATACTTTAAAGATGTGTTGACCTTAGAATGAAAACTAGGATATGTGTTCCATTGGAGAAGAGGTTTTGCTTTTCTTTCCACAGGGGAAGAAAAGCTATGGATACCATCAAGATTGATAAAGATTAGATTCAAACAAGAGAGACCTCTTGATTAGAAGAGGCGATATATCATCAAAGAGTGTGACCATTCAATCTAAACTAACTTATAAAACTAACAAATGCTTCTCAATTGATCAGATATAACTTGCCTAAAGGGAAACTTCCAAAAGTTGAGGTTGAGACAGGGTTTTGTTTTTGTCTTTCCAGGAAAAAGAAGGCATCCAACTAAGGAATTTAAAGACCACTGGACAAATGAGACATCTGAAGAAAAAGGACAAATCATCCACAGAAAATGTTCCAAGAAGAAGAATAAATAGGCTTTTGGCATATCAAATCTCCAACAGGATAACATTTCATAAATCGTCCTAAATGCTTGTTTCTACTGTCCTCTATAGACATAATGCAATGTTTTTTTTATAGACCCAGTTCAATTAAAAATTAAAGGTGGGCTTTGGAGTGGGAGCATGGCTCTCTCCTTCTTTAAACCCAAGTATGCTTGTTAACAGAAAATCTAAAATCTTTGTCTTATGTCAGAGGAGCCACCTGATATGGGATGGAAGAAAAACCAAAATTAAGAAACTATTCTGTCGCCACTAACCTCACAATTCTTTGGTTTTACTTAGACTCTTTAAAACTTTCTTAGGGTATAACTATATCAAAATTTATAAAATTTATATATATATATATATATTACATTTTTGTCATAATATTAATGGTCAAATAGAATATTAACTAATTCTAGAAAAAGGGTTTGTCTAGCTTCCTGTACATGATTTCAGGCTTGAGTCTCTATCAAATAGCTTGGAATTAAGATTTTGTAGTCTGGATGTACTTTAACCTCTTTGAGATCTGCTGCATATGACATTTAAAATGTTTAAGTTTTCTTCAGTGAACCATGACCATGCCTAAAAGTGACCTTTGAAGTCTCCAAAAGGAGGGTGCTGCCTCACAAAGATGATTACACCTGGATTTTGGTAATGCCACTAAGCTGACAAATACCACCCAAGATTGGCTTTGGACCACAAACTGCTCAGACCAATTCAAGGTGGCTGTGGGATAATGTTTTTGTGCACTGGTTTAATAAAATGCTGACTGGCCAGTAGCCAGACAGGAAGTATAGGTGGAATAAGTAGACAAGGAAAATTCTGGGAAGAGGATGGCAAAAGAGGAGAAGCAAGCCCGCTGTTCAGGGAGCAGCATGTAATGGCACACAGGTAAAGCCAGAGAACACATGGCAACATATAGACTAACAGAAATGAGCTGAGTTTAAATATGAGTTAGTCAGTAGAAAGCCTGAGCTAATGGCACAGCAGTTTTAATTAATATAAGCCTCTGTGTGTTTACTGGGTCTGAGAAGCTGAGAACTGGGCAGGACACAGGAAAACTCTGGCTATAATCTGAGACGATCCAGCCTCATGGACTATTCTATCTAGGATTTAAGATAAGCCCTGCACTTTCTCACTACATAGAGCCTGGATAACAAATGATACAGCTAGCTCTCCCAGGACTTGACAATTACCCCAATTTTTTTTCAGGGTTGCCTAAAGATGCCATTGACCCAGACAGCAGGTAGTAATTTTAAGAATGTGACACCCACATTCCCAATAGGTGGGGTGGAAGTTTTTTGGTAGTTCAGTGGGTTCTGGATATTTGTCATCATTTTAGGCGGCGGGGGGGGGGAGCGTTGATTACAAGTTGTTATTGGTAATGGTCAGGGAAAAAGCTGAACAAAAAAGCTTAGATTCAGGGATCTTGTTCTGATAAGAAAAAGGGAGGTATATAGAAATTAGATAAAAGAGTAGCTTATTGAATCTACTTTTAAACCAAAAAAAGCAACTATTTGTCTTAAGTATCATATATTGTATGGATTTTGTATATTGATACAAATTTTTATTTTATTGATTCTACTCTTGTTTATGATATTTTTTATATTGACACAAATTTAAGGTTATTTTTGTTGAAATATACTGTATTTATGTTCCTACTCTTGTTTAAGATATTGTATCCATGCAGCTCATTTAAAAATGCATTGTAAATTTCTAGACCTTGAAGATTATTATTATTATTTAGAATAATAAAGAAATGCAGGTTATTAGTCACCTATTACAATCAAACTTGTAGTCATGTTAGGTCTGTTTTCAAGGTCAAACAGATAAATTTTGGATAGACAGGTGATCTTCAAACATTTCAGAGACATTCAGAATATGGTATTTAGGATGTTTTAATGACATAAAGCTTCTTTTTTTTTAATGGCAGCGAGACATGTTTGCTCCTGGCAGCACCAATTTACTTCAGAGATGATTATGAACATCAAAGAAACTCTATATGGAGTTTGCTTTCTTTGTGGTAAAATTTAGCCACTGGACACTGGTCAAGAAACTGCCCTTGCCTCAACTGTGACAGTATGCTGTCCAGAATGGACAAGCAGTCACAAAAGAAAGTGACTGCCAAACTTTGCAAAGACAAGGCAGGATAGTCCTTCAAAAATCCTGCTTCACAGAAAAGTCTGTCAGCTATTCTAGGCCTGTAGGCTAAAGATGGATACCCCAATGTTACACAGGAACCTTGGGTGACTGTCCAGGTAGCCAGTTGTTTCTGTCATTTCTGAGTTTTGGAAGTTATTTGTTCTGCACTTCCTGATTACTCAGGTAATATTATTTTGTTCTCATGTCTTTAATAGAGTTGAATACTAGATAGTTATAATTTTCCTTGTTACCAAATTCGGAAAAGAAAGTAAAAAAAGAGGAGTAAAGTGTATGAGGTTGAGAGGTTAGTAATACAAGTTAGTACAGAAGTAAATTAGTTACAACACTTTGAACTCACCAAGATAGGATAGATAATGAAATATTTTCTCTGAATTTGTCAAATGCAAGTGGACTAGACATTGTTAATGCATTTCTTGTCTGTATATATTCATATATAGTTATTGTGCTTATTTTATTTAGTTTTTCTGTTACTTAAAACCTTTGCTTTTTTTCCCATAGCCAGTAGCCATGTCTGAGGAATAGCAGGTGGCAGCTGGGGTTCAGGATGTCAGTTCACTAAAAGAAAAAGTCTCTGATAGGAATATCTTGTTTCAGCAAGCCTTGTGAGACTACAGACTCTAGAATATCTTTTGCTTCTGATGTACCTTTTCATGGTTTTCCCTGGTATCTGATATGATGTATATAAATGTGGGGAGTCTACCAATACCTGTATTGTAGTGTGTTTATTTCATGAAAACATCCTGATCTACTAGGCATTTATATCTATGAATTGTCAAGAAAACGATTCCTTCTTAAACTGTATAATTTCGATGAATAAAAATGAATGCAAGAATAGGCTACATAGTCAAGGCCCATGAATTCCTTCCAGAAGCTGATTCTGATCTCAGCTCAAATTAGTGATTAACTGGGAGCCAGAATGGCTCAAATTCCTTTAATTTTATTGCTGAGCACCACTAGATGATACAAAGCTTCAAAATAGCTTTAGATTAGATCAGATGCCTTGCTAATGGTTTTTAAGATAAACACTCCCAATATTTACTTCACAAGGACATGGGCTGAGCTGTCTGGCTAGGTTGTAAATACAAAATAGCCCAATTATTGCTAGCTGGCAAATGATTAATTTCTTGTACATATTCCTGACCTCAATTTGTGAAAATAAATTCTGACTAGTTGTGGCTATAGAAAATAATTTGATTCTGTAGCCCCAAATGAAGGCTGCAGGTTTTCTTGGATAGTCAGAAGTTACACACAGGGCAAAAAGTACATTTTAAATTTTAGGTGTTATGGTCACAGTATCATGAAAAGTGCCAGCTGAGCTTATACTAAAAGATATACAGTACTTGAGCCTGAATTAGAGATTATATGACACCCTTAGTTTCTTTTTGTCTTAAACCCAGCACACACCAAGCATCTCAGAGACTTAAAGAGAATTTTTGGAATTTATGATTCCTGATTAGAGTGTTAGTTTAAAATGTTTACATAGTCATGGGTTAGTATGATTTGCTTTTCCCCTGCCTGGGACATATTTTTATCTATAATCACTCACTTGATAAATGGTACATGACCTTTATATGACTCTTGTATTGCCTGTAAGAGTATGTTTAGATATATAAGCTGTAAAAAGACATGAGAGGTTTGAGCAACAAGAGAGAAAAACATGAAAGAATGTAACACAAATTGTTAAATGGTCTTATTAATTAAAAAAAAAACACCCAGAGCAAGATATTGTGGTGAAAGCTGAAAGATCAGAGAAACAGAACAAGCCAGCCACAAGTTCTTACCTCTATGAAATCCTCAGCCTTAAGAGAGAAAGTTCCTGTTTCCTCATGCCTTATATACCTTTCTTTGCCTTGCCATCTTACTTCCTGGGATTAAAAGCATGTGTGCTTCCCAAGTAAAGGCATGAGATCTCCAGTAGGGGGATTAAAGGCATGTGCGACCTTGGCTGGCTCTTCCAGTGTGGCCTTGAACACCCAGAGATCCAGATGGATCTCTGCCTCCCAAGTGATAGGATTAAAGGTGTGTGCTACCACCGCTTGGCCTCTATGTTTGATCTAGTGGCTGTTCTGTTCTCTGATCCTCAAGTAAGTTTATTAGGGTACACAATATATGGCATTTCCCCCATTTTTGTCTAAAATAATAAAAGAAGCTTATAACTAATAAGAAAAATTATATACAAGTATAATAACTATAGGTAATATATATAGTCAAGAATTACATTTACAATGTCCACTCCATTAACATTTGACAAATTCAGAGAAAAACTCCATTATTTATTCTATATTGGTGAGTCCAAAATGTACCTAGTTCACTTTCTATCCTAACTTGTATTACCAACAGAAAACTATCTTTTGATGTCTTTCAAAAGTATACATTTTACACCTCTTCAGTGAGTTTCTGTTCTGAATTTGTTAACAAGGAAAACTATAACTATCTAATTTTCAACTCCTTCAGAGACCTGAGAAGGAAATAATATTAACTAAGTAAGCAGGAAGTGCAAACAAGTGACTTCCAAAAAATGTGAGAAATCACAGAAACAGCTGACTATCTGGATATTCACCCAAGATTTCTCTGCAATGTTGGGGCATCAATCTTTGGCCTATAGGCCTAGCACATCTGACAGACATATCTGTGAAGCAGGATATTCTAAAGGGCCTTCCTGCCTTGTCTTGAAAAAAATTGGCAGTCCTTTCTTTTGTGTCCTGCTTGTCCATTTTGGGCAGTGTACTGTCAGCAGTTGAGGTAAGGGCATTTTCTTGCCTAGTGGCTAACTTTTGCCACAAAGAAAGTAAACTTCATAAGAAGTTTCTTCAATGCCCATCATGTTCTGAGAAGTATATTGGTGTTGCCATGAGCAGACATGTCTCATTGTCATAAAAAAAGAAAAAATCTGTTATTAAAACATCTTAAATGCCATATTCCACAGATCTCTGAAGTGTTTGAAGATGACCTGAATATCTAAAGCATATGTTTAACCTTGAAAACATACCTAATATGACTTACAAATTTGAGTGTAATGACTACTAACTTGCATTTCTTTATATTCTAACTAGATGGTAATAACAATTTTCAAGGACTAGCAATATGATTTACATTGTTGAATGAGATATACAGGTACAATAACTTGAACAAGATTAGAAATATATGTACAGTATTTTCTAACAAGATCAATCTCAAATTTGCATTAATATACATAATTTGTATACAATACACAAAAATCCAATCCAGTGTAAAATACTTAAAACTTGTAGTTGCTTTCTAAAATTAGACTCAGTAACCTACCTTGTTATCTTATCATATCCACATTCTCTCTTTTTTCTTTTTAGAGTAGATTCAATAATCTAACCTTTATCCATTATTTCTATTTTTCAGATTAGATTCAATAATCTACCTTTTATCTTATCATATCTATATCCTCTTTTTTTCAGCATAGATTCAAAAAAATCTACCCTTTAACCTATCATTTCTATATCTTTTTTTCAGAGTAGATTCAATAATCTACCTCTTATCTATAGCCTCTTTTTTTCTTTTCAGAGTAGATTCAATAATCTCCTTTTTAATCTTATCATATCTATATACTCTTCTTTCTTGTTTCTTTCTATTTTTTTAAAATAAGAACTCTGAATCTAATCTCCTTTGTAATCAAACATCCTAAACATTGACAATTATCTATAACCCATTGAATGACCAAAAAAATCACCCACCCTGCCTCTTGGGAATGTGGACTTTGTGTTCTTGAAATTACTTCCTGCTGTCTGGGGATGACGGCATCTTTAGGGGATCCTAAAAAGAAAAATTTTGGGTTAATTTTCAAGTCCTGAGAGAATTAGCTATATCACTTGTCCAGTCTCTGCATAATGGAAAAGTGCAGGGTTTGTCTGAAGTCCTTGTTCCAGCAAGGATTGTCGGCCTGGATCATCACATCTAGCCATCTGTAAATTGTCCTGAGCAGTTTGTATCCAATGCTGATCTTTGGGTGGTGTTCACTCTGTAGTTTGGGGCAATATCGATTGTATCTGTGGCAGGATCATATCTCACAGCCAGTCCCAAGTTTGCAACACAACAGGTTCCATTCTTCTTCATGAAGATATTCTTTCATTTCCAATCTTTGT
The DNA here is from genome assembly GCF_004664715.2 of Peromyscus leucopus. Classification (NCBI taxonomy): domain Eukaryota; kingdom Metazoa; phylum Chordata; class Mammalia; order Rodentia; family Cricetidae; genus Peromyscus; species Peromyscus leucopus. Next base: position 139,927,706 of record NC_051065.1, read on the forward strand.
GAGCAATAGCTGGATTTCCTTGGGTATCAACAATCTCCATGTGAAGATGGGCAAGACTGTTTGCTATGGACAAAATGAGTTTGATCATCCCTTTCACTGTAACAGTATCTATTCAAATAACCAAAAAGGGATCCATGCTCATGGATATCAGACAAAGGCCACAGCTGAATCCATGTGCTGCTGTCTTTGTTGTCTGCTGCCTTAAATCCTAGGAAGTTTTCATGGCATAACATCACAGTCTGATAAATCTCTGCTTCTCAGAACCACAGATATTCTTCCCTAGAAGAGAATATCTTCACAGCAACTTCTTCTCCCCAATACTTTCTTCACCAAACTTCTCCAAACTGACCTTTGCCAATGCTTTCTTGTAACCCAATGGTCCTGGCAATTGTTCTCTGAACATGCAGCTGTAAATCCTTTGTCCCTGGTAGCAGCATTGCTGCTGCCACCAACATGATGAGAAGTAGCCGGAAATGTGGAGCAGCAACCACTGCCTCCATGGTCCTGCCACCACCATTTGTGGCCTGGCCCTGGCCACCTTTTCTCCTCAGCAAGCTTCCCTGGCTGGCCTGGAAATCAGGATCCTTCTGCCTCTGTCTCCTTCAGCAAACACTACTGTTGTGTACCATCACAACCAGTGGTCCTGAGCTGGCAACTGCAAGGCCACAGGCAAGTGGCTTTTTTGAGTTTGTGCTACAAACGTTAGGCTCCAAATGTAACACAAATTGCTAAATGCTCTTATAAATAGTAAACCTGGAGCTAGATACTGGGGTGAAAGCTGAAAGATCAGAGAAACAGAACAAGCCAGCCATGTTCTTACTTCTGTGAAATTCTCAGCCTCAAGAGACAGAGTTCCTGTTTCCTCACACCTTATATACCATTCCCTGCCTTGCCATCTTACTTCCTGGGATTAAAGGCATGTGTGCTTCCCAAGCAAAGGCATGAGATCTCAAGTGCTGGGATTAAAGGCATGTACCATTTTGCCTGGTTCTGTTCCCAGTGTGGCCTTGAACTCACAGGGATCCAGATGGATCTCTGCCTTCCAAGTGATAGGGTTAAAGGTGTGTGTCACCATTGCCTGGCTACCACCTTTAATCTAGTGGTTGTTCTGTTCTCTGATACTCAAGCAAGTTTATTAGGGTGCACAATATATCACTACAGAAGAATAAGGAAACCATCAAGAGAGTTTGTGAGTGGACTTACTTTCCCTAACCTCTCAGATAGAAAAGTCATAGCTTTGTCATGCTGTGGATTGCCCTTTGAGTCCCAAGTGCTGTCTTGGGGACCTCCAAGACAGTGTTATTTTTTATTTAGACAAAAAGGAGGAAATGTTGTGTGATATTTTGATTGTGTTCTGACAAATAAAACTTGCTTGAAGTTAGAGGGTGGAGCCACCATTGGCTGACAATAGAGGTTTGGAGGACATAGAGAGCGGAGACAGGAAGTGGTAAGGTGTGGCAAAGACAGAATCTCAGCCCTTTTGCATGGAGGAAAAGGCAGAGATAGGAAGCTACTGGCAGTTGTTCCTGGTTCTCTGATCTTTCAGGTTATTACCCAGTACTTGACTCCTGATTTTTATTGATATAGATTGATTAGATTAACACATCAAAAAGTGTAATCAGGATATATTATATGAGAAAAAATCTACTTTTAATAAAAGGAAAAAATGATATACCCATATAGATACAAGAAGCACACAGAACATAAAATATGACAGAAAAGAAACTCCCCATAACACAAGATAATTAAAACACTAAATACACAGAACAAGAAAGAGTATTGCAAGCTGCTAAGGAAATGCCACAATCATATATGAAGGAAACCCATCAGAATAATGGCTGACTTCTCAATGCAAACTTTATATAACAGAAGATCCTGGAATAATGTGCTCAAAATTCTAAAAGATTAATGATGCTAATTCAGATTCTTTACACAGAGAATCTATCTTCCACAGTTGAAGGAGAAAGAAAAACTTTCCATTATATTTGCAGGATCTAAGCCTTCATGTCCACCAAACCAGCCCTTCAGAGAATACTGGATACAATACTTCAGACTGAAGACAGGAATTTACATAAAAGCAAGACTTTCCAGAAAAGAAAACTGCAATTGCTGAAACACAAAATAGGGTTATTATCACAAACAGAGATGGCAGCTATCAATAAGACCTTTCAATAATAACCATAATATTAATGTATCAACTCATCAAAAGGTACAAACTAGCTGAATGGATTAAGAAGCAAAATTCTTTGTATGTGTGTGTGTGTAAGTTGTTTGTGGTAGGCATTTGTGTATGCATGTTTGTGTATTTGTATGTATGTATTTGTGTATGTGAGTATGTTTATGTATTTGTGTGTATGTGTGTGTGTTTGTGCATGTGTGTATGCTTGTGTGTGTGTTTATGCATGTGTATTTTTGTATATATGTGTTTATGTGTATGAGTATTTATGTATTTGTGTGCTTGTGTGTGCTGTGTATGTGTGTGTGCAAGTTTATGTGTATGTGTGTTGGTGTTTTTGTGATGTGTGTATTAGTATATGTTTATGTGTGTGGGTTGTGTGTGTTTGTGTGTATGTATGTGTATAATGTGTTTGTGTTTGCATATATGTATGTGTGTTTATAATTGTGTGTAGACAGATTTTCTCTGTGTTTCAGCAGCTGCTCCCAAATAACCACACAGAAACTTAATATTAATTATAAATGCTTGGCCAATAGCTCAGGCTTATCTAACTAGCTCTTACAACTTAAATTAACTCATTTATATTAATCTAAATTTTGCCATGTGGTGATTCCTTTCTTCCATCTTGCATCTCCTGTTTTCTTTCCATGTCTGGCTGGTGACTACTTTGACTCTGCCCTCCTTTCCAGCATTGTCTCTGCCCCAAAAATCCTGCCTAGCCATTGGCCAATAAGCCTTTTATTATCAATGTGAGAAATACATATTTACAGTGTACACAGATTATTCCACAGTGTTTGTGTGCATATGTATGTGGGTTTGTGTGTGTATATGTGGGTGTTTTTGTGTATGTGTGTGTACCTGTATATATTGGTATATATGTATGCTTGTGTATGTATATGTGTGTTTGTATATGCATATGTGTATACGTATTTTTGTATATATGTGCATGTGTATGTATATTGTTTATGTTTGTGCCTTTGTGTGTACGTATGTGTGTTTTTTGTGTATACATTTGTGTATGTGTGTTTATATGTATGTGTGTGTTTGTGTAAAATAAGACTTAAGAGTAGATTATGGAAGTTTTAGTTAGGCTTACTAATACTATAATGAAATTCCATTACCAAAAGCAAGTTTGGGAGGAAAGGGTTTATTTGGCTTATAGTTCCACATTGCAGTCTATCACTGAAGAAGTCAGACAGAAAATCAAGCAAAGGCAGGAACCTGGAGGCAAGAGCTGATGCAGAGACCATGGAAGGGTGCTGCTTACTGGCTTGCTCAGCTTATTTTCTTATAGAACACAGCTCAGGGACGGCACTGCCCACAGTGGTCTGGGCCTTCCTCCATCAAACACTAAGACAATGCTTCACAGGCTTGACTACAGATTGATCTTATGGGGGCATTTTCTCAATTGACATTTTCTCCTTCATGACGACTATATCTTGTGTCAAGTTGACATCAGAACTAACCAGCATAAAAGATTAGGGAGGGAGGGGGAAGTGGTAGACTTGAAGTGAATGAGGAGAGGCACTCTGAGAGGAGTTTAGGAAATGCCATGTTCCTAAACAGATGTAATTTCTAAATATTTAAAAAATATATATCCTTATACCCACACATGAAAATAGCTTTCCCCCTTCATCAGGAGTTTCTTTTTGCAACAACAGATGGAGAAGATTTCAGAAATCCAAAGCTGGGTGAAAATGCAGATAATAAGGGTCTGTGGGCTGTTCAATCCAATAAAGTTTAGGGGAAATTACAGAAGAGGAGACAGAAAGATTATAAGAACCAAAAGACAACGATGTTGGCTATAAGATAGTATCTTTGATACATGACAGGAAGCTGTACCCATGAACTCTCAACAATATTATTTTCTGAACAAGAATGACATGACAACACCAGTTGACATGGCAACATGAACAAGAAATTTCCACATAGTCTCATTCACTAGATGAAAGAATTATGTGCGGTAAATATCTGGTGAGAGAGGAGAATCAGTCTTCTCCAGGAACAAGTTTCACAGAGGTTATCCAATATCAAGTTGTTAACCCTCAGTACCTGGGCATACAAGCAAAGCTAAACAGACCAACAAATTATAAGCAGTTATGGGGACCTTGCTGGAAAGGTAGCACAGTCTCCTTACTGAGAACATAGTTCTGTAGAGATGAACAAAGCTGACTCTTCAAATCTGTCATCTGTCTACATGTGTATATATGTAAAAATTATCTATTTATCTAACCTATCAACTATCTAATTATCTATATATTATCTGTCATCAATTATGTATCATCATCTAGAAAATCACAATTTTTCCCTTAAAATCTGAAATTTTACACTAAAATCAACACTAATTATGAGTTGGCTGTTTGAAAGTTGGGGCTTATGCAGGGTCGCTTGGCTCGGTCTGGAAGGAGGGTACTGGACCTGCCTGGACTGAGTCTACCAGGTTGATCTCAGTCCTCGTGTGAGGCTTTGCCCTGGAGGAGGTGGGAATGGGAGGTGGGCTGGGGGGAAGGGGAGGGGGGTAGGAGGGGGAGAACAAGGGAATCCGTGGCTGATATGTAGAACTGAATTGTATTGTAAAATAAGATAAAATAAAATAATAATAAAAAAAATAGGGAGAAAGGAATTTCAATGCATTTTCTCACATTTCTGGTAAATTTGAGTATTATAATTGAGAGTCTAATCTATTTTTATTTAAAAAAAAGTATAGGCATTGGAGATTCATAGGTAGAAGATTATAATAGTAATATAAATAAGGGGTACATAAGTGTCCCCACCAGAGGGATCTTCAGCAGAGACCCTAGAAGGAAGAATGGCGAATGAAGGGACAAGAGACACAAAGAATTGACAGCAAGACAGTATTCTGATCAAGCTGCAAAATTTTATTTTTCTCAGGTGGGTTTTATAGAAGCAGACCAGGAAACTTTCTTTGGGAAAAGATCAGGGGACTGTTGAGTTGCCAGGCAACCCAACCAAGCAACCTAACCACAAAACACTGTTACTAATGGTCACTGTAGCAGAAAGATAAGGAAATGTTATTTTCTAATAACTCACATCTTGTCCAGGCATGTCAAAAGTTTCTGGTTGGTGGCTCAATACTGGACAACAGAAACTTAACTCAGGCAGGCAATATGGCATGGCTCTTGAAATTGTCCTTGGCACATAAGGAGAATTTAAGTTTGCTAAATCTCCTTTTCAATTACTTGTATTTAATGAGACAATAAAACTTGTACCTAATACAAATATGAAATACACTGATTTGTAAATATATATCGTAGACATAAATATAAAATTTACAGGGACATTCATGCTTCTTAGGAAGTGATCTGTCATTTTGCTCTATAGATGAATTATGTGGGAATGATTCTTGGTGCTGCTCTCCTTGTTTGAAAGCACTGTCTTTCCTAGCAACTGCTGTTCAGGTGGAACTTTCTCTTTTTCCCACCCAGAGTGGAAGATGCAGGGGAGGGGTTTGGAGAAGCTCCCCTGAGTGGTTGCTGTTCTCCCAGTGGATACAAGTTTGTTCACTTTTCTAAAAGACCTGGCAGTTCCAGTAATAACACTCACTCCACACCCACTCCAGGGTGTTTTGCATCTCTCTGTCTTCTCAGCATTGTTGTAAGGAAGAAGCCATGCCAAGAGGACCGTCATATCTCTGCCGTGATGGTATGCCTATGCTTCTATCCTTAGCAGCTTCTCTTAAAATTTCAATAGCCAGGCTAGTTTATTTTCTCAGTATGTTTGTTTCTCCAATGTTGGGTAATCACAAGAAATATCATTCTTTACACAGAGTTTCTCCATGTGACTGGGTTTGTGGTCTGTCTTCAACAAGCAGAATTCTGTGTCTTTTTCTGCAATCTCTATAGATTTCTGTTGTTGCTGTTGTTTTGAGACGGACAGGATCTGTAATCCAGGCTGTTTTCAGACTTGTTATCCCCCTGAGTCAACTTTTTACATGCTGGGAAGTGTGTACCAGTGGTATCACAGAAGTTAATTGTAGTGTTCTCCAGTCTTTTTTTCTGTTTGTGTCACTGCTTCTTTGACTGTATTTTAGCTTTTGAAGAATGCTATTATGTCATGCTTCATTTTCCAGTTTTCCTAGGCATTGCATCATCACTCATCTGCCTTGATGCCTATAGTGATAGTAATGAAGAAGATATTGGAGCCAAATGAAGGGAAATGGATACTATCTGAAGCTCCTCAGTACTGATGAGGGAAGTGGGATGTACTACAGACAGAGATACAGAGGGTGAGGAGGAATCTTGTGGTGTAGATTAATTTATATAACCTCATTGTCTGTTCTGTAGCACAATAGGAATATTTCTAATGATTTTTTTGTACATGGATAAAATAGACACATGTTTGCAGAATGTTTACTGCACCTATTACACCTGAAAGCAATCTATACAATATCTAAACTGCTACCACAGTACTTAGAATGAGTTCAATGCATAGAAAATATTCATTAATGGTAAATAGGAATTATTGAAATGAGAAATGAAGGGATGTGTGTCTAATTTTACATTTATGCATTAGTGTTCATTTGTGTTTTCATGTAAAAGAGAGCATTTATGACCATGTTGAAGAAAAATGATCACTGTTCTTAGTACAAGGTATTTAGGGGGGGTAATTCATTCTATTACATAAGTAGGTGACTCATAACTTAAGGGAAGAATCTTGAAAATAAGAATATATCCCCATACAGAATTTTTATTTCAACGTATTTAGTATCATTCTTATTTTTTACCAGCTTGAATTTTAGCTTGCAAAGAAATTCAGTAGCTAAATTTTAATAAGTAGACATGTAAAACAATGCAAATAAAAGTATCTTTGTTTTGATGACACACTTGAAAATGCAATGTTTCTTTTAGCATCAACTACAGAGAACTTCCAGCTGCCATGTGTAAGGTTCTTAGGTCCTAGATGAAGTTCATCTGAGATGTCTTGGACAATGTATTATTTCTTGTGAAGAAAATGATAAACAAAGTCATCAGTGATTGTTGATGTTTGATTGACATTGTGTGTGGAAGTTCATAATAATTATATTTTTAATTTTCAAGAATTACATAGACATGGTCTTTTAGAAGATCACATTACTAAACCTTCAGTAGTACAGTAGAACTTGGAGCGTCTCCTGGTGACAATGAAGGCTATTATACAGGACACATTATTAATCATTTTAGGTATGGAAATCATTATAGGAAGTTTAGGAAATGGATTCATAATACTGGTGAACATCTTAGACTGGGACAAGAGAAAAAAGATCTCTTCATTGGATAAGATCTTCACTGCTCTGGCCATCTCTAGACTTGCATTTTTATGGTCACTATTCTTATTTTTATTGGTATCTGAGCTGTACCCATCCTTAATGATAACTGAAAAAGTATTGAAAATAACTAGTATTTTTTGGACACTGACCAATCATTTCAACATCTGGCTTTCTACATGTCTCAGCATATTTTATTTCCTCAAGATAGCCAACTTTTCAAATTCTATTTTTCTTTATTTAAAATGGAGAGTAAGAAAGGTTGTTTCAGTGACACTGCTGGTGTCTCTTCTCTTCTTGTTTATAAATATTATATTCATAAACTCATATGTTATCAGGATTGATGGATATAAGACAAATTTGTCCTACAGTTCTAATTCAAATGACTACGTACAGTTTTCTAGGTTTCCTTTACTCACTAACACTATGTTCACATTAATACCCTTCACTGTGTCCCTGACAACTTTTCTCTTGCTCATCTTCTCCCTGTGGAGACATGTAAAGAACATGCAGCTCAATGTCAAAGACTCCAGAGACCCCAGTACTACAGCCCACAAAAAGGCCCTGAAAATGGTAATCACCTTCCTGTTTCTATATACTATTTTCTTTCTGGTACTTGTTATACAGTCTTGGAAAAATGAGATTCAGCATAAAAATTTGTTCAACTTACTTTTGGATGATATAGCAATTGCTTTTCCCTCAGGCCACTCCTGTGTCCTAATTCTGGGAAACACTAAGCTCAGACAGGCTTTTCTGTCCATGATGTGGTGGTTGAGGTGCAGGCTCAGTGATGCAGAGCCTCCAATCTTTAGACTATGTAGGGAGTTATCTCCAATTTTCTAGAGAAGGACCTGTTCTTAAGAGATTCTGTATGCTTACATTTGTACCTATGATTTATTCTTCAGTTGTAGCTTTGTGAATTTTACAAAATTCTGTTTTTCTATTTTTTATTTTTTTATTATTATTAAGAAATTTTCTGTTCATTTTACACACCAAGCATAGGTGCCCCTCTCTTCCTTCTTTCCGCTCCCCAGTATTCCCCCCAACCCACCCTCCATTCCCACCTCCTCCAAGGCAAAGACTCCCATAGGGAGTAGCAGAGCCTGGTATATTCAGATGAGGCAAGTTCAAGTCCCTCCCCCTGAACCAAGGCTGTGTAAGGTGTCCCACCATAGGCACTGTTCTGTAGGATGCCTTTCTGTATGCTGTGAATATGTGTTGCTATGATTGGTTGATAAATAAAGCTGCATTGGTTTATGGCAGGGTAGGACAGAGTCAGGTAGAAAAGTCCAAGAAAGATAGTGGAAAGAGAAAAGAGAGAAAGGAGATGCTGCAAGCCATTGGCAGGAGAAGCAAGATGTGAAAATACCCATAAGCCATGGCCATGTGGCAACTTATAGATTAGTAGAAATGTGTTAATTTAAGATAAAAGAGCTAACTAGCAAGAATCTTGAGCCATAGGCCATCTAGTTCATCATTAATATAAACCTCTGTGTTTACTTGGGTCTGAGCAGCTGCAGGACTGAGTGGGACACAGAAAAAGTTCCAGCTACATTTGGCATTCACCACTGGGCATTGATCTACATAGACCAAAGAAAACATAAAGATGCTGCGTGCATAGAAATGGAGCCACATTTAGCCTCCTGGTCTCACATTCTCATGCCAGCAGCAGCACAGACTCTTCTCTGACAGCTGCTTATGAGATCGAGCTGGCTGCCAGTCATCATAAGCTAAGCAGTATGTCAGATTCCAGCAGCTGTACACAGTAGTGTCTCCAAGCTGCCAGGGAGTTGCATGGTGGATTTACCTTTTCCTAGTACAGATTAATAAAAAGAAGAAGTTTCTGCGCAATACAGTGCTTCTTGGAGACATATACACACTGCTTCCTGGAGTTGGCGGTAGGCATACTTCTACCATGTTGAGAAGCTGAGATGGATGGAGTCAGTAGCCAAGGCTGCAGCAATGGTCCTATCCATGCAGCTTAGCAGTTTAAAATCTCTCCTTGTCAGAGAAGGTTTATAGATTCACAATGAGACAGATTCAGATGGAATAAAACTCTAAATGATTTACAGTGTGTGTAAAAATGTACATAGGCTTGGAAGATAGAGGAAAAGGAGGATAGTCAGTTATATAAAGAAACAGTTTTAAAAAATAAAGTCTTTTAAAGAGAAGAAAAAGTAATATAAAAAATAAGCCATGTAAAGATGGATTTACAGTCTGGATTATTTTTAACTGCTGAAAGACATTTGAATGCAAAGGCTGCTGAGTTAAGCCTATATATATATATTTTAAAATTATTTTGACTTCAAAGTTTGTGTCTAAGGATATGTTGCTTTGGAAAAGAGGTTCTGCTTTTGTTTCCACAGAAGATGAGAACCTGTGGATTGCTTCCAGGCTCATATGGTTTGATCAGCCAAGACACCCTGAAAGGTCTCCAATGACACCATGGCCCTGACAGGCTTCAAGGCAACTGGCTCAGACAATGCATCCTCACAGACTATTCCAGTCAGGACTTGACCATATTCTAATTTTTCTCAGGATCCCCATTAAATTGCCAGCAGCTCCATTCAGCAGGAAGTAGTATGAGAAGCTCTGCCCTAATTCCACAAATATTGTTTATAAATGTTTATTTTTAAAGGGGGTTGATTATAAATACAATCTCTAGAAAAAGAAAAGGGGATTATATATATATATATATATATATATATATATATATATGATAAAAGGTAGATTATTGAGTCTACTTTTAAAGAGAAACAACTTGCTTAAAATGTTTTACATTGCTATAGATTTGTTTATTACAAATTCAAGTTAATTTTGTTACACTGCATATATATATATATATATTTCCACTCTAATTTAAGTTATTTAGTTTATATAACTCATTTAAATTGTAATGGATAATTAAGAAATACAGATTAATAATTAGTCATCCATGATAATCAAATTTATAGTCATGTTAATTAACTTTTCTAAGTATACGCAGATATATTTCAATTATGTAGGCAATCTTCAAACACTTCAAAGAACTACAGAATATGGCATGTAAAATGTTTTAAAAACTTAGACTTTCTGGACACTGAAACATGTCTGCTCCTGGCACCACCGATTTACTTCAAAGAACAAGATGGGCACTGAAGACACTCTATATGGAGTTTAACTTCTTGGCAAAAATAGCCATTTGGGTAAGAAACTGCTCTTAACTGAACTGCTGATAATATGGTATATAAACTGGACATGCAGGACCCAGAGGAAGGTGACCACTGAAATTTGCAAGGTGATATGGTTCTTTAGGTTCCTGCTTTGCAGAAGAGACTGCCAAATATTCTACAGGACACAGGGAGTAGATACTAAAAACTCTAGGCCTATTGGCTGAAGATGGATGCCCCAATGTTACAGATGAACTTTGGATGACTGTCCAGGCAGGCAGCTGTTTCTGTCATTTCCAGAATTTTGGAAGTTGCTTACAATACATTTCCTTTTTACTTAGGTAATATTATATTCTTCTGGGTTCTTTGATATAGTTGAAGACTAGATAGTATAATTATAATTTTCCTTGGTTATCATAAAAGATAAGTTAGATATGAAACTTTAGACTCACAAATATAGGATTAATAGAATACTTTCTTTGAATTTGCCAAATATAAATAGACTAGATATTGTAACTGTAATTCTTGCTTGATAACGGTTTTGTTATATGTAATTTTACTAGGTTAAATTTAAAACCGTCCTTTTTGATTAGACAGAAAAGAGAAAGTGCTGTGGAATGTCTTTCTGTATGCTGTGAATATGTGTTGCTCTGATTGGTTGATAAATAAGCTGCATTGGTTTATGGCAGGGTAGGACGGAGCCAGGCAGGAAAATCCAGGAGAGATAGTGGCAAGAGAAAGGAGAGGAAGGAGCCACTGTGAGGCACTGGCAGGAGAAGCAAAATGTGAAAATACCAGTAAGCCATGGCCACATGTCAACTTATAGATTAATAGAAATGGGTTACAGCTAGATAGCAAAAAGTTTGAGTCATAGGCCATACAGTTTGTAACTGATATAAGCTTCTGTATGTTACTTGGGCCTGAGTGGCTGCAGGACGGGCAGGATGCAGAAAAAATTCTAGCTATAGCTCTGGGCTCCAAAAAACCTGCTCATGCAGTAGGGATGTATCCTGATCCTACTGCCAGGAACCCCTTAAGCAGGACAAGCTAAACAACTGTCTTGCCTATGAAGAGGGCCTAGTCCAGTCCCATGGAATTTTACACAATTCTATATGAATCAAGCACTGTTCAAAATATTAAAGGATGCATGTTGCTCTACAAAGAATGACATAAACATGGTCCATATAAATAGAGGAACTCTTAGTATCAATGTAATATAATTTTATATCATAAAATAGACTTTTGAAGGTTTTAATATCATTAATGAATAGTATGGTAAATGTGTGTATGTATGTGTGTGAGACATTGAAAAGGTAGTAACATTTAACTATATTCAAATAAATATAACTTCATAGTTTAGAACATCTGGAAAAATGACATATATAATTAAACATCAGATGTACATTTTCTATTGTTTCAAATCTATTATCAATTTAGAAAATTTTAAAGAAAATTTTGAGTGTATTCCAATATTCCTGTCTATATTACTTATTTTGAAAATTAGCAATTCTTTTAACTTTTTATCATTGGGAAATGTATTTTTCTATGTAATTTTTACATATGTAGTGCAATCCATTTTTGTTCTTGTGCCCACAAATACCAAATCATGCTGATGGCAGTTCTTCTGTATTTGTTTTTATTTTTTAGATATCCTTTTTTGACATTAAAATATAATTATATCATTCCCCCATGTCCTAGTAAGGGTTTCTATTGCTGTGAAGAGACACCATGACCACTATAACTCTTATAAAGGAAAACATTTGATTGGAGTAGCTTGTTTATGGGTCAGATGTTAAATCCATTATCATCGCTGTAGTACATGTGGCATGTAGGCAAACATGGTGCTGAGTAGTAGGTTAGAGTCCTACATCTTGCAGGAAACAGGAAGTGGCCTGTCACACTTAGTGGTATGTTGAGCATATATGAGACCTCAAAGCCCACTTCTACAATGACATACTTCCTTCTACAAGACCACACCTACTCCATAATGTCATACCTCCTAATAGTGCCACTCCCTATGAGCTTATGGGGGCCAATTACACTCAAATTTTCACACTCCTCTTCCCTTTCCTTGCTTTAACCCCTTCCATGTCCCTGTTCCCCATACCCTGGTCTTGCTCACATTCATGACCTCTTTTTCTTTAATGACTAATGATACACACACAAATAAATATATAATTAAAACTTGATTAGTTTATTTGTTTTTTTGTATGTATATGATTTGTTGTTGGATAACTAATCAAGTGGGCTCATCCATGAGAAAGACTAAGGATCCCTTTCTTAGATATTGTTAGTTCAGTAAACTCATTGTTTTACCACAATTGACTTGGATCGAATGCTTTCTTCATTTTTTATACATTCCTTGTAATAAATAGTAATTTGCTTATATCTCCCAAGAAAAGTTACATGACAGAGTATATTTTAACAAATTTAGGGATCATCATAGTCAAAGTCAAATTTAGGAATTATGTCCAAAGCAATAACAAGTAATAACTGGATATAAACTAGTCAATTTGAGCAACAAGAGAAATTGGAAAAAATTATATGCTAAGACAATTGGCTGATACTCTCCAAGTGCTGGAGAATGTTACTGTAAATCAAATTCTTAGCTAAAATTTTGCTGTTAGGTCCCCAAATTCTGTGACAATTTTTTTTAGCTTTAAGATATATGAGACAACATGAAATTTACTCTAGAAAAGATGTTTCCCCATGTATATCCATTTACTGGCCCCTACAACATTGTGAACAGTGTATGTGTGTGGTTCATCTGTCTCTTCAGGATATTTCTTTTCTTAAATAATATTCTCTTCCAGAATGCTTTTTTGTTATAATTTTTCAGAAATATTTTTTGCTATTTGTTACTTGCAGATTCCAATTGGGCAAATATCATTAGTGCCCTATATTTAATGAAAACAGTCTTTGAAAAAGATTAATGAAAGAGGACAGAAAAATGGTACAGTTCTGCTATAAGAGTGTGAAATAGAAACAGAGGTTAAATTATTTGATATACCCAATCATGACTATAACATAATTGAAAAGCATTTACCATATCAAGAGCCACATACCAAAGTCTGAGAGGTGTTATTCTTCTGCTCAGTAATGACATCACTTTCTGAGGAGCATCTGACAATATAAAGTAAAACCCATGGCAATCTGTGTTCACCCTCTATTCCATCTCATTAAGACAGAACTCAAATACAGTTACTAGCAATATGGAAAGACATAAGATATTTATGCTTTCATAATCATTTTCATTTCTTGGAGAATGTGGCTATAACCTCTTATTCATTATCTGCCAGGGTCAGAGAGATTGATAGGCTTCCCCTGGTCCTTCTTAGAATAATGCTCCACACTCCACAGGTCAGGAAGCAATGTGAGATGTTGACAAGCTACCACACCAGCAAATATCATTTACATATTTAGGATTAAGTAAATAACTGCAAATCTACTAGATCAGCTTGAGATGGAGTCAAATCTCTTAGAGCCATGTTGCTTTTGGAAACTCTAGCTACTGACCATGGACTCTCTTGAGTCACCAAATACTAGTTTCATTTCAAATCTTATTCCTGAAAGTCCCAGAAAATCTTGCCATGTACTTCTCTCCTTAGAGAAATTGTTTGTGGTCTAAAGCTATAGATTTTTAAGAATATTAATACTTAACCAATTTTCATTAACTGTGTCCTAAATGTTCTCATTTTCACTTTTCTAGGCAGACTTAGATTTCCTCAGTCTCTTCAATTACCTCAAACCTAATAACTCTGCGAGAGACTTTGAGGTTTCTGTTCAGAGTAACCACAAAGATTAACTCTCTCTCTCTCTCTCTCTCTCTCTCTCTCTCTCTCTCTCTCTCTCTCTCTCCCTCTCTCCCTCTCTCTCTCCTCCCTCTCTCCCTCTCTCCCTCTCTCCCTCTCTCTCTCCTCCCTCTCTCCCTCTCTCCCTCTCTCCCTCTCTCTCTCCTCCCTCTCTCCCTCTCTCCCTCTCTCCCCTCTCTCCCCCCCCTCTCTCTCTCAGGTTCCTGTAGACATGTTTGTCCTTGAACTCATTATATTGCCTATCACATTATTTTATTTTTCAGACTTCAAAGCCTCTTTGACTACTTGTTTTTAATAGGACTCCATAATTGTTGGCTATCACCACATTCCTAATCCTGACTTTGACAGAGCCATCAGTGAGTCTTCATCCTGATTTACTCAGCAGTACTGAAAGAGACTTCTTTCAAGGATACTGCCCTGGTTTGAGTCTTTGTACACTAAGCACAACATTCAGTTCTTTCTGACACTTCTTTTCCCTAAAACAAAATTATCAGGGAGAATAAAAGCTGTATTTAACAAATTGTAAAGGGTTATGTTGACTTTTCTGGGGCATTTTACAGTTCCCTTATGGAGACTATAACAATTTCTATAGAAGAATAAGGATTACTGTTCAAATCTTTCAAACTCATCTATCATCTGCCTGTCATCTATCTGTATTTCTTCCTTCCTTTCTTTCTTTCTTCCTTCCTTTCTCTCTCTCTCTCTCTTTCTTTCTTTCTTTCTTTCTTTCTTTCTTTCTTTCTTTCTTTCTTTCTTTCATCTATTTATCTATCTACCTATCTATCATCTGTCTATCTGTCTTCCTCATCATTGTCATCATAATCATCATCTACATATCAATCTATATATCACCTACCTACCATCTGTCTACTTTTCTTTAATATATTCAATATCTATCTATTTATTTATCATCTGTCATCACCATCTATCAAATCTATCTACCTGTCTCTGTTATATTGGACAAACACTGTTTTATTCTTCAAAATGTGAAAGTTATATTAAAATACAATCTTATATGGGCTTCATATTGTGGAGTAGGTCTTCAATTATATCATAAAGTGATGGGATACTCTTTTAATACCCATGTCACATTTGCATCAATGAGACTATCTCCAGAGTACTTAGTCTTTTTTTGGTTTTGTTTTTGTTTTTGTTTTTTCAAGACAGGGTTTCTCTGTGTAGCTTTGCGCCTTTTCCTAGAACTCACTTGGTAGTCCAGGCTGGCCTCGAACTCACAGAGATCCGCCTGCCTCTGCCTCCCGAGTGCTGGGATTAAAGGCATGCGCCACCACCGCCCGGCTGGAGTACTTAGTCTTAAATGGGACACTTGCATCACACCCCTTCAATCTCATACTGAAGTGTCTTTGAGAAAAAGAGTACAGAAAGTTTGTAAAAGTAGAGGAAAAATATATTCTGGAAACAATGGGTGTTTGCACATATTAACTCATAGTGCTATAAGATTAGTCTAGAGAAAAGTCTATCAGGAATTTTTTTAATTCATAATTTATGTGTGAGGACCCAGTACAGTCTGAGTTATGTCAATTCTGGGAAGGTGGTCATGAGTTATAAAAGAAAGCAGACTGAATAAGCTATGAAGAGTATGCCACACCACTAAACAGTGTTTCCCCATGGCCTTGTCTTCAGCTCCTACACTGACTTCTATCAGTGATAAAATGTTACCTTAGAGCTGTAAGGTGAACTAAACTCTTTCCTCCCCAAGTTGGTTTTAGTCAGTGTTTTTATTACAGTCATAGAAACCCTTAACTAAGAGAGTGGGCATGGAGTCCTACTCCAAACAGAGGAGTTTGGGCAACTGATAACTTCTAGGAGAGGGAAAAATCTGTTTTCTTTAATGATATAACACCTGGTCGGTCAACCACAGACCTGAGGTCTTATATCCCAAAATATTGGGCATCACAAAATGGACTTCATGGGTTAAGAAAAAAAAAACAGAAAGAGAGAGAGGGAGATAGAGACAGAGTCAGAGAAAGAGTGAAACAGAAACACAGAAATAGCTTATACATAGATAGGTAGATAGATAGATAGATAGATAGATAGATAGATAGATAGATAGACAGATAGATAGAAAATGGCATGGGTAGGGAGGTGAAGGTGGATCCAAGAGGAGTTTCGGAGAGGAGGGTGCATATGATATGAACATTGTATGGTATTCTCAAAATAGTAATAAAAATATTTCATTAATAAAAATATAATAAATACAATAACAAAGTAAATGGAATTTCATAATATGTTGCTTGAAGTTCTGAAAATTCAGAGTAGTGGTGATCCAGAATCTTGTCTAATTTACATAAAAAATATAGGAGGCTGGAGAGATGACTCAATGTTTAAGAGTCTTATGCCTCTTGAAAAGAAGGAGACCAGAAAATCTGAGTTCAGTTCACAACTGCCATAGTGGACAGTTTACAGCTTCAGGGGATGTCTCTGGTGCCCAGGGGCATACACTGATACAAATATACATAATTAAAAATAAAGTACATTAAAAAATAAAGTACAATTATCATAAATGTAATGATCTCAATACAGAGATACACAGGCAGAATAGTGGTTTGCTAAACCGTCTTTAATTTCTTGCATATAAAACAGCATATAAAACTTGTCACTCAGAAAAATCTGCATGAAATTCTTTGATTTATCATACACACACATACAAGATTTATGAGGAAATTCCTAAAGAGAACAGCCCTTTCTGAGGAAATGGTCTGTCCTGTGTTCTATAGATAAATAAATGTCAACTGCTCTTGGTGCCACTGTCATTCTGTCTGGAAAAGCCTGTTTCTTAGGAACTGCTATTCTGGTGGAAGCTCAGATATTTCCTATCCAGGGCATTAGGTTAGAGGAAGGTCTCTGGGAAGGACCTGGGTTGAGTGTAGTTCTTTGCCAGTGAATGATAATGATAAATTCTATCATTTTCTAGACTGGACCTTCAAGTTTCAGGAGTAGCCCTCACTCCACTCAGCCCCACACCTGGGTGGTTTGCACTTTTCACTGTCTTCTTCCTCCTTTTTGTAGTGAAGGAGCCATGCCAGGAGGATCTTCCTCTCTCTGTAATGATGGTATTGCCATGCTTCTATTCTTAGTCATTTCCCTCAAAACTTTTAAATAACGGGGCTAATTTTGTTTTCTAGTATGTGTATTCTTTAATTCTTTGCTCTAGACCGTGGCCCATCCTTCACATTGTAATATTACATGTCTTTTTAATCTTCAAAGGTTGTTGTTTTTCGACGGTCTCATCATGTAGTTCAAGCTGGCTTTTGATGAGTTATTGACTTAATCTGGGCATGTTTACTCTTGTACACTACCCATAAATTTCACTGAAGCCTTTGCTGTAGCTTTCTATGTTATCTTGGTCACTCTGATGCATTTGTGTTATTGTTCCTTTGACTACCCTTTAGCTCCTGGAGAATGTTGATGTCATGCTTCATTCCTTGCGAGTCTAGGCACTGCATCATCCTGTGTCTGTCTTGACACCTACAGTGAAGGTAATAGAGCACATGTCAGTACAATGCAGAGAGAAACATATAGCATATGAAGTTCCTTGTTGCTTTGTATATGAGGGGACAGGTGTACTAACAAGAGAGACACAGGGAATGAGGAGGGTGCTTGATGTGCAGGTGAATGAATTTGAGCTCTTGTCTGTTTTATCACACAGTAGGATGATTTCCAGTTTTGCTCATGTAGAGGGATAAAAGAATCACAAGTTTACAAAGTGGTTATATTTGATTGACTATTCTTGAAGCAATTTTATTGAATGTTTTGTCAATTGTAACAGTATTAAGCATGAGTTGGGTGCTAAACAAATGATAAGTACATGGCAGCTTGAATAACTGAAATGAAGAGTAAGGAGGGCTTGTATTTAAGTAAATGTATGTCTCTGTGTTAGTGGGTGCTACTGTGTTTTTGCATGAGCTTGTAAAATAAATTGGTTGCTATTTTCAGTATTCTTGGTGGAGTAATAGTATCAATGAGATTATTACCAACTGATAGTTGGTAAGAAGAACTGTAAAAAACATGCGTAAGTCCCTACACAGACATCATTTTGATGTATTTAATGAAGTTCATATTCTCTGTATTTGTTTGCTTTTATGGTTTGTTATTTGAGTTAAAAGTGTGTAGTATTACTGGTCAAGAAAAAACGTATCCAGACTTAATATGTAGACAAACATAACAGAAAAACACTGCAAATAAAAAATATCTTTATTTTGATGACAGCGCATGAAAATTCAGTGTTTCCTTCAACATCAACTACAAGGACATCAGGATGCAGTATGGAAGGCACTTGCTATCTTCATGAACTTCATCTATACTGTCTAGGGTAGCACAAGATGTTTTATGAACAAAACTGTGTGAACCAACTCAGTGGTAAATCAAATGTTTGCTTGATATTGTGTATAGGAGTTTATGATGGATGCCATGAATTTTCGAGAACCATATAGAAGTAACATTTTGGAAGATTGAACTAACAGATCCTTGGGTGTGTAGGAGAAATCAGGGCATCTTAGTGGTTACAATGAGTGTTATCCTATATGCCATAATCATAGTAATTTTAAGTGTTGAACTCATAATGGGAAGTTTAGGAAATATATTCATAGTGCTGGTGAACATCAAGAACTGGGTCAAGAGAAGAACGATTTCTACAGTGGATCAAATCCTTATGGCTCTTGCCATTTCTAGATTTGCTTTTCTGTGCACAATAGTCACAAATGTATTGGTATATGTGCTGCTCCCATTTCCAATTAAAACTAAAAATCTCATTAAAATAACTAGCATACATTGGACAATAACCAACCATTTCAGCATCTGGCTTGCTACATGCCTTAGCATCTTTTATTTTCTCAAGATAGCCAATTTCTCAAACTTTGTTTTCCTATACCTAAAATGGAGAGTTAAAAAAGTGGTTTTAGTGATGCTGCTAGGATCTTTTCTCCCCTTGTTTTTAAACATTTTTGTCATAAACAGATGTATTGATGTTTGGATTGATGGACACGAAGACAATATGTCCTACAGTGTTATCTCCAGTAACTCTACTCAGTTTTCTAATCTATTAATCACTAACACTATATTCATACTCATCCCTTTCTCTGTTTCTCTGATAACTTTCCTCCTGCTCATCTTCTCACTATGGAGACATTTGAAGAACATGCATCACAATGCCAAAGGTTCCAGAGATGTCAGTTCCAAAGCCCACATAAAGACCCTGCAAAGTGTGATCATCTTCCTATTATTATATGCTGCTTTCTTCCTGTCAATTCTTTTACAATTTTGGAATGATGACTTTCAGCAGAAATATCTAATTATTTTGTTTTTACGAGGTATAGCGATTGCTTTTCCCTCAGGCCACTCCTATGTCTTAATTCTGGGAAACACTCATCTAAGACAGGCATCCTTTTCTGTGCTCTGGTGGCTGAGGTGCAGACTCAAAGATGTGGAATGTTTGGGTCCCTAAAACATGTCAGAAATCACCTTCCAAATTTTATAGAAAATTCAGTTCATAAGTGTTAGCTTTTAGGGAGAAATAGATACAGAAAGGAGTCAGAGATGGGTCAGCCTTCAGACAGAGTTTATTATGAAGACAGACAGGATTCTACTAAGCTTTCTGGAAATACCCAGAGGGCCCAGATGTAAATATCATTTCTGCAAGAGTGAAAAAAAATTGTTTATGTAAGATCCTTGTGAGAAAGTAGGAAAAGAGGAAAGGTGTTATGCCAGGAGGAAATGAGCCCAAAGCAGGCTGACATTATCTAACTAGACTTAGAGACATCACGTGTGCCTGTATTTCTTAATGAAGCAGATTTTTAAAATGGCCGAAAGCTATTCCTTTGAAAGGGGTCTCTGCAAGACAAATGGGCCTTGTCAGAATGTGATGGAATAGAGGTCACCTGTTCTGTCTGCAGCCCTTCTCATTTTAGATCCATACAGGCTGGTTGCTAAGAGATAGAGGGAGTTTGGCTCTTGTGAGAATTATGAGGAGAGGTAGATAGACTCCCACCAGAGGTGGTCAGGTCTGTGAGGCAATAAGAAATGATGGGAGGAGAGATTGCTGTGGGCTGTAGGATAGAACAATTGCATGTAAACTTATGAATTTGGGGAAATTACATGTACATTAAGCACTGGCCAAACAATTCTGATTTGGCAGAGAAGATGCAAATATATACATTGCTGTATGAAGAGAGGTTTGAATATGGACCATCTAAGTGTAAGAACTGATATGAGTAATAGTTTTACATCAATCACTAGCTCTTTTAAGATTTTACATTGATTAATAAAAACTGTGAAATATCAATTTCTCTAGATACCTCAATTTCTATGGATGTCTTTCTGTGCACTATGAATATGTGTTACTCTGATTGGTTGATAAATAAAATGTTGATTAGCTAGTAGCCAGGCAGGAAGTATAGGGTAACATACAAGGAGAATTCTGGGAACAGGAAGGCTGAGTCAGCAGACACCAGCCTGCCATCCAGGGAGCAACATGTAATAGCACACAGGTAAAGCCAAGCAAAATGTGGTGACATATAGATGAACAGAAATGGGCTGAGTTTAAGTGTAAGAGCTAATGGCCCAGCAGTTGTAATTAATATGATCCTTTCTGTGTTTACTTGGGTCTGAGCGGCTGAAGCACTGGTGAGTAGGAGAGATTTGGTCCTGACCACGGGCCAGGTGGGACACAGGAAAACTTCAGCTACACCTCAATTATGTTTTGAAATATAGGATTTGAAAATATTTCTTAAAAGCTTTTTGGATTTCATCAGAATCTTTCTACCTTTTATATTTACTTTTATTAATTTAAGTTTTTTTATTTAGTTGGGAATATTTTCTGTCATTTATCAATCTTCCTTTTGTGATCACATTATTAGTATCTCTAATTAGCACTGTACTTTACAGAATGTCAAGCTGAGGGTTAGAGGTGGTGGTGTAGTTCCATTGGAGTGCATGTTTAGTGGGGTGAGGCACTGGTTTCAATCCCCATGCTCAAAATTCCACAAATGCAAATGAACAAATGACCAGAGAGCAGAAGTAACACAGCCCTGACACAACGCAGGCATTTTCTTCATCTTAGAAACAGAAAGTAATTGTGTTGGTGTCTTTTGGAATGAACATTTATCAGGAGACATTCACCAACTAATAGACATAAAAAGTGACAGAGGTGATGCCAGCTCAGGGAACATACTATTAGTTGGAGCATTGCAGGGGCAATGCAAGTCTAAAGTAAATGCTAATTTAAATTTGTGATGTATTCCAGCTGGTTATGGCAGAGCCCAAAATGTTAACATGATGTTAACATGAAAAGAATCAAATCTGTGTTCCGTATTTTTAAGACATTTGTTGTGGTAATCAGTCTCATTCCTTTAAGAGCACTGATATTAAATATTGTTGGCTATGGTACCATGGTATTTCATAGCCTTCAAGATATTTTAATCTCATATATAATAATGTCTTTATTCCTCAGATTAGAATCATTAGGAGAATTTGCTAGCTGCCACATTGGTTTATATCAATCATACATGAATCAATTTGATATTCATTGAGATGGACATGAAGCAAATCTGTAAGGGAGTACACTGATATTGGAAAACTCCCTTTCCATACAGTTGGCCACAATATTATTTTGTATGTTTCCAGGTAGTAAATTCAAACAAGGTAGGTCCTATGCCTGAAGTGCCAGAGAAGGCAGTTGTATGAAGAAAACCTAAATTGTGAAATAGTTCAAATATAGTGTCTCAAATTCAAATATGATTGAATGATTATACCAGTATACTTTCATGACATTCAGCCTGAAATTCATCATAGAATTAAAAAGAAACAAGAACTTCACTGCATTTCCATAAGGCAAGGGCACATACAACTTATACTTAACTTATTAAAAGAGGGACCAAGGAAGATACCTCAGTCAGTCAGTCAGTAAGTAAGTAAGTAAGTAAGTAAGTAAGTAAGTAAGTAAGTAAGTAAGTAAGCGAGGAGTAAATAACTAAGCAGTCAGTCTGTCAGTCAGTCAGTCAACTGATGAAAAAGTATGAGGACCTGAGCTCAAATTCCCAGATGTCACATCAAAAATTGTTAGTGTTACAATCGCTATGATGAAACACCATGACCAAAATCAAGTTGGAGCAGGAAAGGTTTATTTGACTTACACTTCCACATTGTAGTTCACCACTGAAGGAAGTAGGGACAGGAATTCAAACAGGACAGGAACCTGGAGGTAGGAGTTGATGCTGAAACCATGGATGATTGCTTCTTCCTGGCTTGCTGCTCATGGCTTGCTCAGCATACTTTCTTAAACAACAGAGTACCACTAGTCCAGAGGTGTCCCCACCTACAAGAAGTTGTGCCCTGCCATGTCAGGGCTTCATTTCTAGGCTTACTTAGACAGTATATCATTCCTTATCTGCCTTGATGCATACAGTGATATAATAGAGCAGATGTTGGAACAAAGTGAAGGAAAATGGATAGTATCTGAAGATCTAGGAGATACTAACAAGCAAAACATAGGGAATGAAGAAGACACTTGTGCAGATGCATTTATGCAAACTTCTGTCTTCTCTTTCTCACAATATAAATTTTTTGCTTGCGTAGGTAAAATAGCTACAAGTTTTAGGAATGTTTGCATTACTACTGTGTGAAATATACTTGAGATTGTTTTATACAATCTTAACAACTATATTGCTAAATAAGAGTGTGATGCATGCTAAATGTTAATTAATGATAAACAAGGATTACTAAGTTGAGGAAATGAAGGGTGGTTGCACAGAAATAAATGTATGTTTCTGGTTCGTGTCTATGTACATGTGTGTATGCATGACCGTGAAAAAGAAAATTCACTAGCATTTCAGTGCTAATTCCTGAGGAATGATGGCCTCTACAAGATTATTAGTTAACTTTGATAGTTTTGAGGAAGAACTTTGGAAAACATGCATAGATCACTCAAGGGTATCATTTTGCTGTGTTTAATGAAATTCTTCTATATGTCAGTGTAGATTTTATTGCCTTCTGTGTGAGTTAGAATTTTTTTTTTTACTTTATTTGTCTAGAAATCAAGCAACCAAGAAAAAGTATGTAGACACCCAAATCTGATGACAGCAGAGGGAACTCATGTCCTCCTTCAGGATCAACTACAGAGAATGCCAGGCTGCTATGTATGATGCCTGGGTTTGTGGATTAAACTCTGCTTGACTGTTTTGGATAATATCAGATGTTTGTAAAGAAAACTATGAACCAACTCACTAGTGAGTCTCAATGTTTGACATTTTATCTGAGAGTTTATAAAAATGGGTATGTTATAAATTCTTAGGAATCATGTAGACATACATAACATTTTAGAAGACTGCATTTACAAATCTTCAGCAGCTCAGTGGAAATTGGAGCATCCTCTGTTGACAGTGAGTGCTGGCCTGCAGGTCACATTCACCATTTAAGTGTAGAGTTCATTGCTGTGGAATAATCCTCTTGTATACTGTAAAGAGTTGTCTCTCAAATTGGTTTAATAAAATGCTGAATGGCCAGTAGCCAGGCAAGAACGATAGGTGACCAAATTAAGGATGATGTGAAGGAGAAGGGCAGAGTCAGGAGTCACCAGCAAGATGCCAAGGAACCTAGATGAGAATTCTTTACTGAGAAAAGGTACCAAGCCATGTGGCTAAACATAGATAAGAATTACAGGTTAATTTAAGTGTAAGAGCTAGTTAGTAATAAGCCTGAGCTACCAACCAAGAATTTAAACCTCTGTGTGTTTATTTGGGACCAGGCAATTGGGACATAGAAATTTCCATTTACAGTTCATCATAGGAAATTTTGGAAATGCATTTATGGTACTGGTGAACACCATGGACTGGCTCAAGAGAAGAAATCTCTTTAGTGGATCAAATCTTTATTGCTCTGGACCTCTCCAGAATTAATTTCTGTGGTCACGACTCATGGCTTCATTGATATCTACACTGTACTCAGCTTTAGTGATTACTGTTATGAAAATAATTACTATTTTTTTCTGGACAATGAGGAAACATTTCAACATCTAGCTTGCTACATGGCTCAATGTCTTTTATTTTTTTCAAGATAGCCAATTTCTCAAAGTGTCTTTTGCTTTACATAATGTGGAGAATTAAAAAAGAAATACTTTCAAGGGTACTTCTAGTGTTTTACTCACTTCATTTTTAAACATTGATGACTAGATGGATGGATATAAGGTAAATGTGTTCTAAAATCCCTGCTAAAATAACCATGCCCAATATTCAAAGCTTCATTTTACTCATATTCTTCACTGCGTTCCTGATTATTCCCTTATCTTCTCATCTTTTCCTTGTGGAGACATCTGAAGACTATGTAGTACAATGCCAAAGGTCCAGAGATGTCAGCACCTCAGCCCACATAAACACACTGCTGATGGTGGTCGCCTTCCTGTTTCTGTATACTGTCTTCTCTCTTTCACTTGTTTCACAGTCTTGGGACGCTGACATTTGGCTGAAAAATCCAATTGTGTTGCTTTTTGAAGCCCCTGGGATTGCTTTTCCCCTCAGGCCACACCTGAGTTCTCACTCCTTGCAACAGTAAGCTGAGATGGACTTTCTTTCTGTGATGTGGTGCTTGAGCTGCTGGCCCAAAGTTACAGAAATGCTCAGTTTTAATATAAAATATACTGGTCATAATTCTTCATATTTTAGAGCAGTGTTCTCGACCTTAATGCCATGATCCTTTAATACATTTTCTCATACTGTGGTGATCCCATCTATAAAATGATTTTCTTTGCTACTTCACAAAGGTAATTTTGCTAAGGCACTGAATAGTAAGGTAAATATCTGATATGCAGGATATCTGATATGTGGCCCCTGTGAAAGGGTTGTCCAACCCCCAAAGGTTCTTGTTGTGCATACTGTTCTTAAATTTCAGCGTCACCCACATGAGAAAAGGAAAAACTGAGTCAGGCATCATATTAACTATTTTACTGGGATATTAATGGTAACAATAAGATCACAGTGTTCTCTCCTCAAGTGTGTTTCTGAGGACACTACCTTCTCAGTCACTTTCTGAAATATAAACAACAAGAAAGTTATGGCTGAAGTATACAGTCAATAAAATGAAACCATAGCAACAGTAGCATGAAACCTGAGACCTATGGATCTCTCTGAAGTAATGTGTGAGTCCATGATAGGATTTTCTCCCTAATTTCTTTCTCAGCATTTTTCTTTTGGGCATATAGGAAGGCTACTGATTTTTGTAAGTTAATTTTGAATGCTGCTACTTTGATATTTGAGACCCATATCTTTCTCTGAAGTAATGTGTAAGATTTACAAGGAACATGTTTTTTGAAATGAGTACTTTATATATCTGCATATAAAGTATGATTTTTTTTCATGGAAAAATTAATCATTTATTTCTAAAGGTGTCCAAAAAGAGTTAAAGTTGGTGAGTTATAGGGACAACATCAGAGAGACAGATTGAGACATGATTTTTAAATTCTGTTCTGTGTCTTTCCAGCCAGGTAGATTCTTCTATAATTTGAACACTAACAAATTTAAAAATAAAACATACAGACACTGTTATGGTGATATTTTATTTGTGCTCTAACAATTAAAGCTTGCCTGAAAATCAGAAGGAGGAGCTAGCCACTAGTTAACCATAGAAGTCTGGAGGTCTGTACAGACAGACAGGAAGTGACAGAGCTGGTCAGAGAGAGGAAGTGATAAGGCAGAGTGGAGAGAGGAACTTGTTCTCTTTCAGCAGAGGATTATGTAGGGGTAAGAACTAGTGGCTTGCTACTCTGCCTTTCTGATCTTTCAGCTTTTACCCCAATATCTGGCTCTGTTTT
The DNA here is from genome assembly GCF_004664715.2 of Peromyscus leucopus. Taxonomy (NCBI): domain Eukaryota; kingdom Metazoa; phylum Chordata; class Mammalia; order Rodentia; family Cricetidae; genus Peromyscus; species Peromyscus leucopus. Next base: position 139,953,924 of record NC_051065.1, read on the forward strand.
TTTTTTTATTAATAAGACTGTTTAGCAATTTGTGTTACACACTGTTGAATAAGAGGATGCTGAAGTATCATTGACCATGGAAATTAGATCTCTGTAGAAGATGTGAGACAAGAACAGGCAAGACTTGAGGTGAGAGGTCAGCTTGAATACAGAAGACAGATGATCAAAGAGAGGTCACTGTTTTACATCAGAAAAACAACTCAACCCAAGTAGTAATCATTGAGGAGAAAAGGCAATTGAGGGAAGGCCCATGCTCCTCAAAATCAGAATTTCATTGGAGAGCTTGTTACAAACTAGAGTCTTCCTATGCTGTCCCAGAATATCTAAATACAAATATAAAAATTGGAACCTAGTATTGTGTCATTTCAACATGGTTTTAAATTTAATTTTTACAGTATTGTTTGAGAAATGAATTGAAAGTCATTTATGTTGAGTATATTCAATTCATAACTGTTATCTATATTACTAGAAAGGTTGGCCTTAGAGAGAGCCTTGCATGTTGCAGGACTAAAAGAGAGGTTTTATTTGTTTTAAAAAACTGAAATCTAATGAAGGTGTGTGTAGGGGTAATGGCCTTTAGACTTAGGTAATTAGACAGATACCTTCTGCTGGCTTCCTTGTTGAGGATATTCTTGTTGGTTTCCAGGAGGAGGTGAAGATTGTTGTTGGTCACCTTCTTGTAGTTGTTCCTGCTTTGAATTATCATCTTCATTCCCTGAACCAGCAGATGATTCAGGAATGCTCACCTGAGACTGAGAATCTGGGTTCTGGGTTTGTTCATCAGCCTCTGTATGAGTAAAGAGCAGATAGAAGACACTCTTCTTATTTTCTTTCTCTGACCTTAACACTTAACACTTAATCTGTTCTCTAATGACCTGCCTGTCTATCCAATCTCACTTTCCTTACATCTATCTCAATTCTTTTCATAAGATAATAATACAAAAAAATCTCATATATGTGTTCCTGGGACAAGTATGTCCTTAAAATGGACAAAATTGGGTTTAAATTACCTTAATTTAGCAAGAAGATGTTTAAAAATTAGGAAGTAAATGAAGAAAAACTATCAGTATCATTGGTATGGCCAGTGATAGTTTGGGGCATTGTATTGAACTGTGGCCTGTGGGTTCACATCAGTTCTTTTGAGTCCTGCGTTTAAATGAGAGTTGGACTGAAGGTGCTAGAGCATCACACTGGAATCCTAGGGGAGAAAAGAAAAACAGAGTGCTGGTCCAGATAGTATTTGCTGAGAAAACTGGTCACCTATTTTTTTAATCAGAAGAGGGACACAGTTGAGTATAGATACTCAGAAAAAAGACACAGATCTCTATTCCTAAACATTTGTTCATGAAACTGTACAGTTTTGGAAAGAAAAAGACCCAAAGAAGGAAGCCATAGACATTCTACTGCCACTGGGGAACTAGCATTAAACCTTTCCCACATGGCGTCATCACAGTAGTCATTTCTGAGTGTAGACAGGCAAACTTCAATTGTCATCAAAACCGTGTCTCTTACTGAATTTTATCACCCTGCTCATGGTCTTGAGGCTCAAGAAGGAGGCAGATTTCTAAAGTTCGAGTGGGCCCCAGTACTCATTCATTTTTTTACATCAAAATGATGATAAGAAGACACTTGAGCAGCAGTTCTTAACCTGTGGGTCGTGACCCATTTGGCAAACCTCTGTCTCCAAAAATACTTACAACACAGTTCATAATAGTAGCAAAATTACAAGTATGAAAATAATTTTATGGTTAGGGGTCACCACAACCTGAGGAACTGTATGAAAGCATCAAAACATTAGGATGCTTGAGAACCACTGCTCTAGAGAATCAAGAAAGACTGAGGAAATGAAAACATAGTTGATTGAGGAGAAAATTGGGTTTTCCCTTCTGTCACAGAGGGGATTATTCACTTTGGGCTCTAAGAAATAAAACACAAGATTACTTGAAAAGTTAAATCACAGATCTCCAGAGATCACAAATGTCTTGCAGGGCAAAGTAACCCCCAATTTCTACCCACTGTAATATGAAAAAGGAGGTCAGTCAAACTGATTCTGCTAGAAGAGGGGGAAGATGTAAGGGACTTGATGAGTTCTTGCTATCTTAACTGTCATCTACCTGTGTGAAATTAAACAATCAAACACCTTTTTCCCCCCTCCTTGGCAGTCCCCAAATTATCTACTTATTTTCGTTAAATAATCCATATACTTCATGTTGTTTATTCTTTTGAGACAGTCTCCTGTGGTGATATTGTGTTCCCCAATATATCGTGCACCCTAACAAATTTATCTGGGGTCAGAGAACAGAACAGCCACTAGACAGACATAGAGGACAGAAAATGGTGGCACTCACACCTTTAAGCCTAGCCTTCTGGAGGCAGAGATTCATCTGGATCTCTGTGAGTTCAAAGCCACACTGGAAACAGCCAGGCATGGTGACACATGCCTTTAATCCCAGGAAGTGATGGCAGGAAGCAAAAAGGTATTTAAGGCGTGAAGACGAGGAACTAGAGCTGGTTAAGCTTTCAGGCTTTTGAGCAGCAATTCAGCTGAGATCCATTCTGAATGAGGACTCAGAGGCTTCCAGTTTGAGGAAACAGGATTAGCTGAGGAACTGGCAAGATGAGATAGCTGTAGCCTGTTCTGTCTCTCTGATCTTCCAGCATTCACCCCAATAACCAACTTCAGGTTTGTTTTTATTTAATAAGACTTGTTAACATTTGTAATACAGTCTCCTATAACTCAGAATGCCTTAAACCTCAGTTTGTAGCTGAGGATGACATTGAACTCCTGACCTCTGGCATCCACCTAACCAGTGACAGGATTAAAGGCATGACCCACCTGATACCTGGTTTTACTCTACATATTTCAGTGTTTATTTTAGTATCTGTTTATATCTTTCTTTTATTAAACCCTTTGTTTCTGCTCACAAGTTTTCTCAGGAGGTGAACCTAAGAGAGAAACATTTGAGCAATGTGGCTTGGTATAAAACAATGTCTTCACAGTCGGTCTCCTTCCACCAGCCTTGCCGTTTCCTGTGCAACCTGACAGCATCACAGGATCTCTTGAGGAATGAAACTCTTACCCTTAGTGCTTTGGTCCTTCTCATACAGTTTTAAATGTATATACTAATGCTGAAAAGGTGAGGATGTAACCAACAAACTCAAAACCCAGCTGTTCTTCACAGTTGCCTCCCTCCTTTCTCCTTCACTCTTGGCAGCATGGTTTCCTGTCCCCCAGACACAGTCACATAAAGCCATATCTAAATTCTCATACCTTCATCTGCATTCTGAGGTGAGGTCAGGGTCAGCAAGACCACCGTGAACAGGACCACTAGCATCTTGGAGAAGACTCTGAATTTCTCTGAAGTGTGTGCTGGAGGATGAGAGGAATCTCCTTTAATGAGTGGCAAAAGAATGAGGGCCTTGCAACTCCACTGACCTCATATCTGTCACAGCAGGATGTCCTACACAACTGACCTCATATCTGTCACAGCAGGATGTCCTACACAACTTTCTTTCTCTTTTGGATTTTGATCCCGCAAGATACTGTATGGAGGTGGTTGTCAGTGTATTTCTAATGGATACAGCACTTGAATAATATTGTTACTGTGTTAAGGAACACTCTCCAAGCAATTGACACAAATATAAGAATTTAAATTCCATCACTATTTAAATTTCTTTCCTGGTTGTTGTAACTGTGAAATTAAGTGTAACTGTGTGTGTATTGTGAGCTTGTATTTAGGGGTATAACTGTATTTTCCAAGCAGTGATGATATAGGCTTACAGTGAGGCTGTAAATGACTCTGTTACTGTATCCAAAAATGAACATGTTAAATAATTTTATAACTATAGTTCTTTCTCCACCAACAATAATGTACATACCCTCCATATATGATATAAGATAATTTCATTTGACAGAAACTAATTTATGGTCAACTACCAATCTCATCAATTAAGAAATGCTCAATGCGCCGGGCGGTGGTGGCGCACGCCTTTAATCCCAGCACTCGGGAGGCAGAGGCAGGCGGATCTCTGTGAGTTCGAGGCCAGCCTGGGCTACCAAGTGAGTTCCAGGAAAAGGCGCAAAGCTACACAGAGAAACCCTGTCTCGAAAAACCAAAAAAAAAAAAAAAAAAAAAAGAAATGCTCAATGCATTAGGATGCCACATGACCAAACAGTAATACAAGTTCAGTCTACCTAGATACAAAAATTATTCTAGAGTGAGGTATGTAGCTTTCATCAGAGATACATTGGTGAAGTATATATGGCCTAACATATTTTGTTCTCATTAATAGAGTTAAGGTTATTAAAGCAAAAGTAGCCAAGGAATCCACAATGATGTTTCCAACATAGAGGAACAAGGATACAAGAGTCCTGAAATGAATCATTATGTTTTGAATCATAAGACTTCTTGTAACCTCCCTCCTTTCCAGAATGATTCATTAGATTGGGCTTTAATTCTTTTAGGAAATACATCTTTTATCATTGCCACTATTAAAGACTGGTCAAGATTCAGTACTTGATTATCTGGTCTGATCCATTAAGTGATCCTGGTTTGCCTTCCCAATGCACTTGATACTGTTCTCTCAGATTGGGCTTTAGTAAGAGGACTTTGTCCACCATAATCTTGACAATTTCTATTCTCCACAAAACTTGTGAAAATGGTGTGTTGATATCCTATGCCATGTATTGATTTTTCCTTACAATCCTCATGCACTTTGCATTGGAACTTTTTACATTAATTATAATCAAATCCTTCTTGGTTTCTAAACCAATCTCTAGAGTTCAGTATACTAACTTTAGTTTGCTCTTATTTTTAGTTCATTTTTATACCTTTTAGAAAGAATTCATCATTTCCCCCTTTCTCTGTTCCCTGTCCTCTCTCTAATGCCTCCCATACTCTCCTCAAATATGTGGTCTATATTCATTATTTTCACTCATTCATACAAGTGCACACACATACACAGAAATATACACAAATATACATACGAATATAGAAAAGCTGATGAATTAGTTTAGTGTTGCTCATATGTATGAATTTTGGGCTGACTACTTGGTATTGGGTAACTGATCAGCTGATTAGTGGCCATGTGCCTTGGGAAGATTTATTCTTCCTCTATCAGTTTTCTATCAGTTTGTGGAACAAGCTATTATGTTTCCTAAATGTCCTCTTTGGGTGCCTTGACCAGGCATTTTCTTCTCACCTGTTGTGCAATCTGTTATATTTAGGAGTTCTCTGTTCTTCCTTTCCCTGGAAGATGGAAATTATAAATGAAAATATCACCTATGTGTTCACCAGACAAAACTAAAACAGAGGTTAGAGAATCACTGACAGTGAAGACTATGTTCTGAACTATGAGATTGTATTTTCCTTTCGTAATTCATTACCCTCTCTATTCATTACTGACATTAAAGAAGGTTGGGAAAGGACATGAAAGTGTGACATTAGGCAGAGCCTACTGAAGTCTTTCAGGACCCACTAAACCAAAGACACCTGATTTCACTGCAGTGCAGTCTGAGTCATTGGCCCTGGGACTCTACTCTTCTGTTTCTCTTTCCTATTCATACCTGAATGTCTATATTAAATAGCTATCTATTAAGATCATTCGTCTTATGCTCCCTTATCATTTAGAATCTAGGGAAACCAGAGACTGTCATTATATTAAATAAAGGTGACGGAACTAAACACCTATTCTATTTCCCATAAACTCCTTAAGCACAGGGAGAACTGGGTAGATTGTGATACTACCAGAGAATGGCCAAGTAGTAGTATCTCTCCTCTCAAAACACTCCTCAAAAATTAGTAGAGGAAATCTCATTATTATTGTCAGCACACAAGGGATGTTAAGATCTTTTTATAATAATCTCTGCACCCCTTACTCTACATAAGCAGGGCTCAATTCCCAGCCATGCCATGAAACTGGGGACTCCTTCAGAATTTCCATCCACCCTTGGGCCCTACTTGTTGCCTAGCATTTCTGGATTTGTGGATTGCAGCATAGTTATCTTTGAATTACAGTTAATATCCACTTATGAGTGGGTATATAGCATGTTTGTATTTCTGGGTATGGGTTACCTCACTGAAGATGATTTTTTTTGTTCCATCCATTTGCCTTCAAATTTCTTGATGTTATTGTTTTTTTACCAGCTGAGTAATACTTCATTGTGTAAATGTACCACATTTTCTATATTTGTTCTTCAGTTGAGGGACATCTAGGTTGTTTCCAACTTTTGGATATTCAAATAAAACTACTATGAACAAAGCTGAGCAAGTGTCCTTGTGGTATGATCAAGCATCCTTTGGGTGTAGGCCCAAGAATGGTATCACTGGGTCTTGAGGTAGATTGACTTCAAATTTTCTGAGAAACTGCCATATTGATTTCCAAAATGATGGTACAACTTTTTACTCCCATTTGTAGGCTGACTTTTCTGTCCTACCAGCTAGTTCCAAATAACTATTCAAAGACTTATTATCACTGCCTGAAGAGCCAGCTTGCAGCAGCCCAGGGTATGCAAAAAAAAAATCCACAAATGTGTTGAGGGCTAAAATTTTTCTATCTGAGGGGTAACAAAGAAAGGAACTTAAGCATTCTAATGGTAACTTTCTTTATTATTGCATCTTGAAATAAAATCTCTACAAAAATCTGTCTCCACATAGCTACATCTCTTTACACAACTGTATCTCTCTTCTACACAGCTCTCTCTACACAGTGCTACACAGAAAAAAACTCTGGACAGATATATGAGTTACATTTTGAGGGTCACAAATATTCTGACAACACATGAGAGATCACACAGTTTCTCTTGGACTTGGGATGTCGATTGACTGGCCAATGACTAATGATGGCAACTCTTGGCTGAGCAGTCACGAGGCATATAGCCTGAGAGATACCATGGAGAATTACATTGAAACTCATAACTTAAGCAATAAACAAATAGTTGGCTGAACCTTGAGTCCTGCATTATAAAACTGATGTTATGGGTACATGCAGAGTCAACTACTGAGAGAAATCTGTGCAGTGAGGTATGTCTTCAATGCTGTCAGCCAGACTTTTGTGAGTGAAGAGCTGGAACTAAAATTACTTCATGCCTGACCTTGATTCAACAGACACCTGGAAATCTGTCTTTGTGCAATTCATGTGCAGGGGCTAGTTTGCTTTGAATTTGTTCTGTAAATCAGCTAGTGGTGTAAAAAGCTGTCTTTGTAGCTAGAATACTGTTACTTTCCTATGTCAGTCTGAGCTATGAAAAATATCCTGGTATTATTTCTATTCATCAAAATTGTACAACTTAAGAAGAAATCGTCTTCCTGATCATTCCCAGATATATGTGTCCACTAGATGGAATATATACACTAGATAAACACACAGGTAGTGGGGGAAATACCAATAGCTCTTTTTATGGAAGAAATGTAGTGGCATATGAGAAAAATTATTCTCAGAAGTAACCAGTTTTCAGAGTCTGTGGTCCCATAAGCCTTGCTTGATGAGGTTCCTCCATCAGAGAGTTATTCATCTGGTGGATCAACACCTGAATTATTAATTGCCATCTGTTGTATTTTTGTGATGGCTCATGACAGCTAATTATTAATTATAAATGCTTGGCCAATGGCTTACGCTTGCCTCCAGCCATCTCTTACAACTTAATGCATTTCTATTAATCTATATGTTGTCTCAGGGTCATTCTCCTCATCTATGCTTCCCATGTTGCTTCTTCCACATCTGGCTTGAGACTCTGGAAACTCCATCCTTCTCCTTCCCAGCATCCCTCTGTCCCCCAAATCCTGCCAAGCTATCAGCATGCCAACTCAATATTAATCAATGAAAGTAACACATAGTCATATTTTACAAAAAGATTATTCAACAGCATTTCCTCCTTTTTGTCTATTTAAAAAGGAAAGTTTTAACTTTAACATAGTAAAATTATATACAACAAAAAGTGTTATCTAGTAAGAATTACAGTGACAATATTCAGTCCATTTGTATTTGGCAAAGTTGGAGGAAATATTTTATTCTCTATCTTATCTTTGAGAGTCTACAGTTTTATATCTAATTTACCTTTTATCAAAACTAAGGAAAACTATAAATTTAATTCTTCAGTCTTTAACTCCATCAAAGTCCCCAGAAGGGTATTATTTAATGTCAGGGACATCGGGCTGCCTGGACAGTCATTCAAAGTTCTGTAATGTTGGGGCATCCAACTTTAGTCTCCAGGCCTAGTATATCCAACAGACATTTTTGTGAAGCAGGGAATTTTGAAGGACTGCCCTACCTTGTCTTGGCTAAGTTTGGCAGTTGCTTTCTTTGCATTCTGCTGGTCTAGTTTGGACAGTATACTGTCAGCAATTGAGGCAAGGGCAGTTCCTTTGCCCAAATGTCTAGCTTTTGCCATAAAGAAAACAAACTCCATATGGAGTTTCTTTGATGCACATCATCCTCCTTTGAAGCAAATTGGTGCTGTCAGGAGCAAATGTGTCTCATTGACATAAAAAACCTTAGGTTATTAAACTCATTAAATGACATATTCTGTAGGTCTTTGGCGTGTTTGAAAAGCATTAATCTATCTAAATACATCTGTGTATGACCTTGAAAACATACCTAACGCGACTATAAGTTTGACTATTAAAATGACTATTAATCTATATTTCTAAATTATATATTACATTTTAATTATACAGTGCAATTTTAAATGTAATTATACATTACATTTCTAAATTACACATTACATTTTTAGACACACATGGGAAAACACACATAAGTGAAGTAAATGAGCCTGGAACAGCACATAGATTAAAATGTGCATAACTGCATAAGCACAATACCCTAAACAAGAATAGAAACATACATACAGTGTAACAAAAATAACCTTAAATTTGTATCAATATTCAAAAATCATACCAATGTAAAATATATAAGACTTGTAGTTGTTTTTTTTCATTTAAGAGTAGAATCAATAGTCTACTCTTTTATCCTATCATTTCTATATTCCTTTTTTTCGTTTAGAAAGAGTTCTTTGAATTTAATTCTTTTGTTTAGTTTTTTTTCCGACTATGACCAATAAGAACTTGTAATCAACCCTCTTAAATATTGACAAACATTAATAATTCATTGATTAACCCACCTATATCCCATCTCTTGGGAATGTGGGTATCATGTTCTCTAGACTAGTTCCTGTTGTCTGGGGTCAATGGCATCTCTAGGGGACCATGCTATCTGTCCTGTAGTCTTTCCTGGCTTTCTCCCTTGTGTCTGAAGCCGTGATCCTTAAGAAGTTTCCCTCTCCCTCCCTTAATCTGATCTTTATTATTTTGAAGGAATCCATAGGTTTTTGTTTCCTGTGGAAACAAAGGATAACCTCTCCCCCAAAGCAATATATTTCACAACTTTCATTCTGAAGCCAAGACATCTCTAATGTATATAGCTGGATTAATTCAGCAGCACCTTCCATAATCCAATGTCTCTCAGCAGCTGTTTTTGTTTATTAAAACTTTAGTCAGATTTTTCTTAATTATACTTAACAGTTTATAATAACTTATTAGCTTCCATAAGACTAGGACTTTCTGGGGTAGGGCTTGTGATCTGGGACTAGGGGAGCATAGAGGATAACATTACCCTTGACAAGTTAATAGACACCAAGGCCATATGTTAATGAAAGGACCATAAGTTGTTTTTGCCAGAGATAAGGAGAGTGATTCCCTTTTTATCAAGCAGGAAAATTTCCAAGTACCTGAGGGAATAGGAGCTTTATCTAAATGCCTGATTTTGGGGAAAGATCTCTGTTAAGTTTGAGCCTTAGAAACAACAGTTTCTCAATTGATGCTCCATTAAGTATCAAAATAAACCGTTTAACTCATAAACATATTCCACAGAGAGACTAGGAAATTTCCTGCTTCTTTTATAGCACACCCCTGCAGAATGTAACAGGTTCTTATATGACTCAGTTTATCAATATAGCTTAAGCTTAACAAACTTGGCAAAGACAAGTACACTAGACACATTATCAAGCATGAATATACCTTAAATAAGAAGATATTCTCTAAACTAGTGTTTCACAACCTTTCCAGTGTTTTGACCCTTCAATACAGTCCCTCATGTTGTGGTGACTTCCCAACTACAAAATCATTCCGTTTGCTATTCCACAATTGAAATTTTGCCATTGTTATGAATCTCAATACAATCATCTGATAGGTAGGTGGTCCTAGGCTAACTCTGTAAAAAAGTCTTTCAGTCCCCAAAGAGTCCAGACTCAGAGGCCAAGAAGCTGCTCTAAACCCTTTGCCAGACTGCTTACATTACAGGAAATGAGCATCCCATTTTCTGATGTTTATGTTTGGTGCTTATGCCTGTGACCTTAATTTTTAGTTTTTTATTTATTTTGAGTTCAAATATTAATAATATAAAACATTTTATAAACTTAAAATGTCCCATAGCCTTGTAAATTTAAATATTTAAAAAAACTATTCCTTACAAAGCTGTTTTTATTACTGTAGCTCTATAGTAGAGCTTGAAGTCAAGGATTATGATGCCTCCAGAGGTTGTTTTATTGTACAGGATTCTTTTGGCTATCCTGGGTTTTTTGTTTTTCCATATGAAGTTGAGTATTATTCTTTCCAGCTCTGTGAAGAATTGTGTTGCTATTTTGATGGGAATTGCATTGAATCTGTAGATTGCTTTTGGTAAGATTGCCATTTTTACTATGTTAACCCTGCCTATCCATGAGCATGGGAGATCTTTCCATTTTCTGACATCTTCTTCAATTTCTTTTTTCAGGGACTTAAAGTTCTTGTCATATAGGTCCTTCACTTGCTTGGTTAGTGTTACCCCAAGGTATTTTATGTCATTTGTGGCTATTGTAAAGGGTGATGTATCTCTAATTGCCTTCTCAGCTTCTTTGTCCATTGTATATAGGAGAGCTACTGATTTTTTTGAGTTGATCTTGTATCCTGCTATGTTGCTGAAGGTGTTTATAAGCTTTATCAGTTCCTGGGTGGAATCTTTGGGGTCACTCAAGTATACTATCATGTCATCTGCAAATAGGGAAAGCTTGACTTCTTCCTTTCCAATTTTTATCCCCTTAATCTCCTTATGTTGTCTTATTGCTCTGGCTAGAACTTCAAGTACTATATTGAATAAGTATGGGGAGAGTGGACAGCCTTGCCTCATTCCTGATTTTAGTGGAATTGCTTTGAGTTTCTCTCCATTTAATATGATGTTGGCAGTTGGCTTGCTGTAAATTGCCTTTATTATGTTTAGGTACGTTCCCTGTATTCCTGATCGCTCCAAGACTTTTATCATGAAAGGGTGTTGGATTTTGTCAAATGCCTTTTCTGCATCTAGTGAGATGATCATGTGGTTTTTTCTTTGAGTCTGTTTATATGGTGTATTGCATTGATGGACTTTAGTATGTTGAACCACCCTTGCATCCCTGGGATGAAGCCTACTTGATCATGGTGGATAATTGTTCTGATGTGTTCTTGGAGTCTGTTTGCCAGTATTTTATTGAGTATTTTTGCATCAATGTTCATGAGGGAGATCGGTCTGTAGTTCTCTTTCTTTGTTGCATCCTTGTTTGGTTTAGGAATCAGGGTAATTGTAGCCTCATAGAAGGAGTTTGGTAATGTTACTTCTGTTTCTATAATGTGGAACAATTTAGAGAGTATTGGCATTAACTCTTCTTTGAAGATCTGGTAGAATTCTGCGCTGAAACCATCGGGTCCTGGGCTTTTTTTGGTTGGGAGATTTTTAATGACTGATTCTATTTCCTTAGGGGTTATTGGATTATTTAAATAGTTTATCTGGTCTTGATTTAACTTAGGTATGTGGTACCTATTCAGAAAAATGTCCATTTCTTTTAGGTTTTCCAGTTTTGTGGAGTAGAGGTTTTTGAAATATGACCTTATAATTCTCTGGATTTCCTCAATGTCTGTTGTTATGTCCCCCTTTTCATTTCTGATTTGTTGATTTGGATTCTCTCTCTCTGTCTTTTGGTTAGTTTGGATAAGGGCTTGTCTATCTTGTTGATTTTCTCAAAGAATCAACTCTGTGTTTCATTAATTTTTTGTATTATTCTCTTAGTTTCTAATTTATTAATTTCACCTCTCACTTTGATAATTTCCTGGCATCTATTCTTCCTGGGAGACTTTGCTTCTTCTTGTTCTAGTGCTTTCAGGTGTGCTGTTAAGTCACTAGTGTGTGATTTCTCCAACTTCTTTTTGTGTACCCAATGATGGAGAAATGGATGACATCTACATGAACAGCCTGGACATGAGTGAGAGCAATGAACGGCGAGGGTTTAGGGAAAGAGAGCAGGAGATCCCAGCTGGATCAAGAACAGAGAGGGAGAAGAAGGAATAGGAGACCATGGTAAATGAAGACCACATGAGAAAAGGAAGAAACAAAGTGCTAAAGAGGCCCACAGAAATCCACAAAGATACCCCCACAAAGGACTGCTGGCAATGGCCGAGAGACAGCCAGGACTGACCTACTCTGGTGATGGGATGGCCAAACACCCTAATAATTGTGCCATAAACCCCATCCAAGGACTGAGGAATCTGGATGCAGACATCCACGGCTAGGCCCCGGGTGGAGCGCTGGGAGTCTAATTAGTGAGAAAGAGGAGGGTTTATATGAGTGAGAATTGTTGAAACCAAGGTTGGATAAAGCACAGGGACAAATAACCAAATGAATGGAAACACATGAACTATGAACCAAAGGCTGAGGGGCCCCCAACTGGATCAGGCCCTCTGAATAGGTGAGACAGTTGATTGGCTTGATCTGTTTGGGAGGCATCTAGGCAGTGGTACCAGGTCCTGGGCTCATTGCATGAGTTAGCTGTTTGAAACCTGGGATTTATGCAGAGATGCTTGGCTCAATTTGGGAGGAGGGGACTGGACCTGCCTGGACTGAGTCTATCAGGTCGATCCCAGTCCTCGGGGGAGACCTTGATCTGGAAGAGGTGGGAATGGGGAGTGGGCTGGGGGGAAGGGGAGGGGGGCAGGAAGGGAGAGAACAAGGGAATCTGTGGCTGTTATGTAGAACTGAATAGTATTGTAAAATAAAAATGAAATAAAATAAAAAAACTATTCCTTAAAAATATTACTTTTTAAATTCTGTAAAACTCCAAAATTTCCTCTTAAAAAAGTTTAGAGTCTCTTAACTGTGTGTTCCTGCAATATCAAAAATAAAGTACTTTTTTTTTTACTTCAAGAGAGAGAAAACAACACATAACCACAATCTGCAAAAGGAAAAAACCAAGCCCCCGAAGTGCAAACAGTTCAAAGTCGAGTATCTGGGATTCGTTCATAATCCTTTTGTTTTTTTCTGAGGGACTTAGATCACCTCTTTGGCCCCACCCTTGGCAGCATGTACATTTCGTGCCTTCACGATCCTGTCCTGCTCCATTTCACTGTGGCTGGGGCTTCAGTTGACTATCACATGGCACTGGCATTTCCCAAACTGTTAAGGCCCGCCATTGCAACTAGATTCTCTTTGGAACTCTACCCTGCCACATATTTGCAGACCTCAGCTGTCCGCATGATCTCTTCATATCTTTAAAACAATTATCATCTGGGTGACTCTGAAATTACAAGGTTTAGCTGCCAGAGCAAAATACATTCTCACATACAAAAGCATGGAAGTGCAGCTTCAACATCTCATTAAACAAGCATTGTTTGTAAATGCTATCTTTCATAAACCTTGTTTTCAGTACAGGACAGGAATTATCATACAAAAATCTACCCCAATCCAAAATATCTTACAGACCTTTGGAGACCTTGGTAGGCCAACTCCAAGTGGTCACCTTTAATCAAGCTGGTGAAATCACATGACATTTGCCCTCTCCAATCCTAGGAAAGATGGCTACCAGCCATGTGGCTGCCTAAAGATGGTGGCAATTCAAAATGGTTCCTTTAAAATTATCTGTAGATGTAACCAACCGTCTTATTAAATAAGAAACACAGAAACAATGTAAAAGAGAAAGCCGAGAGGTCAGAGCTCAGAGCTAAAATCTCACCCTTCCTCCTGCTGTCCCAGCTTCCCGAAAAGAGAGCTATTTCCTGTGTGTAAGTCGATTTTCCAGTCATTCTGCCTTCTCATTGGTTGTAAACCCAAACACGTGACTGCCTGAATGGACAGCCCCCTAGGTCTTAAAGGCATATGTCTCCAATACTGGCTGTATCCCTGAGCACACAGAGATCTATGGGATTAAAGGCGTGTGCCACCACTGCCACACTCTGTCTATGGCTCTAATAGCTCTGACCCCCGGGCAACTTTATTTATTAACATACAATCAAAATCATATTTCAGTACAATTAGAATACCACCACAATTATCCATGTATAGATTTTTAATTATCAACTCACAGTGTTACTAGTTTTAACTTTTCTCCCCAGATTTTACAGATTTTTAACCATATCCAACAAAATAAACATATAAATTTCAAAGTGCAGAATGTTCACAAAAATCAAGTCTAAATTTTTTTTGGATTTTTTGCTTTCTTCTCTCTGTCCCTATGTCCAGGGCTCAGACTGACAGAGTGACATAGAAGAAATTTTTAAATATGCTTGAGTCTAGCCAAGGAAGACCCATAATCCAACTTGAGAACCAGTTTTCAAATAAAATAGGATAACATAAAACAATTTTAACATTATCTATTCTAGAGATAGCTGAACTCCTGCTAACCTGAACCAAGTGACTAGAGCTCACAGATAAATTCTGAGCCCTGGCCATAAATGTAGCCAAGGCAGCAGCAATGGTGACTGGCTGCTGTTGTGTTCGATCTCCAGGGTCAAGAGACTCAACATACCAAAAACAAACAAACAAACACCAGAAAGTCTATGAGCAGAAGTGCCATAACCTTGACCAAAAACAAAAAAACAAAAAACAAAAAACACCAAAACAAAAAACAGTACTAAAAATATCCAAACAATTTCTGTATCAGCTCCATGCTTGTAACAAAATTTACAAACACACCAGAAAACACAGACAAAACTTTCCAACAAAAGAGGAAGACACATCTCTTGAGGGAAACAGACAAAACTTTCATGGGCACACCAGAAAACACAGGCGAAACTTTCCAACAAAACAAGCAAAACCTCCAACCAGAACCATAACCAATGGGCAGGTTACATCTCTTGAAAATCTTTTTGTACAATATGAATATGTAATACTTTCATTGATTAATAAAGAGCTGATGTGCTGATAGCTAGGCAGAATTTTCAGGGCAGAGAATGCTGGGAAGAAGAAGAAGGGCAAAATCTCTAAAGTACTAAGCCAGATGTGGAGAAAGCAACATAAGAAGTTCATAGATGAGGTAAAAGAGCATTGTGGCAGCACATAGATTAATAGAAATGGGTTAAGTTGTAAGAGCAGGCAAATGTCTCCTGTTGTCACTTTAATTTGATGCACCTAATCATAGTCTCTACCACAACAGTTGGAAAATAAAACATTAGATTAAAATTTCATAGTGGTACAGCCATATCTGATGGGAACAGCAAAGGTCATAAAGCCAGCATAGCTGCTTGACAAAAATCCAGCAAAGCTGATCACGACCAAGGCCATTTTTCAGTTTTGATTTTGATCTCCATATGTTGCACGCTTAGGGGGCTTTTACTACTTGTACGATTTTGGCATATTGGATTGATGGAAACTTTCTTATGAATAATTTATCCAAGGAGTACTGTTTCCAAGCTTCCATGGTAAAGTCATGAGTACACTACTCCTCTCCTTTCTAGGGACATATCCTTATCTACTTGAAGGTCTTCCTTAAGTTGTGACACACATAAAGAAGGCAGATATCTCTTTATGAGGCTCTGAAGTATTCTTGAAGCATCTGCCCTTGTACTTACTCAGAAACAAGGTAATGTAAACTTTAAAAGATCAACAAGGTCCAGCTGGAGAAGTTAACAATAGATCAGAAGTTGACAAGAGATTACAAGCCTCTTCTAAATATATGCTTAGGCAATTACATGGCAGATAAGATTGAAGGCCACATATGATATGTCCCTGAGAGGAAGATACAACAACAAAGTTAGATTCATTGGAGTTACCTCTGCCTACACAGAGGCTCATATTGATAGGCTAAGAATGATTCAGACAAATGGTAAAAGAATTTTTTACCTTTCTTAGAAAAGTTATTTGTGCAAAGCCACTGTGGTGTCATATGACCAAGGAACAAAAGAATGCCAGGATTAGACATATGAATAAACTCTATAAAGATATGATATATAAACAGTTGCCTGCCTCACATTCATAAATGGTCCCTGGATATGATTTAAAAATTCAAAAGTGCCCTAATACTGGTTCCCCTGATAATGATTGAGTGTCCATGGTTTCCTTATTCCTCAGTTTTCCTTCCTACAATTATATAATGTGTAGATAAATGTGGAGAAAAATCTTTGTCCATTTTTTTCTGTTTTTCCATGTATCTGTGATATAATAGTCTGTCCTTGATTTAAAAAGAAAATAACAACTTGTCCTCAGTACCATCATTGTCCTTTTCCTCTTTCAGGGTTTTTGTGTGAAGATCTAAGCTACGAGTATAGCTTCCCTGTTATTTCTAGGCAATGTAATCTCACAGTAGTTGTCTTTAGGGCCTTTACAATAGTGCTGCTCCTTCTTCCATGTTTGTGGACAGACACTGAGAGTGAGTTTAAAGCACAATTACCCACAGTTGTGTTGTCTTCAATGGTGTCTTGTGTTTAGCTTTGGATTGTGTGTGTGTGCACACATGAATTTTTCATATATAACGTAATACATAATAATTATCAGCAGAAAATTGTATGGAAGATGAGCTTTTCATGGCAATAGCAGAGAACACAGGGACCCATTAGTAAGAAAAAACCTCACAGAGCAGTTCCTTTAAACTCTTCTGCATGCATCCAATGTATTTGCATGCTATTGATGTTGAAGGATCATTCATGCCGTCTCCTGAAGACAGAGGCTGATGCATCTCATTAGTCATTCCCCACATCCACCATATACTGGGTTTTAAATTTTACTATCTGTCATCTAAACTTGATCAATTCAAATTACATAGAGCCTAGACAAGGCAAAATATTGCAAAGCAGTGGAAGAGAATATGTATTTATTTGCATTTGAGTAAATGAAAATTCGAAATCAACAACTGAAATTATGGCTTGTAGTAAAGTTATGGGTTAGAGTTATTTTACATTGCTTTGGCATTACAATATATAAATAAACCTAGCATTGAACTTTATCTTTGTCTTAATGTTGCTTTCCTCCTTAACATTGGTCAGAGTATAAAAGCAGCAAGAACCTCACTGTCCACCCAGAAACCATGTATTGGTAAAATTTTTTGCTAGAAGGTTGTAAATCTCACTCATTTAGGTTTGTCTTCTATTTTGTCCTCACTTAAGTAGTAATCACTGTATTTTCCATCTAAATTGCAGATTTTGCTTTATGAAAATTTGCCAGTGTCTCCTTGTAATCTGTGGTCTATCTGCCCTGACTTTGGCAAGAGAAGTTATATGCCCCAAGATGATGGAATTCTTACTATCTTGGCTGTATTCAGAATTGATTTTCTTTGAGTACGTTAATATACTGGTATATAACTAATAGTTCATCCAGGTTAATATAATGATGAGTGAAAATGTTCTTACTGCCTATGCAGGAAGTAATCTTTACAGTACCTGCTGTGTTACTACCCTCAAAATGTTTTATTTGTTCAGGTTTCAGTGAAAATTAAACTCAATAATTTCCCAAGATTGATGGCCAGAAAGACCTCAGTATTTGACTTTCTCTACCTGAGAGAGCAGGGATGTGTTGGTGCACTATTATACCTAGTACTTACGTAGGTGTAAATAGGAAGATGCAAACTCAAGCCCCGATTCTTGCAGAGTAAGCATGTTGCCCACTGAACCATTCTCCTAGTCTGACTTCGGTGCTTTCTAATCTTCCTTTGGTAAACATATGTAAGACAATGTAGGTAGCATAATATGTGGGAAATATGACATGGAAGAGTTAAATGGAAGACACTGTAAACCTGTAAAATGTGATTTCATTAAGTCTAGCAAACTCTATACCTGTCATTACATCCTGGTCTGTGTCTCACTGTTAATCTATTCCATGTGCACTATTCCTATAAGATTAGACTCTTTTATAGAAAAAGGTCTCCAGCTCCCAGCACTATGGTTCACAAAAGTCCTTGCAAATTGTGGTATTTATCTTCTTGCTGTTTGTCAGATAGTCCCTTGTGTAATCATATCAGGTCAGAGTTGTGACGTTAAGGAATGAACTGACTCATCTTTGTTGTCAGGATACTGGTGCTTTTGATTCTAGGCCACTGATTGTTTTAGTTTAGGAAAGAAGCAGAGGCATGCCAGCTTGTTTTCTCAGTGACTGGCAAGAATCACTGAAAATGGGAACTTTCAAGGGAGATCATAGTCACTATCAGAACCATCAAAACTATGTGTGCTTATGATAGAATGCTATTGCTCTCTATAATAATTCAAGAACTTGTGTGTCTTTCTTATAAGTTTCAATTTGCATACTACCAATTAATGTACTATGTTTAATAAGTGCAATGTTTAGGATTTATTAATGAACCACCAGTAAGTGATGGAGTCCTGACATGAATGTGTGAAGTGTGTTACATTTCTTAACAAATATAGGTCCAGTTATTTGAGTTATCCTGATAATGACTATAATAGAGTTGAAAAACATTCACCCTATCTAGTCATTTAGAAAATATTCAGAGGAGGTGCTATTCTGCCTAGGGATCATTCGCCAGTGTAAAATTAATGTATTATGATCTACAATCACCCATATTTCACCTGGCTCTGGCAGAACCTAAGTATGTTTATTGAAGAGTGAGATACAGGATGGACACAAGGTATTTGTTGCTGTCATAATCAAATTCATTCTTCAGAGGATAATATTAGTATAACTTATTCACTGTCTATCAGTTGTGGAGAGATTTAGAAGTCTCCCATTGGTCTTGCTAACAATAATGATCTTCATACCACAGGTCAGGGATCAATGTTGAATTTTAGCTAGTCCCACACCTGTGAATTTCAACTACATATTCAGGATTAGGTAAATTACTACAAACCTATTAGATAATATCAGAATGGACAGGAATGAAACATTCCAGGAGCATCTGTAATATGGATACTCCAATCCCTGGAATCTTTACAGTTCCCAAATATTAGGTTCATTTTGGATCCAGTTCCTGATAAAGTTCCATAGTGTGTGGATGTGTATCGTGTATCTTTTCTTTAGGGAAATTCTTTCTGGTAATGACTTTAGCTTTCTGGGAACACTGTACAACTACTTCATGATATTTTATTAACCATATCTGACATATTCTTGGTTAATTTCCATCAAGGAAAATGAGACTTCCTCTACCTCTGGCACCTGCTTCTTTTAATTTGTTCAATAGTAACTACTGAGTTAGTTAGTCTTTTGGATTTCTTTACAGAGTAACCTTAGGAATTAGTTTTTCCACCTCTACTCTCTTTTTAGAGACGGATTTTCAGTGTGGATGAGGCTGTCCTTGAACTGATAATGTTGCCCACCTCATATTTTTATGTTTTGCAGACTTACAACGTCTCTTTGACTACGTACTTAATGAACTGACTCCACAAAGTGTTGCTATCTCTATTTCCCTGACTTGGACCATAGCAGGGTCATCAGTGAGTCTATATTGCCTCTGTTTAATCTTAACTCTGAGGGACTCTCAGCAGTAATGAAGGAGACTCATTTCCAGGACACTGTCCTTTCCTGATTTGTTCCTTTGTCCACTGAGTACAACAATTAATTTCTTAATGGTTCTTATTTTCCCTAAAAATTCAGTATCAGGGAGAACACAGGCTCAGTTTTACAAATTACAGGAAGTTATGCTGACATTTCTGGAGATTTTACATTATTTCTTTTCTGAGAATATAGCTAAACAGTTCCATAGTTGAATAAGCCAGGTTGGCCAAATTTATCAATCTTCTACCTATCCATGTAATAATATCTGTGTATGTAACTATCAATGTATCTATTTATGTATCTTTCTACACATCATCTATCAACTATCATCTATCTCTCATCATATAGCTATCATCTATTAACCACTTATTCATCTATTAACCACTTATCAATCATCATTTTTTGATCTATGTATCTACCTATATCTTATAAACAGAAAACACTCTTTTCTTCCCCAAAATGTAAAACTTTTATTAAAAAGCAGTATGATACATTGGTTGAACAAGGATAACGGCAATAGACATACTAAAGTGGGCAGGGGAAACCCCACGAGGCCTCCACAAATAAACTATAGCCACCAAGTAATTCTGAGCAGGAAAATGAGTCTTTTCCAGGGATGAGCATACCAACTGGTTATCTGATACTAAATAGTCATCTCTGAAAACATATGTATAAACACTGAACATGTATTTACATATGCTTATTATAATAATTAATGAAAAAAGAAGTCATGAATTTGAGAGACAGCAGGGAAGGATATATGGGAGGGCTTGGATGGAATAAATGGAAGAGGAAAATGATGTAATTATGACCTCAAAAAATAAAAGAAAAATTTAACTAATGATAAAAATTACTAAGAATCATGATTCAGTGATTTATTTACTTGAGTTTTTAAATAAATTGTAGTGATGGTGATCCAGAATGTGATGTAGTTTTATTCTTTTTAAATATAGATATTGAAGATGCATAGTTAGCGGGTTATTACTTAAAATATAACAATATAAACAGAGAAATGCAGTAAAATCATTTTGTTCAGTTAAATCCTTTTAAATTTCTTGTATTTTGTAGAGGCAGCATATAATGTATCAATAACAAAATAAAAATAAACATTAATGCACTAGTTTGTAAATATATGTAAATACAACATTTACAAAGACATTCATACAGACAGCCCCCATCTGAGGTAATGGTGTGTCAGTTTACTCTGTAGATGAAATATGTGGGAATTCTTCTCAAGGCCACTCTCACTGTTTCTGAAAGAGATCATCTTTCCTAGGAATTGCTGTTCAGGTAGAAGCTCAAATGTTTCCTATGTATAGCGGAAGGTACAGGGCTAGGGGTGGGCTCAGGGAAGCACCTGGGGTTTGTGTTGCTCTCTTCCAATAAACACAAGTTCTGTCACTTTTTAAGACCTTGAAGTTCCAGTAGCAGCACACACTGCACACAACCCCACCCCGAGAGTGTTTTGCATTTCTCTTTGTCTTCTTCCTTATTTTTTATCAGATGGAAGGAATCATACTAGGAGGACCTTCTTGCTTTTACATTGATGGTAAGGTTATATTTCTATTATTTTGTATTCTTAGCAAGTTCCCTCAAAATCTTTCGATGGCTGTCCTAATTTACCTCCCCAGCATGGCTTCCCTCTAAATCTTGAGTTTCCCCCACCCCAGGGGACTGAGGTTGTGGTCATACTGGAATACCACATCTTTTCTGAGCTGCATAGTTTTTTTAAATGTTATTTTTATTAATATCCCTTCATGCAGCTCAGACTAGCTATGATCTTATCTTCCTATGTCAGCTTCTTTGGTGCTGGACTGTATTTATCTGTGTGCACCATCCTCTCTCTTCCTGAAACTTTATGACACGTTTTCCTATTATCATTGATTCTTTTGTTGTATTTTGGAGAATGGTATGATTGCTTGAGTCATTCTCCAGACTTTCAAGGCACAGTCTAGGAAGTCATCTTTCATCTGCAATGATACCTAAGTTAGGCTAGTGGCATAAATCTTGATGCAAAGTGGAGGAAACAGATAATGTCTGAAACTCCTTGGTGTTGGTAGGGGAATCAGATGCTAATTAAAAGAGACAGAGTTATGAAGATTCTTGCTATGGAGACAAAGTCATTTTATCTTTGTCTATTTATAGCACTGTAGGAAAATCTCTATATTTCTTTTTCTCATAGATACAATAGTCACAAGTTTACAAATTTTTATATTACTATTGCCTCAGCTATAATTGAAAATAATTTTACACAACTTCTTACCAGCTATCACAGCATCTAGCATGAAGTAGATGCACAATAAATGTTAAACATGAATGTTTGAATTAAGAATGAAGATTTGGATAGAAATAAACATGTTTATTTATTAGTGTATATTTATATGTACAGGCATATGTGAGAATGATGACCTTATAAAAAGTAAAATCATTAGTATCCCCAGTGCCAAGTATCTTAAGAATAACAGTTTCTGCCATTTATTAGGTAACTGAAAATGTATAGGAAGGATTTTGGAAAACATGTATAGGGCCTTTTATAGATAGCATTTTAATGTATTCTATGAGCTACTTATTTTATATGTGAGTCCAGATTTTTGTTTTCTGACTGAGTTATATTTCTATAATATTAGTAGTTCAGAAAAAAGTATCTAGACTAAAATATGCAGATGAGACAAAACAAATCAAATAAACATAATTTTATTTTCATGGCAGCATGTAGGAAGTCAATGTTTCCTTCAGTAGCAACTACAGAGGACACTTCAGACACAGAGTATCTGGATGAAGTTCTGCTTGGCTGTATTGAACAACAAAAGCTTTTTTGTGGAGAAAACAAACCAGCTCATTAGTGAATTTTGGTATTTGATTGACTATGAGAGTTCATGAAAGTGAGTATGTTGAGAATCAGACACAGCATTCTAGAAGATTGCATTAGTGCATCTTCGGTTGTGCAGAAGAAATTAGCACCATGGCAGGGATAATAAGCACTGTCCTACAGGTCACATTGATAACTATTGTAAGTGTGGAATTCATCATACGAAGCTTAGGAAATGCATTCATGGCAGTGGTGAATATCGTGGACTGGGTGAAGAGAGGAAAGATCTCTGCTGTGGATCAAATCCTCACTGCTCTGGCCATCTCCAGAACTGCTTTTTTATTTATGTTAATCACAAGTTTGTTGGTAACATTACTGGACCCAGCATCAATGGAAAAAAGAATAATAATGCATACCATTTCCTGGACAGTGACCAATCATTTCAGTGTATGGCTTGCCACATGCCTCAGCATCTTTTATTTTCTCAAAATAGCCAATTTCTCAAACTCTGTTTTTCTTGCCCTTAAACAGAAAGCAAAAAAAGTTGTTTCAATGACACTGGTGGTATCTCTGATAATATTGTTTTTAAACATTATAGTCATAAACATACTCTGTGGTAGACCTAAAGTAAACACACCTTACTGGTCTAGTTCAAATAACACTTTAAAAGTTTATGCGCTATTTTTATTTACCAATACTATGTTTACACTCATCCCTTTCACTGTGACCCTGATTACTTTCCTCCTGCTCATCTTCTCCCTGTGGAGACATCTGAGGAACATTCAGTACAATGCCGAAGGATTCCAAGATGTCAGCACTGCGGCCCACATAAAGTCGCTGCAAAGCATAGTCACCTTCCTGTTACTATATATAGTTTTTGTTATGTCACTTCTTTTACAGTCTTGGAATATTAGCTTTCAACAAAAAAATCTTATTGTTATGGTTTTACGGAGTACAGGAATAGCCTTTTCCTCAGTCCACTCATGTGTCTTGATTCTTGGAAATGATAAACTGAGGCAGGCCTCTCTTTCTATGCTGTGGTGGCTGAGGTGTAAATACAAATATACAGAGAACTGAGGTCCTTAAAATATCTCAGGTAAACGAATGGAAACACATGAACTATGAACCAAAGACTGAGGGGCCCCCAACTGGATCAGGCCCTCAGTGAGACAGTCGATTGGCTTGATCTCTTGGGAGGCATCTAGGCAGTGGTACCAGGTCCTGGGCTCATTGCATGAGTTAGCTGTTTGAAACCTGGAGCTTATGCAGGGACGCTTGGCTCAATCTGGGAGGAGGGGACTGGACCTGCCTGGACTGAGTCTATCAGGTCCATCCCAGTCCTCAGGGGAGACCTTGATCTGGAGGAGGTGGGAATGGGGGTGGGCTGGGGGGAAGAGGAGGGAGGCAGGAAGGAAGAGACCAAGGGAATCTGTGGCTGTTATGTAGAACTGAATAGTATTGTAAAATAAAATAAAATTTAAAAAAAATCTCAGGTATCCTCTTTCATATTATAGAGAAAATTCAGCTTATAATAACTAGATTTTAGATAAGAATCAGGTATATGAACCTCAGAGGTCATAAGCCTTCAGGCAAATTAGATAGGCAGATAGAGAATATTTCTGTCTGTGAGCAGGCTAGCAGCAATGCAGGGTATGGGGATAAGCTTCTTTCTGTCATGGAGAGCAAAATGTTTTATAAGGTCTCTTGTGGGACAGGAGGGGAGGGGGGAAAAGTTGTGCCATGAGAAAATGGACTCCATGTTAGCTGATATCATCTAATGAGAGATGGAATCAGTATGTGTTTTGGTAGTCTGGCTACAGTGGGTATTTCCAAGGGTCCACGGACAGTTCTGGGTAAGAGCTGCTGCAAGTACAAAGGGACTACTTAGTATATAATATAAAGGTGGGTAGTATTCTGTATTCAGTCCTTCTCTTTTTAGGGTCTTGCAGTCTGGAAAGGTCACAGGAGGTGAGAAGTACTGTTGTACCATGAGTTTTGGAGTAATGAAAGAGAGACTGCAGGATGGGGGTTCAAGTCCATGATGTGATGATACATAGAAGGAAGAGAGATTGCAGGGGTGTGAGTGAATCTAATGATAAGGGATGCTTATAAGTATAAATTTGTTATTTATCAAATGTTTTTCATTTGTATCTAACTTTATAAAATCTAGAAAATTCTAAGTAGATTAAGTACTATGCAAACAGTCCAAGTTTGCAGAAATGGTACAAGTATGTATATTGCCATAGAAAGATGTACATAAGGACTGCTTACATGTAAAAACAAGTGTTGATATAAGTTAAGTATCAATCTTTATCTTTTTAAAGATTTCAAAATGATTCAGTAGTATATGAGATGTGTCTATGTACATATAAGTGAGGCATGAAAAAATGCAAAATTATTTCATTCTATGACAAAAGAATGAATTCATAATCTAGAAAAAGTAAAAAAATTGAATATAAAATAGAGGTTTAGACATCAGATATACGTATCCAATGTTTGAGTATAAGATCAATTTAGAAAATTAAAACAAACAAACGAACAAAGAAACAAAAACTTTTGGGCCACCTAGCAAGTGCCTTGACCTGATGAGTTAGATCCTTTCTCCATAGGATGTCTAGGGGGATGGAGCTAATGTCACTGTCTTATCCTCTGACATTCACACACCACCATGAAGGAGAGCCAACACACACTGATAGTAAATATTTCCTTAAAAAATAAAAACTTTTTCTGTTTCTTCCAGTGTCATACCTAAAACAGTTACCCAAATTATTCCAGTATAATGCAAACCTGGGAGTTAGAAATTGAGATAAAGAAAGACCTGATAAATCCAAGGAACAGCAGAGGGTTGATTGATCCTCTCTCCACATTTTCCCTAATCCACCAGCTCTGGACACCCCCCCCCGGAATCCTACTTCTCTCTTCCTGTTTCCCTCTAGCAGACTGGTACAGTTTTCCAGCAACTCTATGACTGATCCCAGTCAGCCAATCATTGACTCCATCTGTTGATTCAACTTGACTTTATTGGCACCGTGGAATGGACATATGAAAATTTTCCCATAACATTTCCCACTTTCTGTCGAAATAAAAATGAAAGGTTTCAACTCTAACATAGTAAAACTATGTACAATAAGAACAATTATCAAGTAAGATATACATATACAATGTCCAGTCCAGTAGTATTTGGCAAAATCAGATAAAATACTCTATTATCTATCCTAGCTTGGTGAGTTCAAAGTTTTGTACCTATTTTACTTTGTATCATAACTAAGTAAAACTGTAATTATAACTGCCTCATCCTTAACCCCCATCAGAGACCGGAGAAGGGCATAATATTGCCGTAGTAAACAGGAAGTGCAGAATAAGCAACTTCTAAAATTAAGAAAGGACAGAGACATCTGGCTGCCTCAACAATCACCCCAAGGTTCCTCTGTAACATTTGGGTATCCATCTTCAGTCCACAGGCCTAAAATATCTGACAGACTTTTCTGTGAAGCAGTAATTTTGGAGGACTGTCCTACCTTGATTTGGCAAAGTAAAGCAGATGCCTTCTTTTGTGTCCTGCTTGTCCAATTTGGACAGCATATTGTCAGCAGTTGAGGCAAGGGCAGTTTCTTTGCCCTGTGTCTAACTTTGCCACAAATAAAAGCAAATTCCATATGGAGGTTCTTCAATTACCATCATCCTCTTTTGATGTAAATTGGTGCTGCCAGGAGCAGATGTGTCTCACTGTTATGAAAAGCCTTATATTATTAAAACATTAAAATACCAGCTCTCTGAAGTATTGAAGACCATGTATCTATTTAAAATATGTCTCTGATTGACCTTGAAAACACACCTAACATGACTATATGTTTAATTGTTATAGATGACTAACAACTAACATATATTACTTTATTATCATAAATAGCTTTCAAGGACTAGAACTTTATATTTTAAATGAACTGCATAGGTACAATACCTTAAGGAAGAATAGAAACATATAATACAGTATAACAAATATATTTTTATTAATATACAAAAATATCTTAAACAAGCACAGAAACATGTATACAGTATAACAAAAATAACCTTAGATTTGTATCAATATAAAAAAATCCATACCAATGTAAAATATTTGTGACTAGTATTTGCTTTTTTAGTTTGAAAGTAGCTTCAATAATCTACCCTTTTATTCTATCATTTCTATATCTCCCCTTTTTCTTTCCAGAATGAGATGCCAGAATCTAATTTTCTTTATTTAGTTTCTTTCCTAACTATGTAAACAATAACAACTTGCAACCAGTCACCATAGATAGTGACAAATCTCTATCAAACAACCAAAAACCATATACCATACCTCTTGGAAATGTGAGCATCATGTTCTTAAAATTATTTCCTGCTCTCTGGGAGTGATAGCTTCTGTTGGGGACCCTGAAAAAATGAGATAAAGATCAAGTTATGTGAGAGTTATCTGTTATATTTCTTAGATTATTTGATGAAAAAAATATGATTTAAAATAAAATATGGACTGGTAACCACTAAAAGGGGGCTGTCATAGTGTTTATTGGTTGGTCAATGCTGTTTCTCATAGCATTTTGGTAGCCACACAGGTGTGGTACTGTCTCTCACATGTAGAGCTGAGTTTCTCAGATAAGATGTACCCTTCATGCATGAAGGTATCATCAGAGAGTGAGAACAATGTCTGCTATGGAGGGAAGCTGTCTCCAGATTCAGCAAAACACCTATAGGAGAAAATTGCTCATGCCACCATTTGCAACTACTCTAGAGTCTGAGGCAGGAAGATCAGGAGTGGATTTCAGCACTGTGTGTAAAATTCCTAAAAAAATTAATTTAAAATTATTAACTATTAAGTATATGTAGGAGGGCAACCATCCTAAAGATATAATCACAAGTCACATGCTCCACAGAAGTTATAGGCAAGAGCTCAACACTTGACTCATTCTCTGAGGACCTGAGTTCTAACATTGAGAACCACAGAGCAGGAGAGAGGCAACTTCTGCAAGTTGTCCTCTGAACTCCATGTGCCTACAATGGTATGTAGAGCTTAATAAGATTTTTAATTGCAATTATAGATAATAATTCATATTGTGTAGAACCTTAGGATTATTTTTCAGAAACCAACTGAAATATGTGGATGGTTTTGTTGTTGCTGGTGTGTGTGTGTGTGTGTGTGTGTGTGTGTGTGTGTGTGTGTTTATGCTTATAAATAACACAACTACAGCACAATCTATCTGCAGATAATTGTAGGGAAAATAAACTTTTCTAGCAGATCCTAGAGAAAACAAGGAAACATTAGGAAAAAAAGCAACCTACAAGTCTATTCCTAATATGTCCAGCAAGGAGCCAATGTATTAGTTGAAATAAATTATTGGTGTTGAGAAATACTTATGGCATCTTCTGAGGACTGGTGTTCACCCACTACTTTAGTCATTCCCTGCAGCCCCCACTGGGTTTTAAAGCTTTACTGGTGACAACTGTGCTTGGTGATTTCCATTACAGAGACTAGAGAAGGCAAAATGGTGCAAAACAGTAAAAGAGAGTATGTCTTTATTTGCATGCCTGCAAATAAGGCCTTGGCTTTAACACCAACAACTGGAGAATATGGCTTGTGGTAAGAGTGTACAGTGCATGATTTGGAATTATTTTGCACTCTGGGAAAAACAGTGTTTCACATAACCAGTATTGAAGTTGTGCTTTGAATTAGTTAAACATTGATTTCCCATTAACATCAACTATAGACTGTAAAAGTGCAGGAACTTTACTGCCCACCCACAAACCAGGTATTGCTCAAACTTTAGTATAGCAGGTTATAAACTGAAAGCAGTGAAGTTGGCTTTGCTTCATATTTTTCCCAATTTAAAGTTACTAATGAGCATATATTTCACGTGGTTAGTGACAGAATTTGCTTTTGGAAGTTGTGTTAATGTTTTTGTAGCATCATAAACTATTCTGGCTTTGTCAACAGAAAAAAGAAAAAGTTCTACCAGGTGATGGAATTCTCACTAATCTGGCTGTTCCCAAACTGGTTTCTTTGTAGAAGTGAAGACACAGGTATTCATGCAGTTCACATAGTCTGTCAAAGTTGATAGACTGGGCAAGTGAAGATGGAAGGTTTTACTGCCTGTGATGGCTGTAATCTTCATACACCTACTTTATTACCAGCCTTAACAAGTTTCATCTACTCAAGATAGTCAAATTATCCAATCTTTCATTTTCCCCCTGAAATGAAGAGATGAGTGTCATTCTGTTGCTGCTATGGGGACTTCAGTGATTTTGTTTTCTGAAGTTACCATGATAGCATTATTAGACAATGAAACATGAACCAACATAGGTAGATAAATATAGAGGAAATGTAACATAGAGGACCAAAAGGAGGGGCATTTTTTTTAAGTTGGTCAAATACGACTATTTATTTTAGGAAACTCTACATAGCATTATATCCCTGCTTTGTTTCACATTTTTTGGGAGGGTGTGTGGGTTCAAGACAGGGTTTCTCTGTGTTGTCTTGGTGCTTGTCCTGGATCTCGCTCTGTAGACTAGGCTGGCCTCAAACTTACAGAGATCCACCTGACTCTGCCTTCTGAGTGCTGGGATTATTTCTCATTGTTAATCCACCATGTGAGCAAGTATCCCAGGGAGATGAGGCTGTATGGCAGTGTCCCTAGATGTTATTACCATGACCCACAGAAAGGCTTTGCAAACTATGCTCTCTTTTACTTACTCTCTGTGATCTACTTAGTGTGTCTGCATACCAGATTGGAACTCTGATAGGTTGTCAAATGATTGAGTCCACTTAGGTTGCCAGGCTACTGGTACCTGTTGCTGGAGGGCTTCTCTCCAGGTTCCACGAAGCCCCACAGTCCCACAATCCACGTATAAAATAATCACTCAGACGCTTATATTACTTATAAACTGTATGGCCGTGGCAGGCTTCTTGCTAACTGTTCTTATATCTTAAATTAACCCATTTCTATAAATCTATATCTTGCCACATCTCTTGTGGCTTACCAGCATCTTTACATGTTGATTG
Organism: Peromyscus leucopus; assembly: GCF_004664715.2. Classification (NCBI taxonomy): domain Eukaryota; kingdom Metazoa; phylum Chordata; class Mammalia; order Rodentia; family Cricetidae; genus Peromyscus; species Peromyscus leucopus. The sequence continues at coordinate 139,983,473 of NC_051065.1, forward strand.
TCCTGGCGATGGCTGCAGTGTCTCTCCCTCCTTCTTCCTGTATCCCAATTCTCCTCTCTCCTTGTCCCGCCTATACTTCCTGCCTGGTCACTGGCCATCAGTGTTTTACTTATATAGAGCAATATCCACAGCACTTCCCCCTTTCTTCTATTTTTTAAAAAGGAAGTTTTTAACTTTAACATGGTAAAATTACATATAACAACACAATTATCAAGCAAGAATTACAGTTACAATATTAGAGATGTCCTATCTATCTTATATTTGTGAGTTTAAGGTTTTATATCTCACTTATCTTTTATCATAACTGAGGAAATTACAACTATCTAGTCTTTAAACATATCAAAGACCTCAGAAGGATATAATATTACCTGAGAAATGAGAGAAGGATGTATGTAACTTTTGGGAGTATTGTTGGGTAGACAGAGACAGCTGACAGCCTGGATAGTCACCTAATGTTCCTTTGTAAAGTTGGGGCATCTGTCTTTAGTTCACAGGGCTAGAGCCTCTCCGTCTTTTTTTTAGTGTCCTGTAGAATGTCTGGCAGTTTTCTCTGCGAAGCAGGAACCTGAAGGACCATCTTGTCAAGCAAAGTTTAGTGGTCATCCTTTCATGGGTCTTGCATGTCCAGTTGATCAAGCAGTCCAGGCAAGAACAGTTTCTTGCCTAAATGGTTATCTTTGCCAAGGTGAAGATAAACTCCATATGGAGTGTCTTTGATGCCCATCCTCCTCTCCGAAGTAAATCCAGTGCTGTCAGGAGCAGACATGTCTCATTGTCCAGAATGTCTAAATTTTTTAAACATTTTAAATGCCATATTCTGTAGGTCTTTAAAGTGTTTAAAGACTACCTATCTGTCTGAAATATATCTATGTATATCTAGAAGACTTATCTAACATGGATATAAATATGATTATCATAGATGACTAATTATTAATCTATTTCTTAATTATCCATTATAATTTTAAATGAGTTACATAAATATAATACCTCAAAGAAGAATAGAAATATATAAACAGGATAACAAAATTAAGTTTCTATCAATAAACTAAAATTTATACCAATGTAAAACATTTTAAACAAGCTGTTCTTTAAAAGTAGGTTCATTAATCTACTCTTTTATCTTATTATCTCTATATCCTATATATCTATATCATATCCCCTTTTCAAAGGGTGGGGTAGGGTTCTGTTTTTGTCTTTCCAGGATAATGGAAATACACATCTTCCAAAAATCATAAGGCCTTGGATATCCAGATGTTTATAGCAGAAAGAAAGAATCTATTGGTACAAATCTACAGATGGTAAAATCTCACTGTCTAACATCTATCTCTTTATCAATCTAGAAAAGTTGTGGTTCCAATTCAATTATAAGTCAAGCTGGCTTTGGAGATGGAATTGGCTCACTCCTTCTCTAAACCCAAGCATATTGCTAAAAGAAAAGTTTGAGAGATTCTTCAGTCCTGTATCAGAAGAGCCCTCTGGTGTGAGACAAAAAGAAACCAATAAAAAGGGACCATTGTCTTCTAAATTCTAATTCTCTCCATGCTTACTCTTGATTTCTCAGAATCCTTTCTTACATGCTATGTCCTCTTTAAATCCAAACCTCCCATTTATGATAACAAATAAGTTTTTCCAATAGCAATCTCAGAAGTCTCCAGAAGAAAGATGGGGCCCCAACAACAACAACTCTACCCAATCTAGAATGATGTCATGGTAATCATCATCATACTACATTTCTTGCCAGAATTTCAGACAATCTTACCCATTACTCTAAGACTTGCCGCAGAACCTACAGTTAGTCTAACTGAGATTTAGCTATCTGAGTTTTCTCACAGTACCCAACAGAGATAACATCACCCCCTAAACAGCAGGAAGCAATTCTAAGAAAACGATGCCCCTTCTCCCTTAGGTTTCATAATTCTCAGGGTTATGGATGATGGTTATAGGGTTGGGGGTGGAAGAAAATATTAGACTCAGTATTCCAAAAAAAGGGGGGGGGAGAAGAAATGGAATGGATAGGTATATGATGGTAGATCATTGTATATACTAGTAAACAAATTTAGTAAAATAGCAACCTTAGATAATTTGCACTGTAATTTGTACTGTTATGGATTCTTATATGTTGATACAAATGTAAACTATTTTTATATTCCTGTTTAAGATAATTTGTATATTGATACAAATACAGAACTATATTTGTTATAATGTACATATATTTCTACTTTTATTTGAAATATTTTTATATTGATAAAAATGTAAATTTATATCTGTCATACTTTTTGTATGTTCTACTTCTGTTTAGGATATTCGGTATATTGATATATATTTAAGATTATTGTCATATTGCATATTGCACTATATATTCCTACCTCTGTTATAAATATCTTGTGTATTGTTACAATTTTGAAGTCATCGTCTTTCACTATACATTTGCTTATAGACTGTTTACCTTGTTTACGTGAAGCCTCAGTCTTTAGGTTATTTTGGTAGATAAGACTTATAGATTTATAGTCACCTATGCCTGTCATCTCTATAGCTACATTAGTTAGGTTATCCAGATTTACAGATACATAGGTCAGATGGACAGGTAATCTTCAAACACTTCATAGACCTAGAGAATATGGCATTTAAATAACTTAGAATTCTGTTGACGTGAGACATAATTGCTTCTGGCTGCACCAATTTGATCCTGAGAGAATGTTGGGATTCTAAGACATTTCCATTTGTAAGTTTGTCTTTTAGGCACAAAATGGCCTAATGGGCAAAGAACTTCCCTTGCCTTGACAGCTGACAGTACAAATGCAATGCTGTCCTTTCTGGATAAGTGGAACACAAGGAAAGCGACCACTGTACTCTGCCAAGACAGGGTAAGATGGTCTTTCAGAATTACTGCTTATGAAAATGGTCTATCAGATACTCTAGGCCTGTAGTCAATTTGAATGTACCAACAATGCTGAGAAACATTAGGTGACTGTCCAGGCTGCCAGCTGTCTTGGTCTACTCTTGCAAGATTCCTGAAAGTTGCTTGCATCCATCTACCATTTCTCAGGTACCATCATATTCCTTCTCAGGTCTTTGATGGGATTGAAGACTAGTAGTTATAGTTACAACTTAGTATATATAATATCTTAGATAAAACATATTAAGTATTAGATTCAGGTTCTTAGGATAAGACACTTTTTGGAATGATCTTTATAACATGTAATTTACCTATGCTCTATACTTCTCTGGATTTTAGTATGTGTTTCTTGCTTGATGTTGTTTGCATTGGTCATAGTTCCATCTTATCAAGTTCATTATCCCTCATTATTACTGGACAATATTTGATAACCATTCCTTTGTGTATAGTCTTGTATTAGTTTAGAACCTTCTTATTTAGACAAGAAGGGGGAGATGTAGTGGGTAGCCATTCCAGCTTGGATCTGGAAGTTCCAAACCCCATTGAGACTCTAGCAACTGTCACGCCTATGAGGTGGGGCCAGGGGAAGCGCCTGGAGACTCGAGAGCTGGATGGGCGAGCGCTCTCTCTGTGCCGGGACCCTGAACGGTGGAGATGGACTGAACAGAGCTCCAGAGAACACCGCTGGATTGCGATACACCTTCCCCAAACCCTGCGACCTACCTTTCCCTTTTTGTAAGTTGGCCACTAAATAAATCTTCCTTTTAACTAAGTGGAGTGGCCTTAATAATTTCACCAATAGGTACCATTTAATCTTCAAGTCATTCATCTGTCCTAATTTAGAAAAAACAATGCTATCATAGGCCTACCTGTTGGCTCTTCGATAGATAAGTCTCTTGTGGAAAGGACCTATCTCCTTGATCAGTAGGAATAAAAATGCCAAAAACAAAGCAAAACAAAACAAAAAAGTCCACAAAAAAAGACCCATGGAGATCATTTTATGTTGGCCAATTACTACTCATAATTGTACCTGCTTTTGAGCATGGTTGATATATCCAATGATACACCATTGGAGAAAACTTATTTTTGCATTGCCAGTGGGTATCAATTGCATATAGCTTCTTGGCTATGATTGGTATTCTATATCCACACTCTCCTCTAAGTGCTGGGACCCCATCTGGCTTGAACTTGTGCAGGCCCTGTGAGTGCTGTCACGGTCTCTGTGAGTTTGTATGTGTATCAGTTCTGTTGCATCTTGAACACACTATATCCTTCGGAGTCATCCATCACCTCTTGCTCTTGCAATCTTTCTACGTCCTCTTCTTCCAGGGTTTCAAAGGCAGAGCTTTGATGAAGACATCCTATTTAGGACTGAATGCTCCAATGACATTTTCAAGGTGATATCTTCTAGGTGACCATTTATAAACAAAGTGGTATTTCTTCTCCATTATGAAAAATAGTTTAACTTGCACACAAATAATGGCTTCATTAGGGCATTTTCACACATACATGTTATTGTGCATTTTTCTTGTTCATTCCTCTCTTTCATTCTTGTCCTTCAATCTGTTGAAGCCCGTTGTTAGTCTCTATCCTCACCTGAATAGCCTCCCTCCAGCTCTCACATCATGATTCCAATTACCTTCTCTTTCTTCTATACACATGTATGTAACAGACATACATACAGATTTAAATCTAGTCAAATTCTGCATATGAGAGAAAATATGTGTATTTGTCTTTTTGAGTCTGACTTATTTCACTTAACATAATAATCTACACTTGTACCCACTTCCCTGAAAATATGATAATTCTATTGTTTTATGGTTGCATAAAATCACATTATGTATATTGTCACATTTTCTTTATCCAGTCATCATCCAGGGACATATAGGCTAGCTCAGTAAATGTGGACATGCAATTTTATCTGGGCCTCATTGATTTAGAGACCATGAATTATATACTTTAGGGTGGTTTGGCTAGGTCATAGATTTTCATTGTTTTGAACTCTGGGGTTCCCTAGTGACTGAACCAGTTTATGCCAAACCAGCAGAAAGCGAATACTACTCTTTTCCTTTCATTTTCAACAGCATTTATTGTCATTTGTTTTCTTGAAGACAGGAATGCACACTGGAGTGAGATGGAATCTCAAAGCAGTTTTAATTTGCATTCCACTGATGCTGAGGGTGTTGAATAGTCCTTCAAGTATTTATTGACCATTTGTATTTCTCTTCAATCATAATGATTTTAATATAGAAGCTTTTTTAAAGATTATATATAACAATGCATCAATAGGCAGAGGATTATAATTTTAGAAACAAAGATCAATGTACACAGATACACAGAAAATTATGTATGATTTACCACTTATGTTTGGTATACTCAGTTTATAAACTTGTCAAAAATGACACAACTAACACAAAACCCACTGATGACTTCTACTACTTAATAAAATGCTGGTTCTGAAATGGATTAAGACACTGCTCTTCTCAAATGATGACTTACTTTTTCTGACCTTTGGACTTATTGGAAATTACCCTTGGAGCCAAATTCACCTTGTTTGAAAATCACCGTCCTTACTCAGCAGCTGCAGTTCAAGTGCAAATCTAAGGAGTTTCCATCCAGAATGAAAGAGGATGCAATGTTCCTTCAGGATCAGCCCCTCAGGGCTGCATGTTTCAAGACTCCACTTAGTTCAGCTCCTTTTCTAAAATCTCTGGACATTCTGCCATCAGGATTCACACCACACCACACAGTAGTTCCCCATGCTTGCATTTGCATTTTTCTTCTCAAAGCATATTCCTAGAAGCCAGAAGAACCATAACATATTTGTGTTACATGCCCCTGCAAGGCCATGCCTTACAGCCTAGGCCACTAATCTGAAGAGTTATAGGAAGTAATTGAATCTTTGGTGATGGGATGGCCAAACACCCTAATTGTTGTGCTAGAAACCTTATCCAATGACTGAGAGATCTGCATGCAGAGATCCACAGCAAGGCCTCCCGGTGGAGCTCCGGGAGTCCAATTAGTGAGAAAGAGGAGGGTTTATATGAGCAAGAATTGTTGAGACCAAGGTTGGATAAAGCACAGGGACAAATAGCCAAATGAATGGAAACACATGAACTATGAACCAATGGCTGAGGGGCCCCCAACTGGATCAGGCCCTCTGAATGGGTGAGACAGTTGATTGGCTTGATCTGTTTGGGAGGCATCCAGGCAGTGGGACCGGGTCCTGTGCTCATTGCATGAGTTGACTGTTTGAATCCTGGGGCTTATGCTGTGTTGCTTGGCTTGTCCTAGGAGGAGGGGACTGGACCTGCCTGGACTGAGTCTACCAGGTAGATCTCAGTCCTCCAGGGGAAGCTTTGCCCTGGAGGAGGTGGGAATGGGGGGTGGGCTGGGGGAAAGGGGAGGGGGGCCGGAGGGGGGTGAACAAGGGAATCTGTGACTGATATGAAATGTATTGTAAAATAAAATAAAATAAAAAAATGCATTATACAAAATTCTCAAAGAACTAATAAAAATATTTTAAAGCCAAAAAAAAAAAAGAAGAAGAAGAAGAAGAATTAGGACCTTGAAGAAGGAAGTGAAGTCATTGGAGGCGTACCCTCAGAGGGGATATTAGATCTACAGCTGTGCTCTCTCACTTGCTACTTTGTTGCTTCTTGACAGGAACACTTCTGATCCACTCCTGCCAGACTGTTCTGCCTTACCACAGACCACAGAACAGTGGAGCCAAGTGATCATGAGTGGAAACCTCCAGACTGTGAGCCAAAACTTCCTTCTTGTTAAGTAAATTAACTCAAGTGTTTTACAGTACTGACACAGAGCTAACAGGGGAGTGTTCCATCTCTGTGTTGATGGTAGGTCTATTTCAATTTTTACTTTTTGCTTAAAATTTGCCCATCTTGGCCTGATTTCATTCTCAATAAATCGTAGTTTACTTGTCAGTTTTTAAAATATGTAGAACTCACTTGTTTTGCATAGGATGTTTTTAGGGGACTATAGGGAATATACAGTCAGTCTTCACAATGAATTCTCCAGGTTTCCCTGGAGAATATATGAGAATTGAGAGACTTTTTTTTGTATGTTAGCATGTGATATATTATTTTCTTTTGTTTAATAACTTCTTAAATAAGGATGACTGTACCATGATTTTTACTTCCCATCTTTCCCAGGGTGTGTATCATGTTTCCTCTGCCATGTTGCCCAAAGTGATGGTTACAGAGCAGATGCAGTAGGTAAGGAAAGGTAGATATAAAACTTTGAGTCTTTGGTGCTAATAAATGAATCAACCTACTGAGCAGGAAGAGGTAAGACTAAGGAGGATTCTTTCTGTTCAGAGGAGCTCATTTACCTTAATAACAGCTTCAGGGACTGCATAAAAGTACCTCATTCCTACACATGGAAGAATATTCTGTAAGATTGCTGAATATTTGCACTGAATACATGCGATGGTACCTTGGAATTCTGTGTAAAACAGCATAAAGAAAAAACTATAAGGGAAGCTGTGCCTTGGGGAAACAGGTTTATAATCTCAGCTACTTGTGAGGCTGAGGTTCAAATCCTGTTTGGACTGTAGAATGACTTTGAGGCCAGACTAAGCAACCCAGTGAGACTTTCTCACACTAAAAAGTAAAAAGGTGGCTAGGGATATAGCTTTTCAGTAAAAACAATTATCTGGCTTGAGTAAGGCTCTGGATTATTAGTTCTGTAATAAATAAAATAAATACAGAAAATCATCATATTACTAAGCATGAGCTAGATACATGGTCATTGAATCAGTGAGAACTTTTGTTGGAATGGAAATAGAAGAGGGCTGGATTTCAATAAATATGTGCTTATGCTTGTGTGTCATGTGTGTGTGTGTAGACAATTGCCCTTGTGACTTATGTAAAGTAAAATGACTAGTATAGTCTCTGTGACATGAACATAGCAGCAGTGATCTCTAAAGAGATTTTGAGACAATTTGGGTACTATGTATGAAGATTTTTGACCAACATCTACATAGATTTACATATATATATATATATATATATACATATATATATATATATAATAACATTTCTGTTCATTTATTTAACTGAAATCTACATAAATCATCATTTTAGGGAATACACATACCATTTCATATTCTTTTAAGTAACTATATGAATTATATTTTTTACTATTGTACAGAATTCACATTGTGTTACTAAAATGTGTAGATGAGGCAAAAAAGAAAGTAATGCAAATAAATGAGCCTTTGCTTGTATGTTAGCAGATGAGAATTCAACACTTCACTCAACTTCAGAAAATTCCAAACTGCTGGATGTAAGGCATGCAGTATTGGATGAAGCATAGCTGAGCTTTTTTGGGAAGAGAAAACAAGATTTTCATGGAGGAATTATGAACCAATTCCTGGGAAATTTAGATGTTTTCTAGTTAGTATTATTTACATGGAATTTTAAAGAATGAATATTTTGAATTTTTAATAACCAATATAGCTTTTAAAACACAGCAGTGATATTATAAATTGAAACATATTCTCACAGACAATGAACAACAGCTTTTGGTTTGCTTCTTCAATCACCTTGTTTATGGAAATAGTAACTGGAACCTTAGGAAATGGATTCGTAGCACTGGTGAATATCATGGACTGGGTCAAGAGAGGAAAGATCTCTTCAGTGGATCAGATCCTCACTGCTCTGGCCTTTTCCAGACTCAGTTTGGTGTGGTCTGTGCTCATTTGTATACTGGTATCTATACTGTGTCCACATTTGTTTATGACTTCAGAAATGCTCATAGTGACTGAAGTTATCTGGATAGTGAATAACCATTTCAGCATCTGGCTTGCTACATGCCTCAGTGTCTTTTATTTTCTCAAGGTGGCAATTTTTTCTAATTCATTTTTTCTTTACCTAAAGTGGAGAGTTAAAAAGGTGGTTTTAGCAATGTTACTGGTATCTCTGATCCTTTTGATTTTAAACATTGTAGTTAAACTGGCATGTATTCATTTATGGATTGATTCCCATGAAGGAAACATGCTTTATAGTTTGAGAAACTTGACACAATTTCCTAGAGCTCTCTTGTTCACCAACTCATCCCATGTGTTCTTACCCATAAACTCCATGTTCATGTTCATACCCTTCATTGTGTCCCTGGTAGCTTTTCTTCTGCTCATCTTTTCCTTATGGAAGCACCTCAGGAAGATGCAGGTCAGTGCCAACAGACCCAGAGATGCCAGCACCATGGCCCACATGAAAGCCCTGCAAACTGGATTCTCCTTCCTGCTGCTATATGCCATTTATTTACTTTTTATTGTCATGGGAATTTCGAGCCTTGGATTGGTGGAGGAAGCAGTGACCATTTTATTTGAGTACTCTTCTGGATTAGCTTTTCCTACAAGCCACTCATTTGTCTTGATTCTGGGAAACAGAAAGCTGAGACGAGCCACTCTTTCTGTGCTGTGGTGGCTGAGATGCCGGCCCAAGGATAGGGACACCTTGGGCCCCACGTAAATTCCAGGGTTTGTCATGTAAATTCTTTTTTTTTCCTGGTTTTTCGAGACAGAGTTTCTCTGTGTAGCTTTGCGCCTTTCCTGGATCTCGCTCTGTAGACCAGGCTGGCCTTGAACTCATAAATATCCGCCTGTCTCTGCCTCCTGAGTGCTGGGATTAAAGGCATGCATCACCACTACCCGGCTCATTATGTAAATTCTTGAGGATGATCGATCAGTTCATAGAGTCTGAAGAGGAAATGCGAAAAATGGGGCTCCTTGGGGAGTGGTAAACACAGAGGAAGGTGGGAGGAGGGTAAAGGGGAATAGCAGTATACAAGTGATCTCATAGGGAAATGGGTAAAGGAGGGAAAGAGGAGGGAGGTATGCAGGAGAAGAAGGAGCTAGATTCATAAAAATAACCCTATGGAGATCTGAAAAAGTCACAAAGTATCATACCATTAACTGTTTACTTAAGAAATTCAGTATGCATACATGCATACATACATACATACATATATACATACATGTGTATGCATGATATATATATCATATATATATATATATATATATATATATATATATATATATATATATATATATGAGAGAGAGAGAGAGAGTAGTTTAAATAAACTGTTCTCATCTGGGCAGACAATACTTCATCCAAGAGCCAAAAACATTATATGGACTCAACAGACTATACTTGAGAATATATATGCATATGCAAATACATGCATGCAATAACAACTGATGAAACAGAGGTCACAAATTTGAAGGGAGAGGGGAGGCGTATACATGAGGTTTTGGAGGAGGAAAGGGAAGGGAGAAATGTAATTAAAATAAAATCCCAAAGCCAAACAAACAGAAAGAGTAGATTAGAAGCATATTATGAATAATTATGCAATCCAGTTCAGTCACATCCAAAAATAATGAGTTTTGTGGGGAACAATTCATTTGAAATACATTATACCCTTTGCAATACAATTATGTATATCACCACATCAGGATACTTAATACAGAATGTGATCCATAACAGTAGCAAAGTTACAATTATGAAGTAGCAATGAAAATAATTTTATGGTTGGGGGGGTCAACACAACATGTGGAACTATATTAAAGGGATGCAGCATTAGGAAGGTTGAGAACTGCTGTTCTAGTTTCCCAAGATCACTTCCAGTGATTCAGATAGGAGGGGTTGGGCATCAAGAGTGAGTAACCATTGGAATACCGGGACAGAGTCATCCTTCTAGTAGGGCACATTAATAATCTCATTATCATTGCCATAGACGTTCCTATTGTTGTATTGTTCTGCCTTTTCCATTGCTTTGGTACCAGGACAAGTTTAGCTGAACTCCGAGATGGATGTGGGATGTTTATATTATGCCTGGAGAAAACACACACACACACACACACACACACACACACACACACACACACACACACTCACAAACACACAAACACACTACAGCAGTCCCATATGAAAATTTTAATATAGAAGCTGTGACAAAAGTTATTATATTAGAAGTGGGAAATAATTAATACTACTGAAAATTCAAATAATATGAATACATAAGAAAATAATTTAACAATTTCAGTATAATGAGATTATGTTGTTTATTTATTTATTTCTCTTGTATTTTAGAGACAGGAGTGCTGTGGGATGTTCTGTATGTCCTGAGGGAGCCTATTCTCAGGTTCCTCATGGGTTTACCCAGCAGGTCCGCATAGAGGATGATTAGGACCACGGGCCTGAGTGCAGGTGTCTGAGATCATCTGCGTTTGGCTGTGCTGTGGGATGGTCTGTATGTCATGTTGTTCTGATTGGTCAATAAATAAAACACTGATTGGCCAGTGGCTAGGCAGGAAGTATAGGCGGGACTAAGAGAGACTGCCTGGAGTGGCCGCCAGGACAAGGAAGATGTAAAGTACTGGTAAGCCATGAGCCGTGTGGCAGGGTACAGATTTGTGGAAATAGGTTAATTTAAGATATAAGAACAGTTAGCAAGAAGCCTGCCACGGCCATGCAGTTTGTAAGCAATATAAGTCTCTGTGTTTACTTGGTTGGGTCTGAGCAGCTGTGGTACTGGCGGGTGACAAAGATTTGTCCTGACTCTGGGCAAGTCAGGAAAACTCTAGCCACAAATGGCGCCCCACGTGGGGCAAGAGTTTCTACCTAAAACCTGAGAAAAGATTCTAAAACGGAGCTAAAAACAGCTTCCTAACCATTTCTCCAACTTTTATCATTCCTTGGTTGTCTGTAGTTGTTTGTCTGGGCATAAGGCTTTGTGAAATTTTACCCATCCATGTGAGCATGATTAGTGGTGTTTTCCTTGTTCAAATCATGTTTAGGCAACCATATTAATAAGACTTTATGAGTATAGCTTCTGATATGCCTAGAAGATACAATCTCACAGCAAACACATTGTTTCTTTGACTCTTGCAATCTTTTTCCTCTTCTTTCTGTAATGATCCCTGAATTTCAGGTTCTGGAGTGTTTTGTAGATGTGTGAATTGGGACTAGGCTCCACAACTCTACATTTTCATTGGTTGTGGTTTTCTATAATGGTCTATGTCAGTTGAAAAAAGAATTTTCCTTCATGAGGGGTAAGGACTTGCCTGGTTATGTGTCATAAATAAAAGGTAAATTCATGAAATTAGCAAAAATAATTACCATAGTTTAAGATGTTGAGAAACAGAAAAAAGAATTCTATGTGTAATGTTAAATCTTTAGTAAAAGAGAATTATATATATATATATATATATATATATATATATATATATATATATATATATATGTTTGTTTATTTGCATGAAACCATTCCAAATTTTAGAGTGTGTCCTTGGAATAGATTTTCTTGCTCTCCTAGTATCATTAATTCATTTCTTTATTCAATTAGTAAGTATAAATGCACATTGAACATCTTTTATATGTGTTTTTGGAGAAATTTTCATAAAATTTTGAATCTATGAAATGAAAAATGAGTCTTTAATATGTTAGTATGAGAAGACATTTGTGTGTGACTATAATGTATATTCTTCACAATATTTTAATATCTTAATACTCACATATGGCGATATTTTATTTGTACTGAAATGTGATTTTATTTGTATGTTAATAAATAAAGTTGCAGGGGTCAGAGCTAATAGCAAGCCATAGTAGAAGTCTGGCAGTGGTAGCATACAGCCTGACAGGCAGATATCTGTGTGTTCGAGGATACCACCAGCATGGAGAAACATGCCTTTCATCTCAATACCAACCATAGAAGACCTGGAGGTCTGTATAGATAGACAATGACGAGGAGGTCATGTGGTTAGGTTTACAACCAATGAGAAGACAAAACAAAAAGTCAATGAAAAGACAGATACACAAAAAATAGGTCTCTTTCTGAGGGGAAGGACGACAGTGACAGCAAAGGGTAAGAAGGAGGTCTTGGTCTTAGCTCTTGGCTGCTGCTCTGACCTCTTGGGCTTTTAACTCTGCATTTGGCTCTGTGTTTCTCATTTAATAAGACAGTTACATCTACACTCATATGCATGTAAAGTAGATTTTCATGTAAAGAACCTTAAATAAATCCTCTTGCTTTCTTTACCTTTAGTTCAATTATAAGTCACTAGTATAGGGGTCTTCTTCGTGGTAGGCAATACATCATCAGTCTTACAGTGCTTTTGATTCAGGTACCACTTCTGTTACATGTGTTATGATGATAATGAATGTCAAGGTCACTTTTCAGGGTTTTGAAAGCTTAGTTTGATGAAAACACTGGTTCTTCATTGAGGCCCTTGCCATGACTCACAGCCTGGGTCCTGTAACATTGACTAGCAGTGGCGGTGAGGGAAAGTAGAAAGGTCTGACACATGTACAGAAAAGCTGGGGTCAGGTGGGGTGTGTGCATTCTGATGGGGAGATGACTACCACCACATCCACATGGAATGTCAGTGTGTTCATTATTTACCATACAGTGGAAGGGTTCTCTGTCTTGGTAGGAGGTCTCTGTAGGTGAGCAGTCTCAGGCTGTATACATGCAGGAGGGGTAGTTCAAGTTACATCTGTACTTACTGGTCACTGAGACTCCCAAGGAAACCTTTGCCATCCATCTGAGCCTTATTTGGGAAAAGCGTTGCCACACCCATGGGGCTGAGGCATTGGAGCACTTGGGGTGACTGTGCCCAAGATCAACAATGCACATTCCCTCAGGACTTCACTCTCTCAGGGCTTCCTCCAACCCCTATATGTCTGCAGATGTTCCCAAAGTGACTGGAACACAGTACAAAGGCTTGTCATATTTGGGGATCACAGAAAGCAATGGTTGGCTTAATCATTTGATTACTAATCTTTGGTGTAGTTGATATATGAAACTTCTTGTGAATGAATAATTGAATGAGAAATGCATGCACCTTCTAAACACACCTACATATGACACTGACTTGTCAATGGCTGAAGACACTTCTGTCTGAGGTAATAAGTTGTCACTTTTTCACATGACCTGGAAAGAAAACTGCCTTCCTAAAGGAGTTGCTATTCAGGTGGAGCCTAAATGCAGTATTTCCAGCTCAGAATTAAAGGGCTCATGAAAGGCCTTCAGTGCTCAGTGTGTCCTCATTAGAGACTTGAGATGAAAAGTCCAGAAGTCTGCCATCTCAATATCTATTCTACAAGGACCCAACAGCAGGGTTGTCTACATTTCTTTTGTACTTTTCCTGGAGTTCATTGTTGGCACATTGAAGGAGCCGAGTTAAAGGAGGCTTCTTGCTTTCACATGAATGAAAATTTTGTGTATCTACTTTTTAGTATTTTTGTGAAATTTTGCTCATGCTTCCCTGCTGTACTGTCTCCCTGTGCCTTTCCAATAATTTAAGATAAATTAATCTTATATAGTTTCCTTATAAGTGATTACCTAAGCACATCTATGGAAATGGGTATGGCTAATTATAACTCAGAATCTTTCTCTGTATCTCTCTCATGTTTTCAAAATCAATCTTGCTTCAGGGACCCGAGGATGGAGTCACCCATACACAGCTGAATAAGTATAATACATATTTTCCTGTCATCTTGTTATTTACTGTTCACATTGCATCATTGGACTTTTGCTTATGGATTACCTATTGAGGAGGAAGGTCTCACTAATGTTACTTGTCTCACACTTTGTGAGGCCATGTATATTCATGTACTGTGGTGCCTGTTAGTAAAGATAACTGAACTGATGTTGGCACAGTAGAGGAAAGGTGGATAAACCTATAGATCCTTGGTGTCTATGGGGAAATGTTCCCAAAGTGACTGGAACACAGTACAAAGGCTTGTCATATTTGGGGCTCACAGAAAGCAATGGTTGGCTTAATCATTTGATTACTAATCTTTGGTGTAGTTGATACTTCATCAAAATTTGCATGTCTCTAGGCGACTGTGTGTAAGGTATACAATATCTGGATGGAGCTCAGTAGAGGTGTCTAGGAAAATTCAAGGCTATTATGATGGAAAGTATGAAGTCATTAGCAAGGTTTCATGGCATGTTTGTTTGGTATTAGACTTGCAAGGTGTTTAAGGAAACATGCTATGGGGTTTTGAGAATTGAATGTGCACATTTTAGTAGTGTGTGTTAACAAATTGTAAACAGTGACAATAGAAATTGGAGCATTCACTGGAAGATGAGTGGTGCCCTACAGAACACATTTACAGTCATTCTGAATGTGGAATTTGTAACTGGCAACTTTGGGAATGGATTCATAGCAGTGGTGAACATCATGGACCTGGTCAAGAGAAGGAAGATCTCTTCAGTGGATCAGATCCTCACTGCTCTGGCCATATCCAGAATCATGCTGCTGTGGTTAGTATTACTGAATTGGTGGCTGTCTATGCTTTATCCAGGGAGATGGCTAACTGAAAGAATGTTTGTGGTAATATACAGTATCTGGACAGCATTCAACCAGTTTAATCTCTGGTTAGCTACAAGTCTCAGCATCTTTTTCTTTTTCAAGATAGCAAATTTTTCCAACACTATTTTCCTTTATTTTAAGGTCAGAGTTAAAAAAGTGGTGACAGTGACATTGTTTGTGTCTTTGTTTCTCTTGTGTTTAAATATTATAGTTATTAATTTACCTGAGAACATCTTTACCACTGAGTATAAGGTAAATATGTCATACAGCTTGACTTTGAATAAGACACGGCTTTCTGGACTATGGTTTTTATTTGCCAACACCATGTTTGCCTTCATACCCTTTGCTGTGTCCCTAGTTGCTTTTCTCCTGCTCATCTTCTCCTTGTGGAAACATCTGAGGAAGATGCAGCACAGTGTCCAAGGATGCAGAGATGCCAGCGCCACGGCCCACATCAGAGCCTTGCAGACAGTGATCGCCTCCCTCCTCCTGTATGCCATCTTCTTTCTGTCTCTGGTTGCTAATGTTTGGGGTTCTCTGCTTCTGGAGAAAAAGATGCTGCTTTTTTTCACACAGGCTGCAAAGATTGCTTTCCCCTCAGTACACCCCTGTGTCCTGATTCTGGGAAATACTAAGCTGAGAAAGGCTTCTCTCTCTGTGCTGCTGTGGCTGAGGTGCAGGCACAAAGACAGGGACCCTGCAGTGCATGGAACCGGGGCTTATTTGTGTGGATCATCCTGCATCCCTTAGAGGAAAATTGGATCACAAGAAATTCTTGTATTTAAATTTATTCAGTTTCTGAATTTCATAAAAATGTATGTTATCTTTTCAACTTGCAAAAGAGTGTTTTGAATAAATGCCATCTAAGCATGCTATAGCCTTTGTAGAATATATAAAACATGTATGTTAATATCAAGATGCTAATATTGTATAAATACAGATTACTTGAATGCAAGAAAGATTATAACAAACATTAATTTTATATCAGCTAATTTCTTTTAAACACTTCAGAATAAGAAATCTAAATATAGGATATGTTTTTACACATGTTCCTTAAAGTAGAACGTTGTAATTTTATATACCATGCTGGTTAGATTTTTGTCAACTTATCACAAGCTTGGGTTATTTGGAAAGAAGACACTTCAACTGAGAAAATACCTCTGTTGAACTGGGCAGTAAGCAATTCTGTAGAATATTTTCTTAATTGATGGTTGATATAGGTAGGTCCAATTAATTATGAGCAGTGCTCTCCGTTGGATGGTTTTGGGTTGTACAAAAAAGCAAGCTTAGCAAGCCATGGAGAACAAACCAGTAAGATGTGTTCTTCCATGGCCTTTGCATCAGTTTCCGCCTCCAGGTTGCTGCCTTCATTTCCTGCCCTGACTTCCATTCATGATTGACTCTAAACAATAAGCTGTAATAGATCCTTTCATTCCAATAGATCCAAGTAGCTTTTGGTCATAGTGTCTACCTTATCATAAGAAAGCAAACTAGGGCATACATTTAAGGAGTACTTTTATATAGGAACTCTTAGTAAATATTATATAAGAATTGATATATAAGTTATGGATTACTAGAAATTAAATATACTGTCCATTATTTAAAACATCAGATTCAACTTACAAATTTCAAAATGCATTATGACACCATGCACCTCCATTTTTTGGTTCAAAAACAACCAGATGGTCATAGAAAAAGAAATTTAGAGTAAGTTGTGAGTGACCAACATTAAGTAACATGGATGTTTTATATGCTTAAATGTTGTTGGTATTAATTAAATAACACTAATGAGAGGTAAATAAAAACATTAAATAAAGTTATAATGAAAGTAAGATGTTTGCAAATAATTTAAATGCAAGAGAGATTTGGAGAAGGAAGCGTTGCATGTTTTCTCTGTTCAATGCTGTTTAAATCTTTAGGGAGAAGATAGACACTATACTTTAGAAATGAAGATTCTTTTGTAATTAATCAAATAAAAAATATTTCAAAATGCTGTTTTCTTTGTTGTTTTGGTATGGTTCTTTCTTTTTTTCCCCTTACATAGTGCTTTCATTTATTCATTTGTTAATAAAATATAAAATGTCAAAAATGATGTCTATTTTTATGTTTTTGGTTAGAGTTTGGGGTTTATGTAGAAACAGGTGACATAAAATAAAATGTATGTGTTTTAAATATAAAAGCAGATTTTGCATATTAAAACAACAGATGATTTTGGTGAGGGAGCCAAAATCCTGAGATATAAAAAGACTTAGCAGGGCATTAAGTTGCTAGCAGACAACTCAAAAAATAAACTTGGCAAGGCTTTGGGATGTTTTCTTGATTGATGATTGATCTGGGAATGCCCAGCCAACCCAATAAATGGGAGTTCTTACAAATTCAGATGATACATCAAGAGATTGAGCTGATACTGACCTGAAACCTTCATTTATATTGGCAGATTTCACAGTACCAGACACTCCTGTCCTGGCAAAGACATGCCTCCTTGTCTAATAGTGTCAGAAGCACTTTCTGGTTGGATTTAAGTCCAACACTACAAAATGAAATGCACACCTGGCACCATTGTTAGCCAAGAACCTGATGCTATACAGGCTATAGACCTAGGGGAGAAACTAGTACTCTGATTCTGCCAAATTGCTAAATGGACGTAGTAATAAAACAACTCCCTGTGATTATATTCATAGATTAAGGCATCTGTCAAACCCCCATTAGAGAAGCTTCTGTTTGTAATAGATGGCAATTAACACAGAGGCCCACAACTTATCAAGGTGTAGAAAGTAAAAGACTTCGGAATGCTCAGCTCTAAATGAGACAGCTATAGCACATGCCCTTCTCACAGTGCTCAGGGATTATTTCAGTAGTTGAGGTAGGATTATTTAGTAGTGTAAGAGCCAGAGGAAGAGGATGGCTACAAGGTAACTGTTTTCTGGATGTGTAGGGAAGCTGCATATATAAATTCCTAGTAGTTATGATAATGTATACAAGACCTGTGCAAGCTCAAGGCAGAGTGAATCCTAGCATGGAGAGGGAGGAGGGAATGGAGGCCCATAAGCAAATCAAGGATTTGTTGGCAACCAATAGCTGAAGGGATATGGAAACTGTATTCTTTTAAAAGAATACAGCCCCTTACAAAACAACCATGATCCAATGGCAGGCCATAGATCCAAGAATATATAAGGGCACAAATTGTACTTAGTAATTGTTAAAAAGAAGACACAAATATGTGTTAGCAGGCAATCAGGAGGCTGGCTTTGGGTAGAGTTATGGAATTGAGTGAATATAGAAACAGTGTATGAAATTTTCAAAGAACTAATGAAATTTACAAAAAGAATGGGTAGGTAAAAATTAGAATCATTAGTTTCAAAAATAAAGGACCAAAATAAATGAATGAAATTATTATAGTTTAACAAAGTGCTAAATCAATGACCAACAACAATTTAATTGTTTCACAAGTTCACAGACTAAGCTGCATATACCCATGCAGCTGCATATACCTATACATATATGCATGCAATAATAATTAGTGAAAAATGTCATGAATTTGAAGGAGAGCTGCGAGAGGTATATGGTAGGGTTTAGAGGGAGCAAGAGAAGGGAGTTATATTATAGTATGAGAGAGAGAGAGAGAGTGAGAAATGGTGAACTAAGTTTTAACCAACTTCATAAATATAGAATCCTTTACTAGCAAGGAATACACAACAGTTTCAAGGAAGAACATAACTTTTGTATAGGCTATTAGTGAGCCCCAAACTTTTTTCTAAGTCATAGATTTGTTATTATACATTATATTTTCTCTGTCAAAATTAAATAATTCATTAATGAAATATAAATAGTAAGAATGTTTCATGAATTTGGAATGTAAATGACACTTAATCATAGGTAAAAATCAAAATCAGACCACATATTTCAATCAATTCTCAAACTAGAGCTGAACTATAGTACTTTTAACTGTTTGAAAATTAAAAACAAATATGGGAAATTCATATTTGTTAATGCATTTAGTAAAAAATATAGGATAAGTTAGTAAAATGCTTTCATCTGATGGAAAAGCTTGAAAACTAATCTTTAAGAATAGAAATTATGGAGAAGAAATGCTTACTTAAATACACTGTATACAGAATACTAGGCAATGTTGTCTATGTCTAATTATGAATATAATAACATCACTTTGAGGAAAAAGAAAGTAAAATATATCAAAAGCACCTTCCCCTGTATTTCATAGCTAGAAAAATGCAACAATTAAAAAAAGATTGTTAAAAGTATTAACCTGATCTCCTACCTCAAATTCTCAGGTAAACTATAACTGAATGGACAATGATCCTTTGATTTGTCTGAGTATTGGTACCACTATTCTCAATGGACACAAAAGTATATGAACACCCAAGTGCTTGTAAAATGACATAGTGTATGTATATTATGATGACTAACATCCATTGCTAGTTTAATGTGATTAGCAAACACCTTGCTCCTCAATGAGGCACACCTTTGAGTACATCTGTGAAGGCATTTAAGAGAGAATTACCTGAGGTTGAAGAACTCACACTAAATATTGGCACCACCATTCCACAAATTGGATTCCTGGGCTGAAGAAATAGAAACGGGGAGGGGAGAAAACCTTCTGAGCATGTTCATTTCTTTCTTTGCCTTATGATCCACCCAGATATAAGCAGGCAGTCATATTTCTATTTGCTTACACACATTCCGATCACCATGCTTTCACCACTATACTGACCTATGCCCTTAAACCGTGAGCCAAAACCAACCTTTATTTACCTGCTAGTCTTTTGTCAGAAATTTTGTCAAAGCACTGAAAAACATTACTAATGTAGAAAGTTGGTGCCAAGAAATGGGGCTGTAGATGTGAGAAAACTGACCATGTGGTTTCCAGGACTTTGGGATAGATTGTAGGAAAAATGCAGAAATGTTTGTTGCTTTTCAGTTATACTGTTATGGAACTTTCAGGTAAAAATTCAGAAACCAGGATGGTAACGAAAATCCTGACCATGGAGGTAGTGCACATGAACCATTATGGGGAACATGGATTCTGTTGAGTATGGGTAGCCAGTGTGTAGCAGACTTTCTTTTGGGTGACCAATCAACTCCCAAATAGACACAGAAACTTAATATTAGTTATGAATGTTCAGTGTTAGCTTATGCTTGTCCCACTTACAACTTTAACCTGTGTCTTTTCATCTACATTTTGCTTGGGGCTTTTTACTTTTCTTTCATTCTGTGTGTCATACTCTGTGTCTGTCTGTCTGGCAGTTGCCTGGCTGGCCTTGGGCATCTCCCTCTCTCTCTTTCTCATTCTTTTCCTCCCTTCTCTTAAGCCTAGATTTCTCCTCCTGCTTATTCTTTCTGCTCACCACTCCTGCCTATCTCTCTACTGCTTAGCTACTGGCCATTCAGCTTTTTATTTGACCAAACAGGTACCTTAGGCAGGCAAAGAAATACATCTTTACATCATTAAACAAATGCAAGGTAAACAAATGCCATACATCTTTACATAGTTAAGGTAATATTCCACAACATAAACAAATGTAACACAACTTTACATAGTTAAAGTAATATTCTATAATATCAATTGTCATTCATATAATCTGTCAATGAATCTGGTTACATTCTTTTTGTGTCCAGAAAAATCTGAGTAAGGTTTAATTTTAAAAAAATACAAGAGTCCTACAGAAAGCACTAAAAGGAAAATTACAACCTAAGGAAGTCAGATACACCCACGAAAACACAGGCAATAGATAACACCACAGCAGTAAACCCCAAAGAAGAGAAGTACACACACATTACCACCAAAAAATAACAGGAATGAACAATCACTGGTCATTATTATCCATTAATATCAATGGATTTAATTCACCTATAAAAAGACACAGGCTAACAGAATGGATAAGAAAGCAGGACCCATCTTTCTGCTGTATACAAGAAACACACCTCAAATTCAAAGATAGACACTACCTAAGAATAAAAGGCTGGGAAAAGTCTTTCTAATCAAATGGTCTTAAGAAGCAAGAGGGTGTCACCATTCTAATATCCAGTAAAATAGACTTCAAACTAAAATTAATCAAAAGAGATCAAAAAGGGCATTACATACTCATCACAGGAAAGATCCACCAAGATGAAGTTTCAATTCTGAACATTTATGCCCCAAACACAAGGGCACCCACATACATAAAAGAAACATTACTGAAGCTTAAATCACTTATAAAACCCCACACATTAATAGTGGGAAACTTCAGCACCATGCTTTCACCACTGGACAGATCTGCCAAATCAAAACTTAACAGAGAAATAAAGGACTTAACTGATGTTATGACTCAAATGGACTTAATCGATATCTACAGAACATTCCATCCTAACAAAAAAGAATATACCTTCTTCTCAGCACCCCATGGAACCTTCTCTAAAATCGACCACATACATGGCCACAAAGCAAATCTCAACAGATACAAAACAATTGGAATAACCTTCTGTATTCTATCAGACCACCATGGTTTAAAGTTAGATTTCAACATCAACAAAAACTACAGAAAGCCTACAATCTCATGGAAACTGAATAATGCTCCACTGAATCACCAATGTGTTAAGGAAGAAATAAAAAAAGAAATTAAAGACTTCCTAGAGATCAATGAAAATGAATATACCACATACTCAAACTATGAAAGCACTATAAAAGCAGCACTAATTGGGAAATTCATAGCACAAATGCCCACATAAAGAAGTTGGAGAAATCACAAACTAATTACTTAACACACCCTTGAAAGTTCTAGAACAAGAAGAAGCAAAGTCACCTAGTAAGAATAGATGCCAGGAAATAATCAAATTGAGAGGTGAAATCAATAAAATATAAACAAAGAGAACAATTAAAAAAATTAATGAAACACAGAGTTGATTCTTTGAGAAAATCAACAAGATAGACAAGCTCTTATCCAAACTAACCAGAAGGCAGAGAGAGAGAATCCAAATTAACAAAATCAGAAATAAAAAGGGAGAAATATCAACTAATACTGAGGAAATCCAGAAAATTATCAGGTCTTACTTCAAAAACCTCTCCTCCCCAAAACTGGAAAATCTAAAAGAAATGGATAATTTTCTGGATAGATACCACATACCTCAGTTAAATAAAGATGAGATAAACTATTTAAAAAGTCCAATAACCCCTAAGGAAATAAAATCAGTCATTAAAAGTCTCCCAAACAAAAAAGCCCAGGACCAGATGGTTTCAGTGCAGAATTCTATCACATCTTAAAAGAAGAGTTAATACCAATACTCTTTAAATTGTTCCACACAATAGAAACAGAAGGAACATTACCAAACTCCTTCTATGAGACTACAATTACCCTGATTCCTAAGCCAAACAAACATGGAACAAAGAAAGAGAACTACAGACCCATCTCCCTGATGAATATTGATGCAAAAATACTCAAGAAAATACTGGCAAACAGACTCCAAGAACACATCAAAACAATTATCCACCATGATCAAGTAGGCTTCATCCCAGGGATGCAAGGGTGGTTCAACATATGAAAGCCTGGCAATGTCATACACCATATAAACAAACTGAAAGAAAAAAACGACATGATCATCTCACTAGATGCTGAAAAGGCCTGTGACAAAATCCAACACCCCTTCATGAAAAAGGTCTTGGAGAGATCAGGAATACAGGAAACATATCTAAACATAAAGGCAATTTACAGCAAGCCAACAGCTAACATCAAATTAAATGGAGAGAAACTCAATGTGATTCCACAAAAATTAGAAACAAGGCAAGACTGGTCTGCTCTCCCCATACTTATTCAATATAGTACTTGAAGTTCTAGCCAGAGCAATAAAACAACATAACGAGATTGTAGATGTAACCGTCTTGTTAAATAAGAAACACAGAGCAAAATATAGAGTTAAAAGCCAAGAGGTCAGAGCTATAGCTAAGAGCTGAGATTAAAAATCTTACCCTTCACTGCCGTTGCTGTCCTACCTTTCCACAAGAGACCTACTTTCTGTGTGTTTGTCCTCTTTATTGACTTTCTATTCTGCCTTCTCATTGGTGGCAAACCCAACCACATGACCTCCTCTTCACTGCCCATCTATACAAACCTCCAGATCTTCTATGGTTGGTATTGAGATTAAAGGCATGTGTCTCCTTGCTGGTTGTATCCTTGAACACACAGAGATCTGCCTGTCATGTGATCAGGATTAAGGGTGTATGCTACCAGTGGCAGACTTTTGCTATGGCTTGATATTAGCTCTGAACCCCAGGCAACTTTGTTTATTAATATACAAATAAAATCACATTTCAGTACAAATAAAATATCACCATAGGAGATCAAGGGGATACAAATTAGAAAGGAAGAAGTTAAGCTTTTGCTATTTGCAGATGACATAATAGTATACATGAGTGACCCCAAAAATTCGACCAAGGAACTCATACAGCTTATAAACACCTTCAGCAATATAGCAGGATACAAGATTAACTCAAAAAAAAAAATCAGTAGTCCTCCTATATACAACTGACAAACTGGCTAAGATGGAAATCAGAGATACATCACCCTTTATAATAGCCACAAATGATATAAAATACCTTGGGGTAACTCTAACTAAGCAAGTGAAGGACCTATATGACAAGAACTTTAAGTACCTGAAAAAAGAAATCGAAGAAGATGTCAGAAAATGGAAAGATCTGCCATGCTCATGGATAGGCAGGATTAACATAGAAACAATGGCAAACTTACCAAAAGCAATCTACAGATTCAATGCAATCCCCATCAAAATCCCAACACAATTCTTCACAGACCTGGAAAGAACAATACTCAACTACATATAGAAAAACAAAAAAACAAGGATAGCCAAAAGAATCCTGTGCATCCTGGAGGCATCATGATCCCTGACCTCAAATACTACAATAGAGCTACAGTAATAAAAACAGCTTGGTACTGGCATAAAAACCAACATGTGGACCAATGGAATCCAACTGAAGACCCTGACATTGATCCGAACATCTATGAACATATAATTTTTGACAAAGAAGCCAAAACTGTACAATGTAAAAAAGAAAGCATCTTCAACAAATGGTGCTGGCATAACTGGATGTCAACATGTAGAAGGCTGCAAATAGATCCATATCTGTGACCGTGCACAAAACTTAAGTCCAAGTAGATCAAAGGCCTCAACATGAATCCAGTTACTATGAACCCGATAGAAGAGAAAGTAGGAAGTAGTCTTGAACACATTGGCACTGGAGATCACTTCCTAAATATAACACCAGTAGCACAGGCACTGAGAGAAACAATCAATCAATGGGACCTCTTGAAACTGAGAAGCTTTTGTAGAGCAAAGGATACGGTCAACAAGACAAAGCGACAGCCTACAGAATGGGAAAAGATCTTTACCAGCCCCACATCTGACAGAGGACTGATATCCAGAATATATAAAGAACTCAAAAAATTAGACATCAAAATGCCCAACAGTCCAATTAAGAAATGGGCTATAGAGTTAATCAGAGAATTCTCAACAGAGGAAGCTCAAATGGATGAAAGACATTTAAGGAATTGCTCAACATCCCCAATCATCAGGGAAATGCAAATCAAAATGACTCTGAGATACCACCTTACACCTGTCAGAATGGCTAAGATCAAAAACACTGAAGACAGCTTATGCTGGAGTGGATGTGGAGCAAGGGGAACTCTCCTCCACTGTTGGTGGGAATGCAAGCTTGTACAGCCACTTTGGAAATCAATATGGTGCTTTCTTAGAAAATTGGGAATCAATCTCCTCCAAGATCCAGCTATACCACTCTTGGGCATATTCCCAAGGAATGCTCAGTCATACCACAACAGCATATGCTCAGCTATGTTCATACCAGCATTATTTGTAATAGCCAGAACCTGGAAACAACCTAGATGATTTTCTACTGAAGAATGGATAAATAAAATGTGGTACATATACACAATGGAGTACTACTCAGCAGAGAACAACAATTGCATCATGAGGTTTGCAGGCAAATGGATGGATATAGAAAAATATCATCCTGAGTGAGGTAACCCAGACTCAGAAAGACAAATATGATATGTACTCACTCATAAGTGGATACTAGATTTAAAACAAAGGATGACTAAACTGCTACTCAAAACTCCAGGGAGGCTACCTAGAAAACAGGACCCTAAGAAAGACACAGGGATCACCTAATGACAGAGAAATGGATGAGATCTACATGAGCAAACTGAATGTGAGGTGGGTAATGAAAGGCAAGGTTCAAGGGAAAGAGAGCTTAGGGAAGCAGGAGATCCCAGCTGGATCAAGAACAGAGAGGGAGAACAAGAAAAAAGAGTCCATGATAAATGTAGACCCCAGGGCAACAGGAAGAAGCAAAGTGCTTAAGAGGTCCCCAGAAATCCACAAAGATACCTCCACAATAGAGTACTGGCAATGGTTGAGATAAAGCCCAAACTGACCTTCTGTGGTGATCGGATGGCCAAACATCCTAACTGTCATGGTAGAACTCTCATACAATGACTGAGGGAACTGGATGCAGATATCCATGGCCAGGCCCCAGGTCAGGTGGAGGTTCAGGAGTTCAGTTGCTGAGAAAGAGGATGGATTGTATGAGTGAGAATTGTTGAGACCATAATTGGAAAAAGCACAGGGATAAATAGCCAAACTAGTGGAAACACATGAACTGTGAGCTAATAGCTGAGGAACCCCCATGGAACTTGACTAGGCCCTCTGGATAAGTGAGACAGTTGATTAGCTTGAACTGTTATGGAGGCTTCCAGGCAGTGGGACCGG
Source organism: Peromyscus leucopus (assembly GCF_004664715.2). NCBI lineage: Eukaryota > Metazoa > Chordata > Mammalia > Rodentia > Cricetidae > Peromyscus > Peromyscus leucopus. The sequence goes on from NC_051065.1 coordinate 140,009,500, forward strand.
GAACTGTCCTTAGTGAATTAACTGGCTGTTTGGAGCCTTGGGCCTATGCAGGGACTCTTTGCTTAGACTGGGTGAAGGGAGGAGGGGACTACTGGACCTTCCTCAACTGAATCTACCAGGCTGAGCTAAATCCCCAAGGGAGTCCTTGCCCTGGAGGAGATGGGAATGGGGGGTGAATTGGGGGAAGGCAGGGTGGTGGGTGGAGGAGGGAGGACAGGGGAATCCGTGGCTGATATGTAAAATTAAATTAAATTATAAAATGAAAAATACAAGGAATTTTTAAGCAGTATCTCATTTATGACATGGCATGACTGCTGTTCACTGCTCTTAGCTAGGTTTATGGTGACCAAATGAGAAGAAAGATTTGAGCAATAGAGTATTTGTGAGAGACAAGAATATAAGAAATTTCAAGTTTCTTCTAAGGTAAGAGTAGAAAAGAAGTTAAAAATTGTAAAGAAATTAAGATATTATGGTGAAACCTGAAAGTCTTCACTGAGAGGCCAAGACAGTATCCTTGCAGAACTCCAGAAAATAAGTGAAAGATAGAGCATTCATTAGAATCTCCTGGAGAATGGTCACTCAATGAAATAGTTTTTCATGTTTACTGTCATCTATCTATATCATGTATACAATAATCGATCATGTTATATAGATCCCATTGTAGCTTGGGCTCAAGGGACCAGGCTATTTCCTAATCTGGCCATGCATGTTATCCTTGTGGTGCAAAACGCAACAGTGAGGGATCACAGAGGAGTACACTAAGAATCCAAAGAGCTGACCAAGCAGCTTGTAGCATGGTCAAATTTCCTGTATGTAGCTTCTGATCAGGCTGCCTTTAAAGGTGTGAAGGTGCATCTTAAGTTTCCATAGATATAATTTGATATTGGAGAGTCCAGAAATAGAATTCTGGCATAGGATTCTTTGGATACTTAGAATTACCCCCAAAAGAAAGGCCACATTTGTCACAGAAATGGAGGATTTGTAATACCCAAGTTTATTGGAACACAATGATGGTATCAAAAGCCCAAGGTGCCACACATGTTACTAGAGGATTTGGTGTTTTGACTTGCTGAGTATTGATCTTGCTTTAGTTTGATGTTTCCATGCTAAACTCCTGGCCTTATTTTTTTTGACAGTGGAAAAGTTTGTTTGTGTCCTTGTATATTGGAAGTACATTTTTTGCAAGGGCTAATATTTCAGAGTTTTCCTTGAAGCTAAGAAGGGATTTTGGATTCTCTCTCTCTCTCTCTCTCTCTCTCTCTCTCTCTCTCTCTCTCTCTCTCTCTCTCTCTCTCACACACACACACACACACACACACACACACACGCACACACACACACACACACACACACGGGTGTGTGTGTGTGTGTAGTAAATAACTAAGCAAATGTAATAATGAGAAAAGAACACTTTGTGTAAGACGAATTGCTAAATGGTCTTATTAATAAAAAACCCAGAGCCAGATACTGGGGTGAAAGCTGAGGGATCAGAGAAACAGAAGAAGCCACAGCCAGTCTCACCTTGTTAATTTCTCAACTGATTCTGTTTCCATGAATCCTTAGACTGAATGCCTCTGGGTACTCATCTGAAAGGGTCTTAGCTGAACCACTTAAAAGTCTCTAGTTCCTAGTACTCAACCTCAAGAGAACAAGTTACTGTTTCCTCACGCCTTATATACCTTTCTATGTCCTGCCATATTACTTCCTAGGATTAAAGGCATGTGTCTTTCCCAAGCAAAGACATGAGATCTCAAGTCCTGGTATTAAAGGTGTGTGCCATTACTTCCTGGTTCTGTTTCTAGTGTGGCCTTGAACTCACAGAGATCCAGATAGATCTCTGCCTCCTGAGTGATAGGATTAAAGGTATACCACCACTGTCTGTTGTCTATGTCTAATCTTCTGGCTGTTCTGTACTCTGACTCCTAGATAAGTTTTATGGTGGTGCACAATATATCACCCACAACTTGGAAGGCTTGTGTTGGATTATTATCATAAAAAGTGAGCTACTTACTAATTATATTTTATTCTTCCCAGATCTCTGGTGTCATGCGACAACCAGGCTTTGTCAGTTCAACAGCAGTAACCAAGGCTTCAGCTGCCTTCTCAGTTCTCTGTGTAAAATTCACAGGCCTCATTCTCTTAGAGCTAATACCAAGTATAGACACAGTTCACCTTCCTACCAGACTCAGAAAAGGGATAAACTCACTTTGCAATTACTGCTTTCAGTATCTCCTGATGAATTAGATTAAAAAAAATAGCTTTAAGATTTGTTTATGTGAAGATAGGAAAGCTGTCTTACTTCTGTTCATTTATTTATCCTTCTCAGATCTGATGGTGTTTGGTGACCAGGATACTAATAGATTTACCAATTAAGAGCCACCCCCCATGGCTACAAGCACCTTGGTAGCTCATTAGTAAGTTTCCTGTTGAAAGTACAGACAGGTATGCCTCATTCACAGACTTCATGGTACAGGATAAACTGGTTTCAGATGTAATTTCAGAGCTTCAGACTTTTAACACTGGTAAATGCAGTTTTGATAAACTGATAGAGCACTGACTACAGACAGTCTTGGGAGTCCTTAAATTTCTGTAGACTTTACTGTTCCCAGCTTTTAGATACAGGCTAACATTAGAAAGGGTATGGAAGCCTCCCTCATCCTCCTCTTTCAGTCACCCAGCCACTTCCATTCAGTAAACTTCCTCTGGTATAGATTTAAAGATGTTTTTCATCAGGCTGAAACCAGACCCTAGAAAATGTTCATACCTTTTAACTCAAAGCCATAGCTTTTACTATGACATCAAAATGTAAATCTGTTCTGGTTGTTTTACAGACACTTAAATCAGAATGATGATGACCTAGAACTTAACTTGTTTCATTGACAATAACAATAGAGGTTAGTGATATGGAAGGGATTTTGTTGCAAATGTATAAATAAGTCTAAGTAGAGCGATTTTACATAGAATTATTATTGATATAAACTTTGTGATTCATCATTTTTGATGTTGTCAATGGAAGAAAAAAATCTATGAATGGATGAAATGCATCAACCTCTTGCAAATTCATTGGCACTGAGCATCAGTGTGGGAGTAGATGTGGAGAATACTGATATCCAAGGAACTTACCACTATTTTGGTTTTGAATGCAAAATTTAGAAATTCTTCTTGGAGTCTTTCTTGCTTTATATGGAAAAGATTTTTACTCTTAACAGCCGTTCTTTGGGTGGAACCTAAAGTAAGTATTTACAAGCCAGAATGATAAGTGCAGTGTCAGGCTCAGGGAATCCCCTCAGAAGTCAGTATAGCTCATGCTGGGGGACCTGAGAGCTCTCTTCTGAGAGCCCTTGAAGTTCTGGTACCCACAACTGTGGTGGTAATTTAATTATACTGAAATGTGATTTTGATTGTATGTTAATAAATAAAGTTGCCCGGGGGTCAGAGCTATTAGAGCCATAGCAAGAGTGTGGCGGTGGTGGCACACGCCTTTAATCCTAGCATTCCAGAGATAGAAATCCCTCTGGATCTCTGTGAGCTCGGGGCCACATTGGAAATAGCCAAGCATGGTGGTGACACACTCCTTTAATCCCAGAAAGCCAGCCTTTAATCCCAGGGAGTGGTGGTAGAAAGCAAAAAGATATATAAGGCATGAGGACTAGAACTAGAAGTATTTGGCTGGTTAAGCTTTCAGGCTTTGGAGCAACACAGTTCAGCTGAGAGCTATTGGGATGAGGACACAGAAGCTTCCAGTCTGAGGAAACAGGACCAGCTGAGGAACTGGTGAGGTGAGATAGCTGTGGCTTGTTCTGTCTCTTTAAATAGACGAACAGACGGGAAATAGAGGCTCTCATTCGGGAGGCTGGGACACCGCAGGCGGAAGGGTGAGATTTTGGCTCTGAGCTCTGACCTCTCGGCTTTCTCCTTCGCATTGTTTCTGTGTTTCTTATTTAATAAGAAGGTTGGTTACATCAATACACAACCATTTTTTAGCAACCACAAATCAGAATGTTTACACTTCCCTTTTCTTCTTTTCAGAGTTTGTCTTTGGTGCATGAGGAAGCCAAGCTGGAAAGTCTACTGCTTCTACAATTAGAGAAAGTTTGTGCATATAGTTTTAGATTTTTTTTTTCTGAAAATTAACCTGTGTTTCACTGTTATACTGTCACCATGTCCTTAGCCTGAATGCAGGGCATTTGATTCAGATATCCTCTTTATTAAAACCTTAGCTAAGTAGATACACACAAGTGAGATGGCTCATTATTCAAACCTGTCTTTCTTCCCCTCCCCAGTACCTATGTGTATTGTTTTAGATGACAGAGGGTAAAGTCAGATCTATACAATGGAGTAGTGCACATCTTTCTCTGTCATTTCTGAGGTTAATGATATATGTTTTCCTGTTATTTTTGTTGTTGTTATTTGTTACTTGAATTATATTAATGTTCCTTTGATTAAACATTAGCTATTGAAGAAAAAGAATTCCCTTCTACTTCTTGTATTCTATATTTCTTGATGCACATTGGTGACTGTAGTAAATACCACAGGCACCAATGGAGGAAAGTAACATATTGGTTAAGGAACAGACCAGTAGCTTTTGTGGCTTCATGGTTGCTAGACCAAAGCAAAATCTCCAAGCCAGCCCAGGTAGATTGCCTTATCCCAAGCAGTGTATTATTAACTCTTAATGGTCAGGGTGCCCAAGAAAAATCCCCAGGCCAAAGCTGCTGCAGTTATTATTTAAATTTTGGCACAATACAATTTTTACATTTTATATCCTTATAGAACTTGTTTTTATGTCTAATCCTAGCACTGTCTTGTTTTTTGGACATATGACCTCATAGTGGATCTGCATGAGCTAACTTTTCTAAGAAAAGGAGGTCCTGACATCTCATTCTTTTTATCATCTTTCTACATAATTTTTGCTTATCAGTATAAGTCTCTGTGTAGAGAAGAAGTAACTTCAACTTACTAACTTTGTTGCTGTATATGCCAGAGAACTGCCTGAGTGTATACAGTGAGAAGAGGCTTGTAATCTGATCTGTGGCCCACTGAATCTTGTTTACCTTTTAAATTTTACTTTGTTTTGATTATCTTGTTCCAGAGTAAGTGCAGGAACAGATGTTTCAGGTATATCTCATAGCCTCATAAATTGACCTTCAACTTTGTTATGTGTGTCATAACCTCCAAGGAGTATGGAAAGCCTTCAAGTAGATAATGATATTTTCCTAAAAATTAGAGGAGTAGTATATTTAGGACTTTTCCAGGGAATCTTAGAAGCAGTGTTCCCTGGAGAAGGCACAAATGATTAATAAGAAATTTTACATGAACCCAATATCCCCAAATTGTACAAATATTAAAAGTCTCTCAAGTATACAACAGGCAGAGATCAAAACCAAAAGTGCCATAGTGGCCATCCTGCAGCTCAACTTTGCTAGATCTTTGTAAAGCATCTATGCTGACTTAATTTTCCAGTCCCATCAGACATGGCTGTGCCACTTCTTACCTCTCCTGAGGTGAGGATGGTCCTCTATCACAACATCTTCCTACTACCATAGTGCTGTGCTGAACTACATGTGAACAAGAAGCCTTCCACTTAATCTTCAAGTTTTGTGTGAGTATAATAAATCTCCCAATGTAGTTATTCTATCCAAACTTTGTGGCTAGTATAATAACAATTTAAATTATGGTGAAATTCTTAAATATTTATAAAACTCCTATGTATTTCCATTCGATAATGAATAAATTTTAAATAGAGCCAGGAGGAAAGTCCTTTCACAAACCTAAGCATAACACACATACTTCAATGGATGTATTTAAAGGATCCTGAATGTGAAAGTAGGGGAAGTATATCTCAATAAATCCACAAAGATTTATTTTCCAGTTTGGGGATTACCAGATAACTGTATGTCATATTCAAATGTTTTCAAAATCTAAAAAAAATATGTGGATGAAGTACTTGCATGTATGAGTCTGTGTTTCTGACTTGTGGGGAAAAAACCCCTGTAAAACATACCCTTTATCAGCACTCAATTTTAGATGGGGTTAACTTTCCCTGTTATTTCAAGGGAAATTTAGATATTTTGATGAGAAAAAAAAAATCCTTGGAAACAGTCATGTCACTATTGCACAAGTAGGCACATCTTTCCTGGCATATTGGTATAATACCATGCAGGAAAAACTTCCAGGGAAGATTATTGGTAAATTCTCTCTCCTAGGATTCTACAGACAATCTTATTCCAACAGGGAAAAAGCATCCAGATCAGTTCCACCTGGATTGTTCTCTGTTAGGATCCCATCATGTAATTTTGCTTCAAAATCCAGTATCTTGTGTGCTATCATAATTAGTGAAACATGAATTCATACCTATTATCACCTCGATATGATATAAACAAGCTTCTGTATATAAACAAACTTAAGTGTTTTAAACGTTCACTATGTGTTTGGTGTATTTAGTTCTAAAACTTTACTAGAATATGTCTATGACAGATTTGTTCAAATTAGGCAAATACACAAGGCTGAAATACAAAACAATGAAAGAGAATGTTTGCATGCTTTCTATGCATGTCTTTATTTGTATACTTTCAAATGAGAGTTAATCTTTCATTTCACAACATCAAGCATGTAAAATTGCAACCAATGGAAGGGTCAATTTACAAAATTTGAATTGTTTTGAAAAATATTGTGTTTTGTACTTTTTTTCTGGGAGAATATGAACACATATATTTTCGCTCCAGATAGCCCAATTATAACATAGCAGCAAAAAATTCAGCCCTGGGTGGTACTGTTAGACCAATGACTTCAATCAGGGTTAATTATGGGGACATGGATAACTTGCCAAAGAAGAGATCTCTCCCCACGGCAATAGTTAGTCACACACACACACACACACACACACACACACACACACACACAATTATATATATAAAAGAGTGATCTTATATGCCACCTCATATTCTGCCTTATATGCCACTTCATGAATAGTCTTATATGCCACCTCATGATGTTCAAGGGCCTTCTACCCTTCTAAGAGGGAATGTTAGTGAGATCAATCTTCTCAGGGTCTTGTATGGGCAATCACAGGTGACCTTGGCCTTCTTATACCTATAATACAGAGTTTTGTTATATTCTACCCCTTCTTTTGGCTCCTATATTCCTTCTCTTACCTGCATACCCTCATGCACAATGTTCCTTGAGCCATAAAGATGGTGATAAATATCATATTATGTTCTCCCATGTAGTGTTCAGCATTAAGCACTGTGTCATAACAGTAAAAACATTATTTTAACTGGTTATGTGTCTTCACATGGTTGACAACAATAATGCATTGGAAAATATATTTTGGAAAGCAATTTATGAGATACAACATGTCCAATTAGCAAAATAATGTAAGTAGCTTCCCCATTAGGGCATATGACTTCTCTGGTAATAGGTTTTCTTTTTTGTTCTGGTATACTAGTTAATTTTCCTGCTGCTTGATAAAATGCCTTGACAAAGCAGCTTAAGGAAGAAAGGCTTTAACTCTCAGACCATCATGATGGAGAAGTTCTGGAAGAAAGCACTTGGGGGTCATTGGTCACATTGTATCCACCATGAAGAAGGAAATAGTGATAAATATTTTTGCTCAGTTTAGTTTCTCCTGTATGAATACAATCAGGAACCTTATTCCACTGAATGGTGTCACCCACAGTGGGCAGGTTTTCCTACCTCAATGAAACTAATCAAGATAATTCTCTGTAGACATGCCCAGAAGGTCTTCTCAAATGTGATTCTAAATCTTATCACATTGTCTATTGAGATTAACCACCACAGTAGGTATCTATATAGCTTTCTTTATATGTATGATTAAAACAATCTCACATTTTAAATCTATTTACCCACATCCAGGTACCTATGCTTATCAAATGGCTTAGTTATTGTAAAAAGTACTGAAATAATCAAACACATGTACATAATATATGCAGAATGAAAAATGAATATATAATTGATTGTATGCTAACACAATTTTTAGGATTTTTTTTGGAAACCTTTGTATTGATATACATAGCAGCTTTACCAATTTATATTTGCACCAATAGCATGTAAAGTCCATTATCTTCAATATCCTTGCCACCATAGTTTTGTTATTTGTATGGTTTTGTTTTGTATTATTTTTGAGACACTGTCTGGATTTCACTCCAGATCCCAAGTGCTTGGATTATAGTGTATGTTACCAAGTCCTTAGTGTTTCTTCTCTTCTTGATAATAGACATTCTGACTGGGATGAGATGGAATCTCGGTGATTCTTTCACTTACATTTTCCTGGTCACTCAATATGTAAAACAATTTTTTTAAGTGACCAAGAATTCATACATTCTTTCTAGTAGAGGGCAAAAGGTGCTTATGCACAAAGATAAGCACTAGAGAAGCCAAGAAAGTTAAGATCTCAGGTATCTTTCAAATGACAGAGATGTTTAACCTACCCTACTCCTGGAATGGTGGGAATGAATATAGTTTACAATCTGATGATCCTTTGCTGTCTGATGAGTCAGACTCTGCCTGTATCTTCCAGAAGTTATGGTTTCTTTATCACAGACCTTTTCCCCCTAAACCTTGATCAATCTTTCTAGGCTATAAAATTCATTCTTACAAACGATGTCACTTATGCTTTACAACAGCCTATGTGACTTCTATGTGTAGCTGGAGTTTTCTCTCTGGGTCCCGCCAAGCCCCAGCAGTCCAACAGCCAACTTATAAAATAAACACACAGATGCTTATATTATTTACAAACTGTATGGCCAAGGCAGGCTTCTTGCTAACTGTTATATCTTAAATTAACCCATTCCTATAAATCTATACCTTGCCACGTGGCATATACTTCCTGCATGGACACTGGCCAATCAGCATTTTATTTATACACTGATATCCACAACATCTATGTAATCTTTTGTCCATGTCAAACCCTGACTCTCAGAGGGATTCTGTTGACCTCAATCGTTCTCCCTAGACCCTTGTCTTGAGCATTGCATCTAAGTCAACAAGAACCTATTTTACAGATGAAGCCATAAGTATGCTGTAAAGAACTTCAGTGTAAACCTGTCTGAAGCTTTGTTGTACTTATGGGGCTGAGTTAATTGTTACCTGTAAACTTTTTCTTTTGAAAAATTATGCTATGCTTAAACATGGCAAAAATAAATGAGCTGATGTCAGACTCCAAGAAGTTTGGCCCAACACTGGTTATGTAAATTGAGCTGAACCAAGTTTCATTCTTCCTTCACCCAGATTCGTTTTTCTGCTGGCTGCAAAGCCTTCAAGGACTGCTCCATCCCCACTTTCAGATTATTTTAATTAAATAATTAATACTTGAAAATTATGTGAACTTGAGAATACTTTAGCAAAACTCTCAATGTAAGAAACATTCAAAACTATTAACATTGACTGAGAAGCTGAAGTGAGCAAAGGGATATTTAAATCTAGATGGCAGTACTGAAATATACTTTTACTTTTGGAGATTATGAACAATAAATTCTTAAATCTATGAGGTACAAGTGTATGTGCACATCTCCCTCCACACACACAGATACTCAGACATGTATTCATTAACTTAGGAACAATTTAGATATAGGTATTAGTTTCCAAGATCATGTTTTAATGAGTATTTATACCTCTGGTATTTCCTAGAAATATATTTAATATGAGTATTATTTGGGTTTCTTTGTATATAAGCTCTTGCATGGCACTCAATGAGTATATAGTGGTGATGATTCTAGATAAAACCAAGTTCATCAATTGATATGGACATTCTTTGTATGAAATGTTTTTTGAGTTCCAAAATTTTACTAATAAAACAAAAACAATGGAGAAATTAAATAAGGATCAAAATTGGAAACATTGAAATGGAATGTTTATTCATTTGAATGCTAGCAAATGAGGATGTAGCTTCAATCTAACATCAGTTCTGAAAAGAATACTAGGAAATTGCAGACATAAAATTACAAGAGATATTTAAGAAGTTGCAATTTTCTATAAACATAAAATTGAATTCATGCACAATCACACTGTAGTACTATTAAGCTGGGCATGAGATTGAAAAGAAAAACTTTACCACATAGCCTCTAGTCAAGGACAAATAGACTCTCTTTAGTTCAGTAAAGAATGACAAGTGACATTAGGCTGGTCTTTGTTTTTGTACCTTCCCTTCTTTTTATTGCCATATATAATGAATTTATTAGAAAAGACTGTCCCTATCACAATATGACAGAATTTCTCATGAGAAACACTGTCAGTATCTTAATAGCACTGATGAGCCTATTTGACTTAAGAGAAGAAATAAGTCCTCAGACGATTGAATTCTAATTGCTCTTGCCATCTCTAGAGTTTGTTTGCTCTGGGCCATATTAATGAATTGGCATGTAATTCTTTGGGAAATTGTTGGTTTTAGTTCCTAATTTTGTGGTGGTGAATATAAATGTGACTGTGTGGGGGAGTGAGTTTGAAGGAAACCTGACTTGCAAAACCAAATGGAAGAAATTATAATTCTGTCCAATGTAAGTGTATTCATGCTGGTAAATATAATGTCTTTCATTATATCACTGACCTGTGGTCAGCTGTTGATCTACACACTGTTCAAGCATCTAAGGAATGTGAAAATCCCCAGGAAGGGATACAAAGATCCCAGCACTGTGGTCGACACAAAGGTTTTGCAAATGGTGGTCTGCTTTCTCCAGTTATATGCTACATACTTTTTGTTTGTGATCATACCTGGTTGGAAATATCACAGGCCATCTAATTCCTTAATATTCTTATTTTTCCAGACTACTGGAGTGGTCTACCCTTTAAACCATTCATGTCTTCTTATCTTGGAAAAAATAAGATGAAGCAGGCCTTTCTGTTTGTTCTGTGATAGGTGGGACAATGGCTGAAAGAGAAGAAAAGAAGTCTCCAAGTTCTTAGAGCAACAACAAGGATGTGATGTGTCTTCTAGCAATAATTAAATGGATAGTCTATAGAATCAATGAATAGACTAACAGTATTTGCTTTCTGATATTTATAGAGTATATATTTAAATAACTTACAAATCTATCTCTAAAATGTTTTTTTCAAAAGTTACTAAAAATATATGTGCATATATGAACAATTTAAGAAGGGTTGTAAATAATATGCCCTTAGTCACTTTTTCTCTAAGACAACCAAATTACACAAAGCATTGTGAGAAAAAAATCAGAATTAGGAAGGCAAGTATTTTTTACCTGTGTGATATGTTACCTTCCGCCTGAATTTTATATTGTCTACCTTTATGTTACACATGAAACTGTACTTTGGGAACTTTCTTAGCTTTCTTCAGAAACTGTACTTAGGCATTTTAAATTGTATTTTGCAATACATATATGTATTAAAGTATATCTAATTTCAGTGTATCAGCCATCATTAGATGGTAGGATATTTAAAATCCAAATTATTATTGAATATGTATGATTGAAGTAGACTTTATTTATTCAAAACATTTTACTTATTGTAGGAAGTAAAGAAGAATTCTATAAAATTCAAGAGTGATAAAAATATACTAAATTTAGTATCTATATTCCCTAAGTAGTATGGATACATATTAGATTTAATACAAGCCGATGAATAGCTTGGAAAGATTTTGCTTTTATAGAGTGATAGAGAAAGGAGTCCCCCAACTATAACTTGACTCTAATGTTCTTATATGTTCTCACAGAGATAAGGGATTGATTTTTTTGTACTCCTTTTCTTTTTAGAAATCGAGGTTTCATTTTAGTTGTTTTAGGTTGTTGTGCTTTTAAACAATGTCAAAACCTCTGAATTGTCAAACACACCCTTCATTTTTACATTCTTAAAAATGTTTTAACATAAACACATGACAAAACTCTATTTCAAATGTAAAATATGGACAAAACGTGCAGAAATTGCTGCACATCATTCATGAACCAATCTGTAACCAATGAAATATAATCTATGAAATCAATGTGATAATTATTGGGAATTTCTTAAAACTGGTTTCTTAAAGTCTCAATTAAAATAAAGAAATGAGAGGAATATCATAATAGAATCATCACAAGCAATTGGCAGTCTATGAGAGAAATTACAGATAGACCAATTTCTCTTATGAACATAGATGCAAAAATTCTCATAACTGAATCAAGTTGGAAATCAAAATTAACCATCTTGACCATGTATTAGTTCACAGTTTTCTATGACAACAATGCACCTAGCTATTATGAGCATCTAGGACATTAATGGGGCATGTCTTTTAGTGGGTCTTTGAGGGCTTTTCTAAAGAGGATTAAATGAGGTAGGGAGTTACTTCTTTTTGTTTTGTTTTGTTTTTTTTGAGACAGGGTTTCTCTGTGTAGTTTTGGTACCTGTCCTGGATCTCATTCTGTAGACCAGGCTGGCCTTAAACTTGCAGAGATCTGACTGGCTCTGCCTTTTGAGTGATGTTGTAAAAGATGTGCATGACTACCGCCTGGCTGGAGTTCTTTCTTGAATAAGGGTGGTGCCAAATTATGGGATGAGACCTTGAACTGAACTAGAAGAGCAGAAGGAAGAAGCAAGCTGAGTGTCAGCATCGCTGTCTCTGCCTCCTGGTCCAGCTCAATAAGCTCAGGTGGCCACATCAAGGAGGACCAGCCTAGCCATTCACCATCCCATGCAAGCCAATCACAGACAGTATCCTGGAATCATCTTTTAAAATAAATTCTTTTCTGTGGAAAAAAAAAACTAAATAAAATACTTGTATACTGAATCCAAGAACAAATCAAAAAGATCACCCACTATTATCAAGTAGGTTTCATCCAATAGATACACAGATAATTCAACACATGTAAATTGATAAATATAATCCACCTCATAAACAGACTGAAAGAAAAAACATGATAATCTCATTAGATGCACAAAAGTCTTTTGACTAAACAACACCTTTCATGATAAAAGTCCTGGAGAGACTAAGGATACAGGGGGCATATGTCAACATAATAAAGATGATTTACAGCAAGTCCACTGACATCATCAATCTAAACAGGGAGAAATTAAAAGCACTAAAATCAGAAACAAGACAAGGATAGGATGTCCACTCTTCCCATATATATTCAATATAATACTTGAAGTCTTAGAGCAATAAGACAACTGAAAGAGTTAAAAGGGATAGAAATAGGAAAGGGAGAAATAAAAGTATCATTTCTTTTTTGCAGATGATACATACATGACTCTAAAATCTCTACCAGGAAACTCCTACAAATGATAAATACTTTCAGAAGAAGCAACATGATATAAAATTAACATGTAGTGGGTAGCCATTCCAGCTTTGATCAGGAAATTCCAACCCCCATTGAGGCTTTGGCAACTGTCACACCTACAAGGCAGGGCCAAGGGAGGCGCCAAGAGACCCGAGATCTGGATGGGCCAGCTCTCTCTCTGTTCCTGGACCCTAGATGGTGGAGGTTGAATGAGTATTGCTCCAAAGAACACCACTGGACTTCAATACACCTTCCTCAGACCCCACGACCTACCTTTCCCTTTCTTGTAAGTTACTCACTAAATAAATCTTCTTTTTAACTACATGGAGTGGCCATAATAATTTCACCAATATCTGGCGCCCAATGTGGGGCAAATTCCAAAAGCTGGAATGGCTACCCACTACATCTGCTTTAAAAGATAGTAATGAAGGCTTACAGAAAAAGAATCTCTTTCTGGAATCTTCTTTCAAAGATAGCAATGAAGGCTTACAGGAAAATATTCTTTCTCTGTAATCTGCTAATCAGGATTTACAAAACAGGCTTGTACCCAAAATTGATTTTGTTGATAATAAATATGAATATTTAATGGCTAGAACAATAACTCTCCAGAGTGAAGTTATGGCTACTCAGACACTATATAAGGAAGAAATATTATCATTAATTGATAAGATAAGGTCCATGGAATTATGTGTATCTGAGGAACATAAAAACTTCTATGATTCCATGAGAAATCTGGAGTCCCTTGCAAGAGAGGAGGTTCACTCCCTAGAACAGACCCTAGGTGCTCCTTTGCAAGCCCTAGAAGAAACTCTCAGTAAACATGACAAGAAACCTAATAAGCAGAAGGTCAAGATCATAAAGGTTGTAACATCTCCAAATGGCTCTCATACAATGGCTTATTCTGTTATCATCCATGAGAAGCCAGCAGATGACACACACCCTGAGCCATATAATAGCCATATAATACATATACATTACAACCAATTTCAACAAGGGACTTTAAAAATATAAAGGAAGCAGTAGTTACATATGGGATACACTCCACATACATAAGACAGATGTTAAATTCGTGGACTACCTCACATAGGATCATCCCAGATGACTGGCATCAGTTAATTTCAGCTGTTCTAAAATATAGCCAGCAGCTACAGTGGAAAAGCCGGTTGAGAGAAGAGGCAAAAAATTTAGAACAACAAGGTAAACTCAGAGGTTTTGTGATCTCCCAAGATCAAATACTTGGTGAGGGATGTTTCACTGACAGGAATGTAAAAGCCACTTATGATGAGCATACAATATCCCTATGCCATACAGCAGCTCTAAATGCTTGGGGAAAAATTCTAGAACCTGGAAAACCAACTGAGGCATACATACAGATATTTCAGGGACCACACAAACCCTTCACTGATTTTTTACAAAGGCTGAACACAGCTATAACAAAAGCTGTATCAGATAAAGAATTAAGAAAAGTATTAACTGAGTCTTTGGTGTTCGACAATGCTAATGCAGAAGAATACTTACATCATTAAAGATCAGATCAGCTCCTTTGGAAGAATGGATTCAGTATATTAATGGTGTTGAGTCTCTTAACTACAGTAATGAGGCTTGGATAGGAGAGACAAATTCCAGAGGTGAAAGAAGCCCCCGTGTTACCAAATGTTTTAAGTGTGGTACACCAGTTCATATAAGTAAAAACTGTATGTGGGGTACTTTTAGAAGTAATACTCCTTTTAGGAATAGCATAAACAGGAGATCTCAACCACCTCCTGGATTATGTAGAAGGTGTGGCAAAGGCCGACATTGGACCAGTGAGTGCAGATCAAAAATAGATATACGAGGCAACCCTTTACTGGTGGGGAAATTCCTCAGGGGGCCTCTTGCAGGCCCCCAGATCAAACATACTATGAACATTCCCAGCCACTGTGGAAGAAATTCTTCTCCAGGACAACTGTATAAACCAATGCCTAATGTAAAAATTGATACTGCAATGGGTGATAAAATAGCTCTGATAGGTGGATCACAGTTTACAAAGAACACTATGACACAAATATTTTGGCAGACTTCCATAAATGAACAAAGACCAAAGCTTAGAATTCAAATTAATGGCCTGGTTCTGGAGGGCCTGGTAGACACAGGCGCAGATGTGACTGTAATTACACCAAAATCATGGCATCTGAATTGGCCTCTTCAAGAAGTAGATGTCCAACTATTAGGGATTGGCACCCTATCTCAGATAAAACAGAGTTCGAGATGGGTTGAATGCATAGGGCCAGAAGGACAGAGAGGAAGGATGAAGCCATATGTAGCAAATGTAGCAGTAAATCTTTGGGGCTGAGATCTGTTACAATAGTGGAATACCCAGATTAAAATTCCTACACTCTCAGAAAAGGAATACAGACCAATGCATGTTTCTAGGAATAATATCAACATGCTATAAAAAACAGTCACCAACCATTCAGGCTGTATACAAACAGAGCACAACTGCTGCTGAACTCTCAGAAATACCAACTGCCTTACCTTTGAAATGGCTAACTAATAAACCTGTCTGGGTTGGACAATGGCCTTTGACAAAAGAGAAGCCACAAGCTTTAGAACAGCTGGTTCAAGAGCAGTTAAATGCTCAACACATTGAAGAATCTACCAGCCCTTGGAATTCTCCTGTATTTGTTATTTAAAAAAAGTCTGGTAATTGGAGAATGCTGACAGATCTGAGAGCTATCAATAAAGTAATTCAGCCAATGGGCTCCCTATAGATGGGGATGCCCCTGCCCTCTCTGCTACTCAAAGAATGGCCTATAACAGTTATTGACTTAAAAGACTGTTTCTTTACCATACCCTTACAAGAAAATGATAGAGAAAAATTTGCCTTCACAGTGCCTAATTATAATAATTCTCAGCCATTCAAGAGATATCAATGGAAGGTCCTCCCACAGGGAATGTTAAACAGCCCTGCTTTATGCCAATACTTTGTGCAGAAACCAATGGAGATAATTCATTTAAAGTTTCCACAATCCATAATTTATCACTATATGGATGATATCCTATTAGCTGATCCAAAGTTAGATACATTAGAATGCATGTTTGAAGAAGTAAAAAAAGTTTTGCCTCACTGGGTACTGCAAACTGCCCCTGAAAAAATACAAAGAGGAGATTCTATTAATTACTTAGGATATAAGATAGAGCTACAAAAAATTAGACCCCAAAAGGCACAACTAAGGAGAGATTGATTGGAGAATCTTAATGATTTTCAAAAGTTATTAGGAAGCATTTCCAACTTACTGGGTATCATGGGAATACTCAATGACGGACTACAAAATTTGGTTAATACTCTAGAAGGGGACAAATAATTAAATAGTCCAAGAGAATTATCAGTCGAAGCTGAGAAGGAATTGGCTCTAGTAGAAAAGGCAATCTGAGAAGCACATGTGGAATGTCTGGATCCAGAACTTAAATGCACTTTTGTCATATTTCCCTCCAGACATTCCCCAACAGGTATTTTGATGCAGAGGGAAGATATTATATTGGAATGGATATTCCTACCATGTAAACCAAATAAGAAATTAAAGACTTACATAGAAAAGTTCTCTGATTTGATTCAAAAAGGTAAATTAAGACTTCACCAGTTGACAGGAATGGACCCATCAGAAATTGTAGAATCTTTAGCTAATGAGGAAATTTCATCACTATGGACAGATAATGAATACTGGCACAGAGCCTGCAGTAACTTTTTGGGAGAGATTAACAACTACTATCCCAAAAGGAAGAGAATAGAATTTATAAAGAAGACTGAATGGGTCCTTCCTCACATTGTATGACAAAAGCCAATTTCTGGAGTCCTCACATTCTATACTGATGCAAATAAATCAGGGAAAGCAGGATATAAATAGAAGACTTAAGTAAAATGGTACAAAGTCCATACAGCTCCGTACAAAAGGCAGAACTGTATGCCATTCTTATGGTACTGATGGACTTCACAGAACCCCTCAATATAGTCACTGACTCTCCAAATGCAGAGTTATTTTACATATTGAAACTGCTGAATTTATTCCTGATAATACAGAATTAACTTCACTATTCATACAATTGCAGGAAATCATCAGAAAAAAGGGAACATCATATATATATTTCACATATCAGATCCCATACAGGTCTGCCAGGACCTCTAGCACAAGGTAATGATGAGATTGATCAGTTACTAATAGGTAATGTGCTAGAAGCCTCAGAATTTCATAAGAAATACCATGTAGATAGCAAAGGTTTGAAGAAGGATTTCTCCATCACTTGGCAACAGGCTAAGGATATTGTGAAAAAATGTCCTACTTGTTCCATCTATAGCAAAACTCCATTACCTGTAGGGAGCAATCCAAAAAGTATACAAAGAAATGAAATTTGGCAGATGGATGTGTTTCATTTTGCAGAATTTGGAAGATTAAAGTATGTACATCATACCATTGACACCTATTCAGGATTTCAATGAGCAACTCCTATGAGTTCTGAAAAGGCTGATTCTGTGATTATACACCTATTAGAAGTTATGGCCAACATGGGAATACTTGTACAAATTAAGACAGACAATGCCCCAGCATATGTCTCCAATAAAATGAGACAATTCTTTGCTTATTACAATATAAAGCATGTTACAGGTATACCACACAATCCCACAGGCCAAGCAGTCATAGAAAGATCCAATCGAACTTTAAAGGATATGCTAAATAAACAGCAACAGGTAACAATGACTCCTAGAAATAGATTGCATAGTGCTTTATTAACCTTGAATTTTCTCAATGCTGATGAGAAAGGAACAACAGCTGTGGAGATACACTGGACAACAGACAAAACTCCTGAGGTAAACCAACCATTTATTTCAGGGATGTGCTGACCTCAGAATGGAAACTGGATACGTTGAGGAAGGGGTTTTGCTTTTGTTTCTGCAGGAGAAGAGAAGCTATGGATACCAAGAAAATTAACAAAAATTCGATTTGCACTGGAAAAACCCCGTGATGAGGAGGAGTAAAAGATCACCCGCCATTGTGACATCTCTACAAGTTGTAAGAAAAATTTAATAATCAAAGGTTGGGGTAGGGTTCTGTTTTTGTCTTTCCAGGATAATGGAAATACCCATCTTCCAGAAATCATAAGACCTTGGATATCCAGATGTTTACAGCAGAAAGAAAGAATATATTGGTACCAATCTACACAGGTTAAAATCTCACTGTCTAATATCTGTATCAATCTAAAAAAGTTGTGGTTCCAATTCAACTATAAGCCAAGCTGGCTTTGGAGATGGAATTGGCTTACTCCTTCTCTAAACCCAAGCATATTGCTAAAAGAAAAGGTTGAGAAATTCTTTAGTCCCATATCAGAAGAGCCCTCTGGTGTGGGACAGAAGGAAACCAATAAAAAGGGACCATTGTCTTCAAGATTCTAATTCTCTCCATGCTTACTTTTGATTTCTCAGAATCCTTTCTTACATATTATGCCCTCTTTAAATCCAAACTTTCCATTTTGATAACAAATAAGTTTTTCCAATAGCAATCTCTGAAGTCTCCAGAAGAAAGATGGGGCCCCAACAACAACTCTACCCAATCCAGAATGATACCATGGTAATCATCATCATACTATGCTTCTTGCCAGAATTTTAGACAATCTTACCCGTTAGTCTAAGACTTGCTGCAGAACCTACAGCTAGCCTAACTGAGATTTAACTATCTGAGTTTTCTCACAGTACCCAACAGAGATAACATCACCCCCTAAACAGCAGGAAGCAATTCTAAGAAAACAACGCCCCTTCTCCCTTAGGTTTCACAATTCTCAGGGTTATGGATGATGGTTATAGGGTTGGGGGTGGAAGAAAATATTAGACTCAGTATTCTAAAAAAGGGAAAAGAAGAAATGGAATGGATACATATAAGATATTATGGTAGATCATTGTATATACTAGTAAACAAATTTAGTAAAATAGCAGCCTTAGATAATTTGCTGTGTTCTGGATTCTTTTTTTTTTTTATTTTACAACACCATTCAGTTCAACATAATAGCCACAGATTCCCCTGTTCTCCCCTCTCGCCCCCCTCCCCCCAGCCCACCCCCCATTCCCACCTCCTCCAGATCAAGGTCTCCCCGAGGACCGGGGTCGACCTGGTAGACTCAGTCCAGGCAGGTCCATTCCCCCCTTCCAGCCGAGCCAAGTGTCCCTGCATAAGTCCCAGGATTCAAACAGCCAACTCATGCAATGAGCCCAGGACCCGGCACCAATGCACAGCTACCTCCCAAACAGATCAAGCCAAATGACTGTCTCACGCATTCAGGGGGCCTGATCCAGTTGGGGGCCCCTCAGCCTTTGGTTCATAGATCCTGTGCTTCCATTCATTTGGTTATTTGTCCCGGTGCTTTATCCAACCTTGGCTTCAACAATTCTCACTCATATAAACCCTCTTCTTTCTCACTAATTAGACTCCCAGTGCTCCACCAGGGGCCCAGCCGTGGATGTCTGCATTCAGATTCCACAGTCCTTGGATGGGGTTTATGGCACAACTATCAGGGTGTCTGGCCATCCCATCACCAGAGTAGGTCAGTTCCTGCCGTCTCTTGACCATTGCCAGCAGTCTTTAGCAGGGGTATCTTTGTGGATCTCCATGGGCCTCCCTAGCTCTCTGCTTCCTCCCTTCTCACCTTCTCCTGTGGTCTTCATTTACCATGGTTTCCTATTCCTTGTTCTCCCTCTCTTTTCTTGATCCAGCTAGGATCTCCCACTCTCTTTCCCTCGACTGTCGCCCTTCATTGTTCCAGCTCATGACCAGGCTGTTCATGTAGATCTCGTCCATTTCTCCGTGTCTTTTTTTGGGGTCCCGTTTTCCAGGTAGCCTCACTGGTGATGTGAGTAGCAGTCCAGTCATCCTTGTTCCACATCTAGCATCTTCCTATGAGTGAGTACATACCATATTTGTCTTTCTGAGTCTGGGTTACCTCACTCAGGATGATTTTTTCTAGATCCATCCATTTGCCTGCAAACCGCATGATGTCATTGTTTTTCTCTGCTGAGTAGTATTCCATTGTGTATATGTGCCACAATTTATTTATCCATTCTTCAGTTGAAGGGCATCTGGGTTGTTTCCAGGTTTTGGCTATTACAAACAATGCTGATATGAACATAGCTGAGCAAGTGCACTTGTGGTATGATTGAGCATTTCTTGGGTATATGCCCAGGAGTGGTATAGCTGGATCTTGGGGGAGATTGATTCCCAATTTTCTAAGAAAGTGCCATATTGATTTCCAAAGTGGTTGTACAAGCTTGCATTCCCACCAGCAGTGGGAGAGAGTTCCCTAGTTCCACATCCTCTCCATCATAAAGTGTCTTCAGTGTTTTTGATCTTAGCCACTCTGACAGGCATAAGGTGGTATCTCAGAGTTGTTTTGATTTGCATTTCCCTGATGATTAAGGATGTTGAGCAATTCCTTAAATGTCTTTCAGACATTTGGGTTTCCTCTGTTGAGAATTCTCTGTTTAATTCTAAAGCCCATTTCTCCATTGGACTGTTGGTCATTTTGATGTCTAATTTCTTGAGTTCCTTATATATTCTGGATATCAGTCCTCTGTCAGATGTGGGGTTGGTGAAGATCTTTTCCCATTCTGTAGGCTGTCGCTTTGCCTTGTTGACCGTATCCTTTGCTCTACAAAAGCTTCTCAGTTTCAAGAGGTCCCATTGATTGATTGTTTGTCTCAGTGTCTGTGCTACTGGTGTTATATTTAGGAAGTGATTTCCTATGCCAATGCGTTCAAGACTATTTCCTACTTTCTCTTCTAGCAGGTTCAGAGTAGCTGGATTTATGTTGAGGTCTTTGATCCACTTGGACTTAAGTTTTGTGCACGGTGACAGATATGAATCTATTTGCAGCCTTCTACACGTTGATATCCAGTTATGCCAGCACCATTTGTTGAAGATGCTTTCTTTTTTCCATTGTACACTTTTGGCTTCTTTGTCAAAAATTATATGTCCATAGGTGTGTGGGTTAATGTCAGGGTCTTCAATTCAATTCCATTGGTCCACATGTTGGTTTTTATGCCAATACCAAGCTGTTTTTATTACTGTAGCTCTATAATAGAGCTTGAAGTCAGGGATTGTGATGCCTCCAGCAGTTGTTTTATTGTACAGGTTTCTTTTAGCTATCCTGGGTTTTTTGTTTTTCCATATGAAGTTGAGTATTATTATTTCCAGGTCTGTGAAGAATTGTGATGGCATTTTGATAGGGATTGCATTGAATCTGTAAATTGCTTTTGGTAAGATTGCCATTTTTACTATGTTAACCCTGCCTATCCATGAGCATGGGAGATCTTTCCATTTTCTGACATCTTCTTCAATTTCTTTTTCAGGGACTTAAAGTTCTTGTCATATAGGTCCTTCACTTGCTTGGTTAGTATTACCCAAGGTATTTTATGTCATTTTTGGCTATTGTAAAGGGTGATGTATCTCTAATTGCCTTCTCAGCTTCTTTGTCCATTGTATATAGGAGGGCTACTGATTTTTTTGAGTTGATCTTGTATCCTGCTATGTTGCTGAAGGTATTTATAAGCTTTATCAATTCCTGGGTGGAATCTTTGGGGTCACTCAAGTATACTTCATGTCATCTGCAAATAGGGAAAGCTTGACTTCTTCCTTTCCAATTTGAATCCCCTTAATCTCTTATGTTGTCTTATTGCTCTGGCTAGAACTTCAAGTACTATATTGAATACTATGGGAGAGTGGACAGCCTTGTCTCGTTCCTGATTTTAGTGGAATTGCTTTGAGTTTCTCTCCATTTAATTTGATGTTGGCTGTTGGTTTGCTATATATTGCCTTTATTATGTTTAGGTATGTTCCCTGTATTCCTGATCGCTCCAAGACTTTTATCATGAAGGGGTGTTGGATTTTGTCAAATGCCTTTTCTGCATCTAGTGAGATGATCATGTGGTTTTTTTCTTTGAGTTTGTTTATATGGTGTATTACATTGATGGACTTTTGTATGTTGAACCACCCTTGCATCCCTGGGATGAAGCCTACTTGATCATGGTGGATAATTGTTCTGATGTGTTCTTGGAGTCTGTTTGCCAGTATTTTATTGAGTATTTTTGCATCAATGTTCATGAGGGAGATCGGTCTGTAGTTCTCTTTCTTTGTTGCATCCTTGTTTGGTTTAGGAATCAGGGTAATTGTAGCCTCATAGAAGGAGTTTGGTAATGTTCCTTCTGTTTCTATTATGTGGAACAATTTAGAGAGTATTGGTATTAACTCTTCTTTGAAGATCTTGTAGAATTCTGCTCTGAAACCATCTGGTCCTGGCTTTTTTGGTTTGGGAGACCTTTAGGAATGTTTCTATTTCCTTAGGGGTTATTGGACTATTTAAATAGTTTATCTGGTGTTGATTAACTTAGGTATGTGGTATCTATCCAGAAAAATGTCCATTTTTTTAGGTTTTCCAGTTTTGTGGAGTAGAGGTTTTGAAATATGACCTTATAATTCTCTGGATTTCCTCAATGTCTGTTGTTATGTCCCCCTTTTCATTTCTGATTTTGTTGATTTGGATTCTCTCTCTCTGTCTTTTGGTTAGTTTGGATAAGGGCTTGTCTATCTTGTTGATTTTCTCAAAGAACCAACTCTTTGTTTCATTAATTTTTGTATTATTCTCTTAGTTTCTAATTTATTAATTTCACCTCTCACTTTGATAATTTCCTGGCATCTATTCTTCCTGGGAGACTTTGCTTCTTCTTGTTCTAGAGCTTTCAGATGTGCTGTTAATTCACTAGTGTGGGATTTCTCCAACTTCTTTATGTGGGCATTTAGTGCTATGAATTTCCCTCTTAACACTGCTTTCATAGTGTCCCATAAGTTTGGGTATGTGTGTCTTCATTTTCATTGATCTCTAGGAAGTCTTTAATTTCTTTCTTTATTTCTTCCTTAACCCATTGGTGATTCAGTTGAGCATTATTCAGTTTCCATGAGATTGTAGGTTTTCTGTAGTTTTTGTTGTTGTTGAAATCTAGCTTTAAACCATGGTGGTCTGATAGAACACAGGAGGTTATTCTGATTGTTTTGTATCTGTTGAGATTTGCTTTGTGGCCAAGTATGTGGTCGATTTTAGAGAAAGTTCCATGGGGTGCTGAGAAGAAGGTATATTCTTTCTTGTTAGGATGGAATGTTCTGTAGATATCTATTAGGTCCAATTGGGTCATGACATCAGTTAAGTCCTTTATTTCTCTGTTAAGTTTCGATTTGGGAGATCTGTCCAGTGGTGAAAGTGGGGTGTTGAGATCTCCCACTATTAATGTGTGGGGTTTTATATGTGGTTTAAGCTTTAGTAATGTTTCTTTTACATATGTGGGTGCCTTGTGTTTGGGGCATATATGTTCAGAATTGAAACTTCATCTTGGTGGATCTTTCCTGTGACGAGGATGTAATGTCCTTCTTGATCTCTTTTGATTGATTTTAGTTTGAAGTCTATTTTGTTGGATATCAGGATGGCTACCCCTGCTTGTTTCTTAAGACCATTTGATTGAAAAGTCTTTTCCCAGCCTTTTATTCTTAGGTAGTGTCTGTCTTTGAATTTGAGATGTGTTTCTTGTATGCAGCAGAAAGATGGGTCCTGCTTTCGTATCCATTCTGTAAGTCTATGTCTTTTTATAGGTGAATTAAGTCCGTTGATATTAAGGGATATTAATGACCAGTGATTCTTCATCCCTGTTATTTTTGGTGGTAGTGTGTGTGTACTTCTCTTCTTTGGGGTTTACTGTTGTGGCTTTATCTATTGCCTGTGTTTTCGAGTGTGTATCTGACTTCCCTCGGTTGGAATTTTCTTCTAGTGCTTTCTGTAGGGCTGGGTTTGTGATAGGTATTGTTTAAATCTGGCTTTGTCTTTGAATGTCTTGTTCCTTCCGTCTATGATGATTGAAAATTTTGCTGGGTATATTAGTCTGGGCTGACATCCATGGTCTCTTAGTGTCTGCATTACATCTGTCCAGGTCCTTCTGGCTTTCAAAGTCTCCATTGAGAAGTCGGGTGTTATTCTGATGGGTTTACCTTTATAGGTCACTTGGCCTTTTTCCTTGGCTGCTCTTAATATTCTTTCTTTATTCTGTACATTTAGTTGTTTAATTATTATGTGTCGAGGGACTTTTTTGGGGGTCTAGTCTGTTTGGTGTTCTATAGGCTTCTTGTATCTTCATAGGCATTTCCTTCTTTAAGTTGGGAAAGTTTTCTTCTATAATTTTGTTGAATATATTTTCTGTGCCTTTGAGTTGGTATTCTTCACCTTCTTCTATCCCTATAATTCGTAGGTTTGGTCTTTTCATGGTGTCCCAAATTTCTTGGACATTTTGGTTCATGACTTTGTTGGCTTTAGTGTTTCCTTCGACTGATGAAACTATTTCTTCTACTGTGTCTTCAATGCCAGAAATCCTCTCTTCCATCTCTTGCATTCTGTTGGTTATACTTGCATCTGAAGTTCCCGATCTTTTACTCAGGTTTCTATTTCCAGCATTCCCTCTGTTTGTGTCTTCTTTATTTTTTCAATTTCCCTTTTCAGTTCTTGGACTGTTTCCTTTGTTTGTTTCATTACTTTTTCATGATTTTCTTTCAGTACTTTATTGTTTTTTTCAGGACTTTATTGTTTTCTTCCAGGAGTTTATTGTTTTCTTGGAGGCTTTATTGTTTTCTTGGAGGGCTTTATTGTTTTCTTCTAATTTGTTTGCCCTTTCCTCTAGTTGTTTACAGCGTTCTTCCAATTTTCTTGTCTTTTCCTCTACACAAGCCTCTACCTTCTTCATGAAGTTACTCATAAGGCTACTTTCTTCTGCTTCTTCCAATTTTTGGTGTTCAGGTCTAGATGTTGGAGGGGGCTAGGTTCTGGTGATGCTGTATTGCTCTTCATTTTGTTGTATGTACTTCTGCCTTGACGTCTGCCCATCTCCTTGTGTTCCTTCTTGGTCTTATCAGTGTACTTGTTTCAGAAAGAGCTGACAGATTCAGGAAGTCTCTCTCTCTTGTCCAAAAGGGAGTTTTCTTGTCCAACTCTCTCTCTGGTCCAGAAGGGAAGTCGGGGCAGGATGGAGCTGGGGCTGGTCTCTAAGTCTCAGGAAGTGGCTGGGGTCTCGGGCAGATGGGCGTGGGGCAGGGCGCGGAGATTGCAGGGGCTGCCGGAGGCTTGGAAAAGGGGATCCTCCCTGTGGGGCTAGAAGGGGACCCGCCGGTGGCCAGAGCCTGTGGCCAAGTAGGGCAGGTCTTCCCGGAGTGGCTGGTGCCAGGGATGGGGTCCGGGTTGGAGCCGGATACTCACCTCTGGTCCAGAAGGGAAGTCTGGGGCAGGATGGGAGCTGGGGGCCGGTCTCTAAGTCTCAGGAAGTGGCTGGGGTCTCCGGCAGATGGGCGTGGGGGCAGGGTGTGGAGATTGCAGGGGCTGCCAGCAGGCTTGGAAAAGGGGATCCTCCCGGTGGGGCTAGAAGGGACCCGCCCGGTGGCCAGAGTCTGTGGCCAAGTAGGGCAGGTCTTCCCGGAGTGGCTGGTGTGCAGGGATGGGGTCCGGTTTGGGGCCGGATACTCACCTCTGGTCCAGAAGGGAAGTCTGGGCGTGTTATGGATTCTTATATGTTGATCAAATGTAAACTATTATTATTTCTGTTAGATAATTTGTATATTGATACAAATACAGAATTATATTTGTTATAATGTACATATATTTCTACTTTTATTTGAAATATTGTATATTGATACAAATAAAATTTATATCTGTCAACTTTATGTATGTTCTACTTTTGTTTAGGATATTCGGTATATTGATATATATTTAAGATTATTGTCATACTGCATATTGCACTATATATTCCTACCTCTGTTATAAATATCTTGTGTATTGTCACAATTTTGAAGTCATCATTCTTTACCATAACATTTGCTTATAGACTGTTTACCTTGTTTACATGAAGCCTTAGTCCTGAGTTTATTTTGGTAGATAAGACACATTAGATTTATAGTCACCTATGCTTGTCATCTCTATAGTTATGTTAGTTAGGGTATCCAGATTTACAGATACATAGGTCAAATGGACAGGTAATCTTCAAGCACTTCATAGACCTAGAGAAATATGGCATTGAAATAAGAATTCTGTTGATGTGAGACATAATTT